>NW_009649167.1:252944-303318 GCF_000708025.1 Charadrius vociferus
CCCACCCCCGGCAGCCGCTGCGGTTTGCGGTGTGCGCGGACGGGGGGCGGGAGAACACCCGCGTCCCGGGGTGGAGGGTGGAGAGTGGAGAGTGAGTTTGGGACCTTTAGCGGAATCCGAGACTCTTCCCCTGCGAAAGTGAAAGCTGCCTTCAGGAGAAATAGAGAGGAACGAATAGGACGTTATTTGCGGCTCCTACAGCAAAACCGACCAGTTACGGCACTAGCTTTCTGCCCGGAACATTAGGCCAAGATATCAGCGTTAATTATTTAAAGTCAGGATTAATCTCCAAATTTTCCAAGATAGGAGAACGTCTGCCAGTGCTGCAAATGTTGTCCCATGTGCTGCCCATATGTACTGTGAACTACAGCGCATCCCAGAAAGGGAATCATCAAATGTCTTCAGAGGACTGGAGCTATCTACAGTACCTCAGGGACGGACTGGTCTTTTTTCTTTTCTTGTTTGGTTTTTTTTTTTATTTTTTATTTTTTTGACAATGATGGAGCTATTGGAGTCACACACCCCTAAAAAAAACAAACCACCAAAAAAAACCAGACGAGGATTCCAAGCAGATGTAGCCGGACAACTGCCCTGCACTGCAGGACTGACCCTGTGCATCACACTCGCTACATCAGCTTTACTTTTTTCAAACATATCACATGAGAAACTATAGGAAGTTGAACAAGATTTATTTCCCCTGCAGAAAACCTGCCTTGCTTCCACTTGATCACCCCACAAGCCAAAGAAAGAAATGATAGCTTCCAGTTAAACCAAAACCAGTTGGTGTGGTATCGCACTCTCCCTCTCAGAGCCATACACAGCATCAACCGCAGCTTGGTTAGACGCCACCCCAGGTATGCCACAGCGTCACACCGCCATTGAACTTCACCACTGAAGCTTTAGGTTCAAGAGTTTGCAAAGAGTGCGAAAGGGAGTGTTCCTACAAAGAAAGGCTGAGAGAGTTAGGGTTGTTCAGCCTGGAGAAGAGAAGGCTCTGGGGAGACCTTATGGCAGCCTTCCAGTGCCTAAAGGGGCCTACAGGAAAGATGGGGAGGGACTCTTTATGAGGGGGTGTAGTGAAAGGACAAGGGGTAACGGTTTTAACTGAAAGCGGGTAGATTTAGATTAGATGTTAGGAAGAAATTCTTTACCCTGAGGGTGGTGAGGCACTGGAACAGGTTGCCCAGAGAAGCTGTGGATGCCCCATCCCTGGAGGTGTTCAAGGCCAGGCTGGATGGGGCTTTGAGCAACCTGGTCTAGTGGGAAGTGTCCCTGCCCATGGCAGGGGGGTTGGAACTAGATGATCTTCAAGGTCCCTTCCAACCTAAACCATTCTATGATTCATGTACTGGGAGAAAGCTGAGCTCCCTGTGACACGGCACACCAACACTACCTGAATCAGGTGGGGAAAACAGTGGCGGGAAGGAAGATACATAAACTCTGAGAAACAAAGAACCAGGGGGGTTTAAAGTAAACTAAAACTGGCAGCACCCTACTAAAAGATGAAACACCTTTTGTCCATAGGAGGATACTGTGAGATTTTGAAAACTGTTTTTATTTCAAGCATTCTGGAAGGTCAATATTCAGTAACAGAAAATAGAAGCATTCAGAGGTCTCTCTCAATAAATACAAGTTGGTAGAAAATATTAACCCTTGAGTGGCATTTCCTTGAAATCACAGTAACTTTTCTGTTGCCACTGATACCTCAGGTGAGTCCGAAGCACACTTTCCTTTCTGGTCTATCACACCACCCCCTTACTTTCTGCTTTCCTCCTCCCACTCATGGTGGGGGAACCCACCAACCACTTTGGCATCATGAATGGGGTCTACCCTCACATGATGGTGCCACTCTCCCTCCCTCCCCCGGGCCACTCAGCGCTTGGTGCGATTTCCCCTCCCTGGGCCACGTTCCAACCTCGGATAAGGCAGCCGTGGATTGTGAAAGGCAGCGGACATCAATCACCTCCTGACAGCCTAGTACGTCTGTACCTGTGTCGTGGCCCAAAGCCGGGGGGGGAATACCAAAACTTCAAAGTTTAGCAAGTTTTTGGCTTGTACAACGGGTGGAAAGCACCGGAATATTTCATTGTCCAAGTTGGGCCTAAATGGAAAAGCACCCGATGAAAGTCAATTATCTCAGCCCCTATAAATAGCAACTCTTAAGTGAGACCCTTTGAGCTCTCCTGGATTGCAGCGGGTTGAGACCAGCATCTCTCCTGAGGTGGGACACCCCTCAGGCATAAATCTCTTGAGGTTTAAAGATCATTTGCCAACAAAGCCTACAAAGGGTCAGGGCAAAATCAAACTTCTTGAGGCTCAATTATCACTCCTTGAGGAATGCCAATCCGGTGCATTTGAGTATTTACTCTAAACTCAAGAAGCGGGAAATATTAACTATAGGCGAGTCTCTTCCATCCACCTCTCTACCTGTCTATGTATTTGAATATACACATGTGCCTTTATGAGTGTGGGTGCCTACATATTTCACTGGATCCAAATATCTCTCTCTGTCTGGGTGTGGGAGGAGTGGAAAGGGGTATACTGGTATAATTTTCTTAGTAACAAGAGTCGTCACCAGTAAGGTTACAGTTCCATTTGAGGAATAAACACCACACTTATTTTTGAAGGAAAACCCCAACCTAAAAAAAAAAAAAAAAGAAAAAAAAAGGAAACAACTGCTCTTAGCTTAAAATTCTTATGATGTGAGGAGAAAATTAAGTAAAAAATGGAAAAAGGATTACCTCTAACAGAAACATCAGATTACTGGTTACCAATGTTAGTTATAGGTCCTATCAGTCTGCCACAAACCATGAGCATCTTTCCTCCAGTGTGTCTGAATCAGGTCTATAGTGAAATTTTCTTCTTATTTCTATAGTCCCAAATGAGTCTAGTTGAAGGGAAGCATTAAGCCTGGTCTCAGGAGAAAACAAGGTAAGTTGTGCACCTCTGAATGAAAGAACAGGACCAATTGATGAAGACTTTTTCCACTTGATGTTGTAAAGAAACTGGGATGTAATTATGAGTGACAGGATGAAAGGTAAGACCTAATTAACAACAGAGAGGCATCACTACCGGTTCACGTGGCAACACCTGGGATCCTGATACAAGCAAATTAAACACCAGAGCCTGAAGGTCTCACCTCGTGCTGACAGACACCTCCTTTCTGCTTACTGGCCTCCACATTCAGTCTCTTTGTACCTCACTCGAGGATGTACTGAGAAGGTATAAATCCCAAATGGCTTCAGAAAGTGACCTTTTGCCACACACAACAAAGTTATCTCAATTTTGATTTTTATTACGTGGACAGAGAGGTTGATATTGGGTGGCTGTGGGGGGAAGACTGCTGAAGTTTCACACCAGAAGTCTACAGTGGCTACTTTCTTCCAGGTTTTTCCTTACATTTAAAAGCCTTGGTAGCCAATGGAAGTCCTTCCACGGTGGAATTGAAGCGAGAAGTTTCTGTAATAAAAATAGAAGAGATTCTGCTGAAATATCACAGCAGCACAGACTGTAGAAAGACTTTAACAGTTGCAGATCTGACCCTCAGACTGAGAAGGGTTCACCTGTCTGATATTTTCAGAAGTCTCTTTCCTTCTCATACTCAGCTGTTGGTTATTTCTTTAAAAAATAAAAAAGAATGGAGAGGAAGCAGATGATGGAAAGCAAAGGAAAAAGGAAAAATGCAAGGAGAATGTTAAATGAAGTGAAGAAAACCCAGATGTCAAAACTAGGGACAGCAAGGACCCATCAATCTCAAGGCTGAAAAGTAAGAAGAGTAACAGTGAATTTTTTTTCCCCTCTACACATCACAAATGCTATATAATGAATAGCCATTCAACAAATACTACTACAGCATAGCTACATCTTGTTTTATTACATTGCGTATTTTTTTCCATTACATTCACTCAGGACTTCAGAGGCCTCCAAGTTAAGGAGGTTCACGTGAAGCACCAGCACAACCTGATGGTTACTCTTTTCTGAGAGCGCTAGAAAGACTGTTCTGGGCAACTCTTATTCTCCCTGGTAATTATGCCCTCTGCTTAAGTAAATTTTAGGCCAGGTTTTCCTGGTAAGCACTGTAAAAGGCAGGTGAGGTTTTCTGTCATAAACCTGTACAATTTCTCACGTTTCATTTTGTTTAAAATTAGTGGTTAAATGTCAAAGGATAGAGAAATTTTTTTTTTTTTAATTATCATTGTATCAAAGTAGCAACTGGAAGAAGTTTGGCCATGGGATGATATTTTCTGTGGCAATAGTGGAGGACTGCTTTAGTTTGCTTTGTATCTTTCAGATTATTTTTTTCATGCTAGCCAAGTGACAGTCCTGCCTGTCCCAGCTATCCGTTCCTGCTCCTTTGGCCGTGTCCTGCTCACCACGTGGCTCTAGGACAATTTGTTTCAGCTTGACGGTCCAGACTGAAAGCTTTCTGGATGCCATCATGCATGGGATGATAGAGCTGAACTGTTTCCCCCTCCAGCTGCGGAAGCACCACGTCCAGCAAAGAGAAGCAACAGAACAGCGCAGTCAGGGGAAAGAGGAGCGATAACACGTGTCATCAAGAGATTTCTCATCAAAACCTTGACCGTACCAGGCTGTCACAGAGGAAGTCTTTCTGCAGGGAATTACTGCAAAATGACCCCTATGCCTCAAAACCAGACATGTCAGCTTTTATTTTGCTGCAGTCCTGCAGGTAAATGCTTAAAACTGACATTGGGTTTTGTCATCTTGTTCTACATTTCATAGAATCATAGAATGGTTTAGGTTGGAAGGGACCTTGAAGATCATCGAGTTCCAACCCCCCTGCCATAGGCAGGGACACCTCCCACTAGACCAGGTTGCCCAAGGCCACGTCCAGCCTGGCCTTGAACACCTCCAGGGATGGGGCCTCAACAACCTCTCTGGGCAACCTGTTCCAGTGCCTCACCACCCTCAGAATGAAAAGTTTCTCCCTAATATCTAATCTAAATCCACTTTCTTCCAGTTGGAAGCCATTCCCCCTCCTCCTATCACTACATGCCCTAGTAAAAAGTCCTTCCCCAGCTCTCCTGTAGCCCCCTTTAGGCACTGGAATAAGATCTCCCCGGAGCCTTCTCTTCTCCAGGCTGAACAACCCGAACTCTTTCATTTGTAGATTATGTGGCACTTGGGAGTTCTGGTCCAAGGAGAACTTCTAGGCCCTAAAACAATGCTGTTTTCACTGATCTCAGCATTTTTAAATTCAGGATCTCTTGCTTAATCTCCAGAACAAACATTGATGTGCTGCCAATGCTGCAATAAGGAGCTCTCACAAGAACTTGAGATTAACCCTGTGTTTCCACAGAGGAATACCACAACTGGTCACTCTCCCGTTTGAATAAAAGCACCCTTAGACAACAGGAATGCAGAAGCATGATCACCTGGCTGTGGCCAGTAATGCTTTGTTTACTCTCAAATCTAAAGGGACTGAAATGACCATATTAGCTCTCTCTTTATTTTCTGTGATTTAAAAAGCTTTCAGTAGGAATGCCTCAGTTTTCTTTTTTCTTTTTTTCTTCTGACATTTGATGAAATCCAATCCATTTCAACATTTATAGTTGTTCACTTGAGCAGTTTTACAACTACTCGGGGACATCATTCTTGGCAAGTCTGCTTTAATCAGCAACCAGAAGAGAATGATTTTGTGGTGAGGAAAGACAACCTTATTCCTCAAAACCAGGGGCACCATCGACCAAAAAAACTCACCTGCCTTTCACAGCGCTTACACATCCAGACTTCAGAGGACTGCAGGAACACCCACACAGGGTCTGGCCAGGTGTATCCTATGCCTGAAAGTGTGCACGAGTCAACTGAAAACCCTAAGAGATGCTTTTTGCTTTTCACATACTTTTTTTTTTTTTTTTTTTTTTTTAAACACCCTAACATTTGTATAAGCTTCAAAGCAGTCTTTCATCTGCAGGTATGGTTGCATGGTATGTGGTCCCTGGTATCGGAGCTGACTGCCATCCAAGCATGGAGCCCCACACGTCCTCCCCCTCATGCCTGCAGCAGCACAGCCCCATCTGCTCCCCGGCACCAGCTTCTGCACGGAGTTGGACCTTAGACAGCTGATGTAAATTCACCAGCCCAGCAGAAAACTATCCATTTGTTTCCTGCGGGGTTAGTGAATTAAATTATAGCCTTCGTGTCAGGCAGCAAGTGCTGGAGCTGGTAAGGGGAGCAGGGCTGGGAGGAAGGGCACTGCCCACTTTCGGCAGCAGCGGGCCATCACACCAGCTCAGCCCAAGGCAGCAGATGCAGCTCCAGAGCAGCCTAAACCCATCTGACCTCTGGTGTCTCATCCTCTCCCTCCAACAACCATCAGGGCTTTCCCTGACTCATTTCAGATGTTTAACTGGAGGAAAAAAACCCACCAATGCAAAACAACAACAAAAAAACCCAACTAACTTCTCTCCTCCTCTTAACACAAAGCCCTAACCAGCTTAGCATGCCCAAATCAAAGGCTTTGCTGAGCACCAAAGCTGCTGCGAGGAGGATGGGACCCTACAGCCAGGACCACGGCAATCAACCCTTACATCGGCTTCATCTGCAACAAGGGACCCCCAGCTTAACCACGTGATCGCAGCACAGATCTTCATGCCCAAGTCCTTCTGTGCAGAGAGTGCGATGCCTTGGGTTTTTTAAACCAAATGCTGACCGAGAGTCTTCTTTCGTGGCAAAGTACCCATTGCTTTAATTCTATATTCCCTAGAACTAACATAAACCAGTGCTTCCATTAGGCTGCAACGTCACATAAGAAACTGGGGTTTAATGATGTTTTGCTTCAGACCAGCAGTGGGCAGCTGCTGGTCTACGCACAGGGCTGTGGATGGCTTCTGCTGCATCACCTCAAGGTGATCACCTCAAGGGAGGCGATCCTGCCCCTCTACTCCTCTCTCGTGAGACCCCACCTGGAGTACTGCGTCCAGCTCTGGAGTCCTCAACATAAGAAGGACATGGACCCGCTGGAGTGTGTCCAGAGGAGAGCCACGAGGATGATCCGAGGGCTGGAGCACCTCTCCTATGAGGAGCGGCTGAGAGAGTTTGGGCTGTTCAGCGCGTAGAAGAGAAGGCTCCGGGGCGATCTTATTGCGGCCTTCCAGTACTTAAAGGGGGCCTACAGGAGAGCTGGGGAAGGACTTTTACTGGGGCATATAGTGATAGGATGAGGGGGAATGGCTTCAAACTGGAAGAAAGTGGATTTAGATTAGATATTAGGGACAAACTTTTCATTCTGAGGGTGGTGAGGCACTGGAACAGGTTGCCCAGAGAAGTTGTGAATGCCCCATCCCTGGAGGTGTTCAAGCCCAGGCTGGACGTGGCCTTGGGCAGCCTGGTCTAGTGGGAGGGGGCCCTGCCCATGGCAGGGAGGTTGGAACTCTATGATCTTCAAGGTCCCTTCCAACCTAAACCATTCTATGATTCTATGATTCGTGACAAGCAGGAGAGGACGACTGAAACCATTTTGGGAGTAGCATGGCAGACAGACAAAGAGGGTAAATCTAATGGGAAAAAAAAGTTTGTTGGATTCAGCAGCCGGATAAAGGTATGGACAATAAGGCAGGATACTCTGCTAGCATGTGTCTTTCCTTGAAGCACACAAAATAAAAATAGAAGTAAATAATCAATTTCCAGCTTAATCCCAATTTTCTTGAGGGAAGAGAACACAGCTCTCCAAGCTTGTTTCTTTAGCATAAAAACATTTTAATCAATAAACCTGGACATTTTTAGGTAGTAGAGTAGGTTACAAATCCACACTGCCAGTCAGCATCATAAGCAAAAATGTTGCCTGTGGAGTGTTCAGATTTGCAATATTATAGATAGGTAACTCGTAAAAATTTGTGGCTGACATAGGGCTGAATATTTGGTGAAAATATTGTTTTATTTGCTTACCAAATATTTTAGCATTTGATTATGTAACAGGACAATACCACTACCAGATGTTCTTGATTATGTTAATAATCTGTGCTGACAGCACCTTGTGAGATCGGTGCTATGCGGTTCAGAGAGATTCCCCTCATCTTCCCACATCAGTAGTAGGTACAGGCTAATCAGCAAATGACCTGCAGTGTTGCTTTTGTCATCAATCATATAAAAATGCATATAATCAAGTTGATCCCCATTCAAGAGGTTTCAATTTCAACCCAAACGATTCAACTACTTTACTTCCGTCATGAACCTCCACTGTGAAAATTAAGCAGCCTTCTAAAACATCAACTTCTCCTTTCGTAACTACCCTGACACAGTGCGTGTCTGCCTCTGACTCCTCCTCCAGCCATCGACTCATGCTCTGGTCAGGCACAGGACACCAGGTGACACAGACCCCTGGCCAGACCCCACGTGGATGATATTCCAGTGGTCCTGTGACGTCTGGATGGGAAAAATTTAAGCCTCAGCATCTGGAATTTTTTCCTGGCTCAATTTGCCCATGGTGCAAGTTATTCTGTTTCCACGTACCTCAGTTTACTTGTTTTAAAACTACAGATTAATCCATTTTCCACTTTGGAAAGAACAACTGATGGAAAATTACACCGAAATTAAGCTACCATTTTCCAGCTGGATCCGAAAGTCCTTCCTTCTTATCACAATCTACCTAGAATATCTCTCATAAGCAAACTGGAGGAACTTTGCCAAGTTACCAAAGGGTTCAAAAATTCACAAGACAAGCATGAACACAATAGTGTACTTTCTAATACTCAGCAGCACACTTTGTCACACCAAATGAAAACATTAATGAAAAATTAACACTTCAATATATGGAGTCCTATTGCAACCTCCTGCTGATGATTCTCTACTGAAAAGCAGAACTGTCACTTTTTATAACTTGGTGAAATACTGATTTGTTACTCATACAGTGCTCTCCATAATTAGACCCTTAACAGAGTCAGCATTGCTCTCCATGCTGAAGAGACAAGGAAAATAGGACTGAGATGACATGACTCACAACAGATCGCCACAGTAATCAAACGGAGAATAAAGTCCGGCTCTTTGGCATCCTAGACCACTGCTTTCATTTCACCAGGCAGGTTTTAGATTTCGGATAAAAAAAAATTATATGGCTTTAATAACAAAATGCTGCCTTCTCTTTTCTTCATTCAGGCTTAAAAAAACCAACCAAAAAACAAAACCCCAAACCAAAGCAACCTTCAACCCTAATTTGATGACAAAAAAAAAAAAATAAATTGGGTGATACTAAATGCACCTTAAAAATTATAAGAAAGAATGTTTTTTAGATGTTTGGTGAAATACAATACAAGAGTGAAACATTCCCAAGTGTGACTGATTACCTTTTCCTTCATGCAGAATTTGAGATGGTCAGCCATCACTGATGAAACACAGCATCCAGACAGCCAGTGCTAGTGTAGGTCATGATGTTCTCCTCGATCACCCCTTGAAACAGCTCCATTTCTGGAAGTGTTTCAGAAGAGTCTTGATTGTCTTGGTGATTTTTATTTAGATCTTCAAGACTAACAGTATCATCTAAAAATAAACAAATTACAAACTGCAGCCAAAGACACCTGAAATTATCTGATGTAGTCTGTCATTTATATTATGTCAGGATACAGTATTTTATATTATATTATATTTATATTTATAAACAAGCTTTTATTTAATCATAATACTCCTCTCCTATTTCAGACATCAAATCCTATCAGCTTCCAGGGAGCCACTGTTGTGTATTTTTAATCTCGTATTATGGAACTTGTGAAATTATACTAAACTAATATGGAAATCATGGGAAAAGACAACCAGCAACCTCATCCCATAACCTCCATGCTGCAGGAATTAATGCATGCAGAAGAGTCCCAGAGCTTCCAATGGACTGTGATAGCTCTTGCTGCTCGACTGTATGATCTATTGTTATGCTGACAATTTTTAGTGACTATTAAGTTTAATTAAGTTGAAGATGCTCAACCTTTCAGTGAAGTAAAGTCTAAAGAACGACTTCTTCATGCTTCATGTCCTTCTGATCTGGAATGGGTAAACTTGAGCTAAGTATTGGATTAATTCCATGTGGGAAACTTTAAAAGGCAAGGAATTTCAGCACTTGCATCAGGGAATGTAAAGTGATGATTCACAGCAACCGCAGCTCTGCCATACTGTGTACACAATCAACGGAGGCACAAATTCATTTACCACATCCTAGTGCTTCTGCACGAAGAGCACTCATTCGTGCTGAGAACCTTCGACACACTTCAGCATTAACTATCTGCTCTTCTGAACAAGAAGTATTTTACACAGCTTCTGTATCACGGAATACACTTACCAGCCAAGGTGTTTCCATTCGGCAATCCATTTGTTTTCTGTTTCTCCTAGAATAGATAATAATAGTCCAGAGAAAAGAAGAAAGTATGTGACAAGAGATTTTGTTATTTTGGGAAAGAACAAGGTTTGTGCTTTGTTTTATAAATTACTATTTCATCGTATTTACAGGATTTTCCTAATTTCCACTACCAGACACTACAGTGCTCCTTAAATAAAAACAAACCTTCACAAAGCAACAGTCACAATATGAAAAAAAACATAAAAACACTTTCTAAGTAGACAATGAGAATTAATTTGCTGTCAGTCACTCAGAATGACTTCTCTGCTACAACTCTTGGTAGAAGTAGCCATGAAGAAGCTACAGGTAGCAGAGGATGAAATTTGCTCTGATGATGGGAGAAAACCCTAAGGAGGAAAACAACTGGATGATGGTAAGTTGTACTTAATGAACATAGGCCAGATCAGGACACAAGTATCAAGGAAATGTTGGGGTTTTTTTCTCCTTCAACTACTTTGTATAAGTTTCTGAAGCCAATCCTTCAAAACCTGAATCCTACCATGGCCACAATCTGGTTCTCGAAATATTCAGAAGAGTACATAAAACATCTGTCTCCTCATTGTGGGTATTAAAAAAACAAAGCAAATTTACTAGCAAAGAACATCATCTTGCTTATGAACTGAAGAATTCCTCTTTACACCTGGAATATTGGAAAGCCTTCCAAAATCCCCTAAAATTCGTACCTCCACAGAGGTCTTCCACAGTAAATAGATCATCTTTGAAATTTTCCAGTCAAGAGGAACTATATAATCATCTGGCAACAAGGATTCTGCAGAAGAAAATATTTTTTGCAGTTGAGTGTTCACATCTCTCCACAGCCAAAATATATCACTGAATTACAATTTTTGCACACGTTATATATACAGACTTAAAAAAAAATAAATATCAGCAGATATTTAAATGAGCCAGCAGCAAAGTCAGAATTTAAGTTTTCTAGAGTCTAAGGCCAGTGCACGGCAGGGGGGAGAGGCGGGGAGGAGATTTGGTTTTGCTTTCTTTTTTTAGGCAAAGGCTTTCCTACCATACTTTCATTTCGCCCATGTACCCCTCCAAAACTAGGCATGAACAAGAAAAACAAAAAGCTTTCAGCCCATAAGTTAAAAAAAAAAAAAGCAACTGAAGTAAAAACCTTTAAATTTTAAAGTGTTTAGCTGTAGGAATTTGTGCAATTGTAAGAAAATTACTTTCTAAAATGTTTTAACTCTAACACTGTTTAAGTTGAGAACAGATTCTTTCTAGGAAAACATTCTAAAATATATTCTACGCTTATATGACAATCATACAAACAGGTCAGTCAACTAAATCACTTATAAATAACCAAAGACATTTCTTTACCAAAAATTTTCCCTCCAAAAATAATTTCAACAAAAATTCACTGCATTTGTTGTAAAATACCGGAGTTCAAATGTGTACATGAATAAGTAGTAGCCTATCAATACATAATAGGCCACAAAAAAACACACTAATTTTTGAAATTGTAGGAAAATTAGTCAAATGAGAATGTGGCAAGCCTGCAGACAGCAAGCACAATTTTGATGGAAAAATCTCCAACAAACAGCAATCCCAAGCTGGCAGGGCTTCAGAGAGACGCGGGGGTGGGTTTGTATTTCTTAAAGGTTATTTCCAAAGGAAACTCATCTAAACACCAGAAAATTTTATCTGCTGCTGACTCAGAGAAGAATGACATTTGGTTCACTGACCTATTGAGTGTTTCTGAATGCCTGTTTTTACTTTCTTCCCTGGAAGATCCCTGTTTTCAAGTCGTGGCCAACCCCCTCCAAGATGATGAAATTTAAGATCACAAATATTAAGACTTGCCAAGTTTGGAGGAGAAAAAAGTTTTATATGTAATAGTTGAGGACGCCAGCAGTACCTCTCTGCTCTGTTTCAGCTCTATATGGCAAGTTCTTTGGTGTGTGGTGCCAGATTTAGATAAAGCAGCACTGCAGGTCCTTTGGGGACCAAGACAAGTAATGCTGCCAGTGGTTTGCATCACTGTTCTGGCAGATAGCACTGCCATCGACTTTTACAATAAAAACAAAGAATCCTGAGGTCAGTTTGGGCAGATAAACAGACAGAAGCTGCTCCTCGGTTGTCATCTTAAAATTTTCATATGAAAATACATGCTTAACTTTAAATTCTACTGAAACAAACAGGTGTAAGGTCTATATGCTGAAGAAAAAAAAAAAAGTCTGTGTTGTTTAATCCTATTCGTTGGCCAAATCAAAGTTACCGTTTCTCCACTGACTAAATTTGGACCAAAGAAGTTGTAGAACTTCACGCACAGGGAGTGTGGCTCTTTCTGCAGGTGCGTACACAGCACCATGTCTTGTCGTTGGGGCTACAGCTCTGTAGGGTTACGCTAGCCTGCAGTACATTTGGAAATGATGGTTGCCACACATGATGACTTTGAGGACTGATCATCATGCTTCTAACTGCTAACTTAAAGTGATTAAACCGACAGTACAAAAATATGACAATTGGAGCCTGGAAGGCAAATATAAAAGATTGTGATGCTTCTTAATCATGCGTGACTAAAAAGAAGGTATTCACTATCAGAAAATGCATCTTTTAAGTTTGATACTCAATTTCAAATTAAATCAGATTCTGGGAAAGATTTTCAACAGTATCTCAGCCACAGGAGACTCTATGAAAACTTTACTCAATAAAGAAAAATGAATAGCACTATATTAATCAGGTGGACTATAAAAAAAAACCAACCATGCAAACTTTATGTAAGAGAACAATATTTTGCACCATGTTTACATTTAGTTTTGTAATCCACACAGTAAAGTCTTACTCAGTAGGATGTATTAAAACATCAACAAGAGCTTCATGCTTTGGCTTTAAAGTTAGTAAGTCTTTGTTACTAAAGAGACTACAAATATGAGGCCAAACCCAACGGCACCTTTGACAGACTGAAGAAGATCTTAGGTAAAAAATAAAATAAAATAAAAAAAAAATCACCAAATCAGCACTGATTACTTTCAACGGCATTAATATTTGATTAATTGGTACCTGCAATAAACCTGAGTATTTGATGCTACGGATTTGGGGGGGGGGTTGTTGGTTTGGTTTTGGGTTTGGGTGTTTTGTTTGTTCATTGGTTTGGGGTTTTGAGGTTTGATGTGGTTTGTGGGTTTTGTTTTGGGGGGTTTTGGTTTTGTTTTTGGTTTTTTTTTTTTTTGTTTAGCTGTTTTTTTACGTAGGAGTAGTGAGAAGAGTATTACCCAGTGGAAGACCTGGAGAACCAAAGAGCTGCACAAGTTGAAAAGCAAATCCTAATGACAAGGGAAGTCCCAGAAAACTACATTTCATATTCACATCTTGATTATCTTCAACTTGTGGGGCCTCTGCTGGCTCAGGGTCATCTGCTTCGTGCACATTTTCACTGCAGCTTGCCAATATACTAGAATCTTCTGGATATTCAGAAACAACTTTAACAGAAGACAAAATATCCGGTTGGCTATTTGTAAACTCTGAAGAAACTTGTTCACTCTCGCCCTCTTTTTTATCAACTACCTGTTGTTGCTTAAGAGTTCTAGCTTGCTCCTCCTTCATCCTGGAAACTACACAAACCCTACAGGAATATTTTGGCATAGAAGATTGTCCCGAATGAATGCAAGAAATATCATGTAACAGAGCATTTGCATCCGGGGTGGGTAAGGAACGGGTTGCGTCGGTGCCACTGTAAAGTGCAGAATATCCCTGCAGTGCACGGTCCTGTTCACGTTCCTCTCCAAGGTCCTTCCTCACAAACCTCTTTCGCTCCACTTCTGAAACACTTTTTTGGGGAACATCATCTTTTACAGTGACTTCCTTCCCTCCCTCTGTACTACCAGCAAGCTGTCTCGGTAGATTAAACTTTGGTGCCAAGTTGACAATTCTTCTGTATCTTTTCCTCTTCGATGTAATTGGCGCAGCATCATTTCTTGGAACATTTATTTCACTCAAACATTGCATGACAGTGGCCCTGGCTTCCACAAGGGAATCAAAGTGCACTTCACCAGCTGAAGATGCTGACAGACCATTGCTTATTACATGGCCAGCCGCCTCAGTTACTGTTACCTGATGGTTTTCCTTTACCAAAACTCCATTTGACCAATTGCACTTTAGCTGTGGTGAACTGTTTGCATGAGTCTGTTTAGGTTTTCTCATTTTTGGGGGTCTTTGTTCACCTACAAATTTGTCCTCAGACCAAGAACAGGGAGAAACTTGTGTATCAAAGCCCAGCTGCAATTCCTCAGTAGGTAAATTAACTGAAAAAAAAGCCCAGGCATTAGAGCTATTCTCTTCTGCTTTTAATACACCATTGTCCTCTGGGTTATTATCAGGCATGTTATCATGTACGTTTGACTTGTAATACTGAGAGATTTCTTTTTCTTCACCATTTAAACTTAACAGCTCAGCTTCGATGTCAGGTTCACATGTAATTTGACATGACCCGAGTTCGTTTTCTGTCTTTAACAGTGGTGTGTTATAATCTTCAGCAAAGCCTTCTGTTTCCTGGATGGAATTTTTATCATTGCTTATTTTTAGGAAACTGCTTCTGCAAAGATTTTGTTTGTGCCTTTGATTTGTTTTCTCATCATCGAATGCACTTTTGGCTAGGTTTTCAGTAGACAAAGGTTTTGCGCCTATTCGAAGTGAACCGTCACTTTCTACAGGCAATTCATTTTTCAATGCACTGTTCGACATTGTTGAGACCTCAGACACAGCGATGGGAAGCCTTTCTCTTGAAACCACTGCAGCTTCTTTTAGGCTTTCAGCATCCTCACAAACTGCTACTGGATCCTCTGGACCTTCGCTGAACGTACACAGTGATTTGCTGTTTTCTTCTGCCGAATCATCCTCTTCACTTTCTGATGTGTCTTGGTCATCTGGAATTGGATGATGAGCTGCTCCACCTAACTTTTCCTTCATAATTTCAGTGTGATTGCCTTTCATTTTTTTATTTCTTTTTCGCTTTTTCCTCTGCTTTGTTTTTGTCAACAGGTGCCCAGGGTTCTTCTTTAAAAGTATCTCCCTATGTGAAAATAAAAAAAAAATAAAAAAATCAATGTAAAAAAAACCAGAAAATTCAGTAATAATGTATTTGCGGTGTTCAATTTGAAGAATAGGAACTTTATGTTAACATGATGATCAAACAGACCATCTGTTTTTTTAAATATATAAAATCCTAAATAAAGCCTTTTATTGGTTAAACAAATGTACATCATGCAATTCAGAACAATCTTGAACATTTTAAACCAATTTAAATAAACATAGCTGCCATCTCATTAACTTAGCTGTACAAAAAGTATCACAAATAGTTGCACGACCATACAACATGTTTCTGGATATCTTTCTAAATGACGTTTGAATAATAGATACTAAAGAGCTACTCCTATTCTGAAATTTCATTAAATGTCATGCTGAGCAGAAAGGTACTAAGTGGAGGATGGAGTAGGAAAAATTCATCCATTAAGATTAAATGCACTATACTTACATAAACTGGACTCAAATTCAAAACATACTAACCCAAAATCTGAATAATGTGAAGGTTCAGTAACTACAGCAACTCTGATATTTAACTGCTCAGTATATTATATGTGGATGCATATGTATTTGGAAAAAATATTTAATATTTTATTACCAACAAAATAATATACTACAGAAAAATTAACACAGTTGTAGGCAGTTGTTTACAATTAATTTTGTAGCTCTTTTCAGAACGTCTTGATTTTTTTTGTCCGCATTTCTCATCAAATTCAACAAATAGCAGCCCTAACAGTGACTTCTCTGAAACCTTGATGTTAGCCCATCAGACAGCTAACCCTAAAATAAACACCGTAAAAACAAACTAGTCCAGAAATCTAACTTCTCCCTATGCAACTCTTCAGAGAGAAATGAGATTTTCAAAGCTAAGTTTGACTGATAAATCTTCGTATCAAAGATCTGCTCCTTTTCTGTACTTCTTCATTTTTCTGTAACCCTTTGTTCAGGATGGTACTTCACATAACACATTAAAGCAAAGAAAGCAGTAGCTAGAAGAATTATAGGGTAAAATTAGTTATTTTCTGAGCATTCATATGTAACATAAGCTGTTTTACGTGCTGTATTCTGAAATTAAGAGAGAATTAAAAAAAATAATATAATAGGGTGACTGTGCATGTTGAGGGGAAGCCAGAGTCACTAGTAGGTAACCTGGGACCTAAAGGTCACCTATGGAAACCTATCCTTACCCTTTATTCATTCTTAAATTTATTCATTGTTGGCCTTACATAAATTGTTTCTGATTTGAACTCTACAAAGCAAACTCTGCTAATTCTTTGAGTACAAAGCACCTCAGCAGCCTTCTCGGTCTCAGTATAGCCACAAAGTCTGTAGCCACAAACTCTGGACCAGGATTCAGAAGTCTTGACGCCTTGATATTGCTGCAACAAGCACTACAGATTTCTGAAAAGATCTTGTTGGAAAGCACACAAATTTTGCTGCCCTATAATGGCATCCAGATGAGACATACTACTAAAAAATGGGATTTCCTTCAAATGTTGGCATTTAAGTCCACATGGTGCTTTCCTCCTAGTAATGGAAACTGAATTCCCCTTTTCTAAATCAGTGTATTTTCACCACTGTGCCCTATGGTTTAAGTGCAGATGCCTATATTGCAGATGCTTGCAGCTAGCCAAGATAAATTCCACAGCGAATTCTGCTCACAATACATTCCCTACTCAGCAACATGCCTCCTTTCTCCCCAAAAAAGAGACCGTGGGATGCCAGACAAAGTTTTAGGATTGAATGGATCTTATTTGTCCATTGAATTAAATGACATAAAAGTGAAGCATCTGCAATGGTAGTTGGAGAGATTACTTTCTTACATATAACCCAGATTTGCAGAAATCATATACCAATCAGAGATTATGCATTAAATCCTGACATTAACTTTCTTCTTTGGTGATGAAAATTCATGATTCAAGTGTTTTTAGAAGAGGAAATTGTCAAGTTTTCAGAAGCATAAAACTCCTTAAAAAATGAAACAGAAAATAGTGTCCCATTGTTAATTGTTTTTAATGGACCGGGGAATAAAACATCAGACTTGTCCACCAATTCTAAGAAGAATTTAGTATTGTACCTAAAGGCCCCTGTGGTGCCATAACAACTCTGCAGAAATGACAACCAAATTGCCAATGTCAGCACTGGCACAGCAAAGGAAGGGGCTTCCCCAGTCTTGGTGTTATTGTAGCCATACTCTCGCTTACCACTCACTTCCAGATGCTGCTGATGGAACTGAACTTCTCTAATACTGATTCAAGCATGTTTCTGGTGCCTAACTCCTGACACATCCGACACCGCTTTCAGGACAATGCTGACAGAACTTCCTTAGGCGAAGATGCCACACCAAAAGGTATCATAGAACTTTGCAGAAATGAGGGGTGTGAGGGGGGGTGTGTGTGTGTGTGTGAAACCCAATGTCTCAGAAGTCAACACATTTATTTCCTCTCCTCACCACTAATTCTGAATCAAGAAGGAAAACCACACTGGACAGGAGAAGAACCCAGATGACCCAGAGAAACTAACTGCTATCGTTGCATTGAAATTGTTGCACGTCAAAATAATAACGAATGCAAATGTTGGTCCAGGTTGAAGATGCAGCATACCTGGGTACGACCTTCAATAGTGACATTCAACAGTTCATATTAAATACACAGCTATGTCATTTCTATGCTTTGGAAACACGGAGGTTTTATAGTAGTTGAGCGAAATTAGTTTTCTAAAGGTTTGGATTTCCTAAAGAAAGGACTTAAGCAAAAAGGAAAGTGGTGAACTAAATGCAGAATAATAAATGCAGAATACTGCATATTATTCTGCATTCTACTAAATGCAGAATAATAAAATGTATTCTTCTTCACTTTTCCAGGCAACTTCCATTTTCCAACTGATTTTAAGAAAATACTACCCCAAAGAAACACTCTAATGCACCATGATGGCATAGTTAAAAATTTCGTGCATGGGGTATACCCAGTATCATGTTAAGGTTTTTGCATTTAATGAAGCAAATTGTCTACTAGTTTTCTTTAGCTTTGTCTTAGCTCCTCCTCTTCTAGTACACCTACATGCCTTTTGAGGAGTTTTCCTTATTGTAAAACCATATGGCACACAAACACTGAGAAAATTCAAGAACCAGCATGGAGATAGACTTCCCGTCTTTACAGGGGCATTTGCTAGTGAGTTAATTTTTAAATACATACAACACATGCAAAAGGGAAAAGAAAAAAGTGCCGTTTCAGTTGATATTTAACTTTTGCTATATATTATGCTTTTAAAAAAATGGTTAGCAATAAACAGACCTAAAAAAAGGTAACAGTATTTTTATTGAAATAGGAATTCCCTTTCTGTAAGAACACTTTGAAATTTCTCAGCCTACCGTTTAGGCAATATTAAAAGCTTTTTGCCATAACTGTTATATGTGACTCCAAGGTTGTAACCTACTGCTCAAAATACCACTGTCCACCTTGACTGATAGTCAGTGCTCAGATGATGCTCTTTAAGGGAGAAACACATGCAAAGTAAATAAACTAAATGCAAAGTAAATAATCTAAAGAAGTTAGTCACATTTTACTGGAAAACGGCAAAACCAGAAAAGTGGTGGGGTTTTGTTTGTTTGGGGTTTTGGGGTTTTTTTGTTTGGTTTTTTTGGGGTTTTTTTTTTGTACAAACTTCAACTCTAGCATACATCTAAGCTGAGGTCTGCTTGATATCAAAAAATACCCGTAGTCATTGCTGTAATGAAATGTAGAGGAACTTATAAATTTAAAAAGCAATTCTATGTGACATTTAGCAATAAGGTACATGCTCTTTCAGAAACGCATCTTATCATTGTTCTCCAAAGTCTCTGCACCAAAATTATGGTACAGCTGCTTACATAAAATCGCATTTACTGGGATACACATCACCTTCTCTACCTGGTAAGTCCAAGTGCATTGCTGAATTCCTTGTGACCTAACATTACTTTAGCAACAAACAGAAATTGAAGTTATAATTTTGGAATAACTAAAAAAAGTCACGGTTACCAGCCTTTTCATCACATATCTTGCCTTTAATACTGAAATGAGTGCTAAAGATCCAGTTCCTCAAACTCAAATGGAATATTGGTATTAGGTGATCAAGCAACCTGAAACAAAAAAAAAACAAAAAAACATGCCAAATAACTTGTCAGCATTATTTGGCTTCCTGAAAGGTGAAATTCCATTAGGCAGCCAAGCATCCAACTTAGCACTTAAGAAACAGTCTTAGTCACCCTTTCGTACCTTGTCCCAGAGGTTGCCCTTGCACTTCCACTATCTATCTTTCACCAGCTGTACCACCTTGTGGGTGGATTTCCCTGCCTGAGCCAGCATGAAAAGAAAGCAAGTACTTTCTTTGTTGTTGAGTTGATTTAACTCACCAAAGCAAGAAGTAAAATCAATGTCTAGCTAAGACAAAGGAAGTGGTTGGAGGGAGTTAAGGTGACTACTTTCAGCAGCACCACGTTAGGTTGCCTCACAGCCCATCTATGGAAATTCACCATAAACGATTTGCAAGAAATGTTTACACATTACCATGTTGCAAATTAATGCTCCCCACCCCAAATCAGTAAAAATCCTACTAATTGGATTTGATCTGAAGTAATTCTGTATTTGTTATTGTCTATCAACAGCATTGCTAGTGGTGGTGAGATTTAAATACTCGCCTTCATAAAATATGCTTTTCTCAAAGAGCTACTCCAATCCTTAACATTTCTACAGGATTCCTGTATATACAGTTCCGTGCAATGTATAATCAGCCACCAGACTGTTGCCATGCTATAGTCCAGGCACAAGAGACATCAATCTGGAGTACCCAGAGAATAGCATACAATTGGTTTGATCAAAGCATGCCTTTAGAAGCTGTTCATTTAATCAAATACATGGCAAAGTGCAACCGCTTTACTTTTCAAGGTAGAAAACCGAACAACCAAATAAAAAACTCAACCAATCAAAAAACCCACCAAAACCCCCAAGTTCCTTAGGTGATGGTAACAGCAATCCAGTTTCAAATGACGGTCCATTAATTCCACAATATGTTTCAGGTGGGTGATATGACTGATCTTTGTCCTGCCTGGTTCACAAAAATCATAAATGTCTTCTGATTGAAAGAGCCAACCTCCTATTTCAGCTCTTTAGTCATAGATTATGTTGATCAACATTAAGGAAATCGATCTTGAATATACTGATTGATATATACATACATACGCACTGAATATCCTTGAGACCAGTATCAAACATCTACTTCCTGAACAAGTGAAACAACTCAAAAGTCACTTTCAATCTCGTTTAGGTGCCACAAATATCTCACCCGACACAATTCAAAGTTCTAAGCAGAAAAGAAGAAAAAATAATCAGCCATAGAGGTACTGATGGTGCTAAAAGACAGAGACAGTTTTTGTTTGACTGGATGTCTCTGCACCATTAACTATGGCTCAATGATAAAAAGCAGGTTAAGATGGAGGAAAAAAAAAAGAACAAAAATGCTACAAGTGATCTGAATCCGTCTTAAGGGGATGCACTTGCAACACAGAAAAGAAACTGCAGCTTTATCATCAGCCTTCTCACCCATGAAGGCTCATAGAATCAATTTTCATTAAAATTCCCTCTGTCAACATCAAGTCTTTTGAAGAGAACATGATGGACACAGATGCCAATGTTATGCACTGGAAGTACAGTATGAATCATTATGTCAAGGTTGATGACATCAGTTCTATTACTTGGATGATACCAGCTCAAGCATGGAGACAACCTGACTGAAATTAATTCACGGTAGACAAGAAATACGCTGCTCTGAAAAGTAGTTTAGAGACAGGAACTCTAGTAAAATTTGCACCAGGTAATAAAGTTTGGTGCAACCTGCTGTGCAGCAGTGCTCTTTAAGTTTCTATTGACATAAAGACATTTCCATATGAGATTTTCAGGAACACTTTCAAAAATCTGTAACAGGATAGAAAAATCCCACCTTCCCAGACAATGATCAGTCTCAGTTTATCATTAACTATTGGACAAACTATAACACTACTGCACATGTGGAGATGATACAATCAGTTCTCACTAAATCCTAAGCACATTTTACACACCGCATCTTACAAAGCTGGTGGTCCGGGTTGAAAGCCATGCAGCACACTGATGAAGACTGCGACTGACCAGACAAACAACATTATGCGTCGCATACGCAAAGCCCATTTGCCTAATGGCCAATTCACAGCTATTGAAAAAACACTCAAACTGTAAGAATTACCTTAAAAACCTCCACCTTTTTCTTTCAAAATAAAAAACAGAGTTGCTGTTACAGATATATTGCATAATCATAGAATCATAGAATGGTTTAGGTTGGAAAGGACCTTGAAGATCATCGAGTTCCAACCTCCCTGCCATGGGCAGGGATACCTCCAACTAGACCAGGTTGCCCAAGGCCACATCCAGCCTGGCCTTGAACACCAGATTATATATAATGTATATATAATCTAACCAGTTCAAATACAAGACAGTATTGAACCTGAGCAGATCCTTGATTTTAGGAGAGAGAAGATCTGCATTCAAAAATTAAATTCTGTGAGCCACCTCACAATCCGTTTTTCAGTTCCCCTCCCTTACAACATTCTGCTTTCCAGGCATGTGCTTATGCAATTCCACTCGAGAAGCTCCAAGCAGCAAAAGGCAGATTTACCGAGGCTCTCATGAGGTTGTGAAATAAATCATGTTCTAAAATGTGGCCCACAAATAAGACAGACTTTCCAATTCCCCCAAAATAATAAGATCCTAATTCCCCCAAAATATCCTCATTGTGTGTTTAGGTCACTATAGAGTCTACTCTTTAAATAAATAAAAAAATCACTATTTTAACCAGAAAACAAAGAGAACTACATATTGTAATACATCATCATACATAGCTGGCGGCCATCAAAACAGAATATAGAGATAAGTAAGTACAACAAAAAGGTTTTAAAGGTCAGAATTAGACTTCCAGGGTGAAGGTGCCAAGGCACATTCACACACAAAACAAATGTAAAACGAAGTTTGAGATTAGACATGAGCAAAATCAAGGTGAGGAAAAATACGGGTGGGAGTGTAAGGAAGCAACAGAGGTACAATGAGAGCAGAATGGAATACATAGAAGTATGTAATAAGCTATTTTCTGTCAGGAACTTTCAATGAAAGATGACAGATTTTAGCTGTATTTAAAATAGCTTCAATCAACAGAACTGTAGCAAAGACATGTAATTAAATATCCACCACAGCACAGACCATAATTCTGGGAACAAAAGTATGAGTTTTGAAAACACAAGATGATGCTGCAAACTTAACGAGGCTAAGAAAAAAAGGAATGAAGAAAAACATATTGTATGACAGAAAATACTACTTTCAGCAGAACAAGAAAAAAATTCAAAGGAACCGCCTAGGAGGAGGTGGAATATATACACTCAGTTTTTAAATCAGCATCAGTTTGAATTGAGGCATTAAAAAATAGAGAATAAGGTGTAGCTCTCTATGCAGGTCAATAGTTCTGGGAAGAAAAGGGAAGGGGGAGACAGATCCAGAGTTATAAAAACAACTGAACACGCAGGACTGAGACAGATCAGATAGATGAGAAAGATGCAGTTCAAGAATAACAGAAAAGAGAGAAAAAGGTTACAAGAGGAAAAACAGTAAAGAAAACAGTATCAGTAAATATTAAGTAACCAGCCTCTAACCTAGATTATAGCAACATTAAAATTTGAATACTCATAACTGCCAACAATGTTGCTATTCAGAAATCTGCTCTGTGTACTGCGCTCATTCTATGCATCTCAAATGCTCTATGAAATATTGAGAGCTACACAGCATTCAATTATAATGTGCATTCTCTGTAAGGTGTTACACCCTATTCAACAAATCTCAGTACTTTGTCATACTGGCATCCAACTTTTTGCTTACTATTTTTACATACTCCTCTTTGGTATTAACTCATTCCCCTTTTAAACATTCTTCACCAAAGGGACTAGAGATACACAAAAGACATGATGATTTACCCCCTTAAAGATGATTACTTTTACAAAACAGCCCTGCATTAATCCTAGAGTGCTGGGGGTGAACAGATGCAGAAAACTCTCAATTCTGCAATGTAGTAAGTGTCAACAGAAGTCTGTCTTTGGACAGAAAATTAAAAAATACTTTAAATAAATACTAATATATGCCAGTATTTTCTAAGTCTGGAAAAACAGTACAACTAACAAGAGACAAGTGGTCCTGGACACTGCCTGAGGAGGGAAGAAAAAGGGATCAGCTAAAAGTGTTGTCAGGAACTTATGAGTAACTCTGCCAATACAGGTATGAAATAAAATAACTGGAATAAATGGTACAGCCAGTTTTGCTGCTACAGTTAAAAGCCATCTGAGAATAAGAAGAGAATCATGGACTGCTGTATTAAATCAAGCCTGCATCTGACATCCTGCAACCAGGTAGGTTCTGTTCACCAATTCTGTTCGTGATTTAAGTCTTCTCTGGCAGATAAGAGCTGACTCTTTTGATATTCTGCACACTGCTCTCCCTACAGCCATTACAATAGAATATTTTATGTCACAAAGGGCCTCTGGACATCATATGGTCCAACCTCTGCTCAAAGCAATAGCAACTGAGATATTGTTGCTCAGTGCCTTGCCCAGGCAAGTTTTGAATACTCCAAGGATGGAGGTTACACAACCTCATACCTAATTGGAGTTTCCCATGTTGCAATGTTTACTCATTGCCTCTCATCTAAGAGGAGCCTGGCTCCACTTTTATACTCTCCCATTAGGTAGGTGCAGACAGCATTAAGCTGTCTTAGCCATAGCCTTCTCTTCTTAAGGCTGAACAATCCATTTCTTGCAGCGTCTTGTGTATCAGGTGCTACAGGTCCTGACCACCCTCTGCTCAACTCACTCCGATGTGTCACATCTCACTTGTACCACTGAGCTCAGAGCCTGACATTCTCCACAAAGGCACCACAAACTAACCAGGTGAAAGACAAACTCATTTAATCTCTTTACAGCTCAATTCCCTACAGAGCAGTAGAAAGTTAAACCTTAGTTAGCTACCTTTACTCACAATAAAACCTCTCCTCAAGACCTAGGACCAAAAGAGGCAGCAGTAGGGACATAATCTAATTATTCAGTATTAGAAACAAGAACTCAGTCCAGACTGCCAGAACAAAACAGAATGAAACACAACATTCTAACTGTGCGTTCTACACACACATACACAGAATTCCATTTCTACTCCTATATATGATGCAATTTTGTTGCACAGCATAACCACACTCTTCTAAGTGCAGTTCTCATAAAGTCAAAATAGTTTTGAAATTGTTATCAGGTATTGAATATTTAGCACATGTACCAAACAGCTGCAAAGAGCTGCAAACGAAGTTCAAATATGTACACCTCTCCTGGTTCAGGTAAAAGATCTGACGTCTATACTTTTGTTGTCAAGATCCCTGTAAAGCACTGTATTCATCTTACAAGCAATACAAGAAAACTATCAGGACAAATGCTAAAAGGGAGAAAAGTAATATAGTCAACCCACTCTTAAGTCAGGTTCATAAGCCTTCAGAAACTCTTCACGGTTAAGAGCAAGATGTGGGATAAACTGTTCAGTAACTTCTTATAGACTATAATAACCTACAGTATAGGTTACCAAAACCTACGGCTGATGAGTAAAGAAAAAAAAAAAATCACGAACAAAATAAAGCTAAACAGCCTTACAGGCCCATGACTCAAACTGATTTGTAAATGATACAATAAACCCCTCAGAAATAAGCAACTGTTTACTCAGTCAGCTAAAGCAGCACTTCTTAGTCTGTTAGCAATTTAAGAAGAGATTAAACAACATCCACTACAGAATTCATGCATTTCTTGAATCAGTAGCGTTAGACAACATGCAAGCACACATTCCAAAAGTTTTGTTTTCCTACTGTGTTTCCATAAAATCCTAGAACACTTATAGAGTTAGTATCAGGAAAATATTTAAAGAGACACGTAGGATGATCCACTCAATTATGTAGCAGTTACTCTGGTATCAGTCTGAGGGACCACAAAAGAAAAGTTGAATTTGACTAACAGCTCCAAAAAGAAAAATATTTAACATCACTAAAAAGACTGCAAGTACAACTGCAAAAGAAACATTACTTCATGGATACACCATGCTCTGACATGGCACAACATGGTATTGTTACAACAGCACTATCCAGCAGTAAGGTACACGTTAAATGGTCCAGGACTGCCTGCCTACCTGAGAAATGAAGAGCTACCATTATCAGCTAAAAGGAAATGGCTAAGACCCATTCCAGGTGCAATACTTCAATGTTTTTATTATCCTTGATCTAGAATGACATTAACAGTCTCTCTCAAGCTAAACCCACCGCTTGCTGCTTCTCCATTACTACAGAAATAAATTAGATTAATTTGAGGTAACCTGACCTTGACAAACCCTGTTACTTGCTAGTTTATCTTCTGATTTACAGCTAATTTCAACCAATTATCCCATAAAAAGAAAAAGAAAAACCAAACTCAAAACTAACTGAAGTAGATTCTCACCTAGGAAATGATTACTAAAGATAATCTCTGCTCTTGCCTTTATGTTGAAAGGATGAGAACATAAAACATTGAAATGAGCAAGTGTCACTGTAGAAACACTGAAGTGAATTATTTCCACATCTGACTTATATGAAACATCTGATCACTCCTTCAAATTGAGTTCTTAATTTCAATTTTATGAACTTCAACACTATGTATTCTTATTGCTCTTTACTGGGAATTGTAATATATGTCTCTTTTCTCTTGTATGGAAACCCCTCAAGTCTCAGCATACACCTAAGTCACCTCATCTCTGTGATGTACCAGCACAGAGGGAAAACATTTCTTCCAGAAAACTCGCTTTCTAGGAGGAAGCAGCAGTTAGAACTACAGGTATCACACATGAATGTGAAAATACAAAAGTAATTTGTTTTCTAATTTACTGAAAAAGAATCCTACTCACCAGCTCAAAGAAGAAAATACCAACACAGTCTAAATTACATCAGGGAAGACAGACACAAAACAATCAAATATAAACGTTATGGGTCCCATCCCAGCTAGACAAAGCCTGGTTTTCAGTTACCTGCTAATGCAGAGACACAAAGCAAAACTACCATCTCTGCAGAAGGTTTCAAGAGATAGATGACAAAAGACGAAATCTTGGCTTTCTTCTTAAAGACAAAAAGCTAAAAAAAAAAATTCTGCAGCATGGCACACTACATTAAAATGAACCTAAAGACGACATGACTACAAGAACAGACGACAGAATTCCTCACAGGAGATCATTTAACATCACGTTAAAAAATAAAAAACTGTTACCATTAGGTTGTCATGGTTTAACCCCAGCCATCAACTCAGCCCCATGCAGCCGCTCGCTCACTTCCCCCAGTTGGGATGGGGGAGAGAATCAGAAGGGTAAAAGTGAGAAAACTCATGGGTTGAGATAAGGACAGTTTAATAGGTAAAGCAAAAGCTGCGCATGCGACCAAAGCAAAACAAGGAATTCGTTCACTACTTCCCCCCGGCAGGCAGGTGTTCAGCCATCTCCAAGAACGCAGGGCTCCATCATGCCTAACAGTTACGTGGGAAGAAAAACACCGTAACTCCGAATGTTCCCCCCTTTCCTTCTTCTTCCCCCAGCTTTATATACTGAGCATGATGTGATACGGTATGGAATATGCCGTTGGTCAGTTGGGGTCAGCTGTCCCGGCTGTGTCCCCTCCCAACTTCAGGGCGGTGTGAGGAGCAGAAAAGGCCTTGACTCTGTGTAAGCACTGCTCAGCAATAAGGAAAACATCCCTATATTATCAACACTGCTTTCAGCACAAATCCCAAACATAGCCCCAGACAAGCTCCTATGAAGATAATTAACCCTATCCCAGCCAAAACCAGCACACAGACCTTCTACGGTTTGGGGGTGTTTTCATTTTGGTTTTGGTTTTTCTTTTGTTTCTGTTTTTTTTGGGTTTTTTTTTGTTTTTTTTCTTCTCCAAACAAAATAAAAATAAGAACACTAAATCCTCTGTGAAAGACAAGGCTTATGAAAACTTTTGGTATTTCAGGAAGTAAACTAACCAAACAAGAAGCAGCAGTTTAGATGAAGCAGTAAAACTAGAACTAATTTTTTCTATAGCAATACGCAGTCCTACATAGCTGATGCTAACTGGTCAGCTATACGAACCAAATTATGTATGTTCTGCAAATTAATTTTCATTTAAATTTCATGCTTAGAGGAGTAGGGTGTTAAAACTACAGCTTATCTTAAATATTCTGTTTAGATTTACTTACCAAACATCTCACTAAAGTATGCAGCAGATAGTTAGAATCTGCATTTGTAACATTAAGGTTCTATGCATTAGTTACATTAAAAAAAAAATATTCTGACACTTATTTCATGAAATATGATGAAATAACAATTTACTAAAAATCTAAACCAACAGCAGACCTTCATTCTAGGTACATTATTATCATCAACAGGTGTACCGCATAAAAACTATGCCAGACAGTAAAAATTTTTAGATCCCCAGTCTAATGGAACAGCAAGTTCTTACATTTCTGTTGCCTACTTTTTGACAAAATAAGTAATTTTCCTCATTTGTGAAGGAGCAGGAGAAATTCAATACCTGCAACATGTGTTTCACACCATCTTTTTATTATTTTTACATATTAATATTGTAGTGTAAAAGCAATTGTCGGAGAAATACATATGACCATGACTTTCATATCCTCACAAAATATGAATATATCATGAAACAAAAACATGTTACACAGACAGTAATTCCATTGTGTTTTCACCTACCATGTCATTGTACTTACCTTGGAATACAGCTTTATAGATAAAGCAGTTTACAAGAAATCTTTGATACAGTGCCAAGTTGCAAAGCATTCCTTTCCTGTTATGTGCCCTTTGCAAACTCCAAGCCTATTATCGATCAACATGCTTTGCGTATCAAAAATACTCACCATCCATCAATAATTTATTAAAATAACACACCCAAATGCTGCACCATTTTAAAATAGTATGAATTCACATCTATTTAAATATGAATATGAACTTCAATATCAATTAAATATTGCTAAAAAAAAAAATAGCTGTTTCCTTTAAAAACTAAAGACGTAAGGTAGCAAAAGATATTGTAACACCAATTTTCAATAATCAGCTCTTTTTTGTCATACCTTAGCACGCTGTGTGAATATTACATAAAGCCTCAATAAATTTTATCACTTTATTACGACTTAAAGTAATATAGGGTAAATAAAATCTTTCTAAAGTCTTTCTAAAACCTTTTTATCTTCCTCCCACTTGAAATACACTGTCATGTTTAAATATAAAAAATTTGGGATAATTAAAGTATTACTGACCATTTACAATGATTTCCATGATTCTTTTGAGACATGGAGAAGGATAACCATGTAAACTACAATAGAGTAACATAATTGGTATGGATAATAGACAATGAAGGAAGACAATTACTATAGTTGGAGAGCTTCTTTTTCTTTATATATATATATATACATAATTCAATATATTAACAATCCACGCACTACTGAAACATTTTAAATTATTTTTCAAACAATTAAAATTACTAAAATGTGAAACTGCACACTTTAACTTTTATAATTAATAGAATCTCTTATGAAAATGTTATTGCAGATAAACATTAAACTGTAGAAATATAGATTTGCACAATAGGCATAGAAAACCACCGAAAAATACTTCATTATATACCTGGAGTTTCAACTTTCATGGTATTCAGACTTTAAAGATGAAGTACTTTTTAGGGCCTATTCAAAAACTGTCTATATGTAAAAAAAACCATTTTGTTGGCTTAGGAATTTTCAAAATTCTGATGGCTATTATACCAAATTAGTAATAGAAAACCATGAAAATTCTTCTAGCTACATACTCATGTTCTTGACAAAACATCCTATTCAAGATTTACTCATTCAGTGCACAAGGAAATCAAATGTAGACTTGAACATAGGTTATTTCAGCTAACAAGTTAGTAATAATGTTCACTTGTAAAAAAACTTGAAAATAATAAACACTGTTCCATTGAACTACTAAAACAACACCGAAGACAAATACATTTTATTAATACAGCAAGCTGTTAGAAAGCAAGCAAAGTGAAAACTTACAAATTCATCATTTTTTTAAGAGAAAAAGGGCAGTGAATTAGTCAATCTCCATGCTGGCTCATTCTTTGATTTGTGCTAAACAGATTACATCGGCTGTGCCAAAATTACAAATGCAACACAGTTTTACAGAATTATGTCCACTATTTATACTGAATTGATGCATCCCAGCTGTGGACTGGGACTTGACAGCCTAATGCTTTAATACTTCATTTTTATCGTAAGTGAAAAAAAATGACTCAGAAAGACATAGCTGTGTAATTTTGGGGTGTTAGTGATAAAATTTGGGGGGTTTTAGTTAGCACAAAAAAGTTGGTGTGCAGCCACTGTCATAGTATATATACTACCGCTGAGAACAAACAAATAAAAAAATAATTCAGGTTACACAGTTTAAGGCTGGTGAATACTGTATTGGCAGAATGTTGCTTCAGCTGCCAGATGAGCTTCTGAGATAAAAAGCTCCAAAACCCAGAAAACACAACCAAAACCAGAAAATACATGCCAAAATTTTGCCAATTGGCAATACATGCCAAACAGAACAAAAGGACAATCCAGGGCATAATTGTTTTCAAAAAAATCTCGTAAAAGATAGGGAGACTAAATGGTAATAATTGGTTATTACATAAATAACCTCTTCTGGGACTGTAATTCTCTTTTAAGAGATATCTCTTTAAAAAAACTGCTCAACAGTTACTTGATATATGACACCACCATTGTCTTAGTTTTATGAAGGAAGACTCTGCTATATGTCATACTATATTAAATATTTTACTAAAATCCAAGTTATTACAACTGTAATAAATATAGTTTTAAAAAACCATTTAATGTACAATTTTATTTACATGCAAGTCTGTTAAAGGAACAACCTCCAGAAGGAAATGGTCTCGAAATAGGCCTATTTAAAACAGAGAAGATCCACTACTTTATTGGAAGTGATGATGTGTTTTAGAAGGGTAAATAACAGATTTTTATTTACTGACTGCAACTGTGTTATCGGCTACTGGAAATACTGAAAGAATTCCATGAGTCTGTATTGCCTCCCCACCTATGTCTTCGCTGCAGAGGTGGCCTTTGTGTGTTTTTGTGGGGAGGTACCACTGAATTCATGACAATAGGTATGGATATTTGATATTCATATCGTTCCAACATCTGAGCAATCTTCTCACGAGTGACCCCATGTTTATTCCTCCTATAAAAATAAAAATTTAAATAAATTGTCTGGTATGTTTATATGTTTACAGTCTTTAAGAAAAAAACCCTCTAATTTTACAATTTTTCTTCTTTCTTTTCATATTTGAAATATCCCTTTTATTACGCTGTATTCTCATTCTCTCAGTATTCAACTTGTATTAAGGTTTATTTTAACAATTCACCACTGTATATATTAAATAACAGAAAACAACAGTCTTTCTTCTTCATACAGAAATCTGATGTTATTTACCAAGACTAGGTACCTAGATAGTCCAAGAATGACTTTGCTTTCTATTTATTCATCAGATTTTACGTAGTATACTAGCTAATGAGTAGACAGATGAAAATATTATAGACTACTACTTATGAAAGCAACATTCAAATTAGCATTAAAAAAAACCCCCAAACTATATGGTTTCAAGACTTAATGACAATATTTTCTCATCAATTAGTCTCTAAATAAAATAAGGAGCAATTTTGGTTTTGAACCAGTACAGCATGCTCATGATACCTTTATCTACTAGCTCTTACTGATACTTGCTGTAAGTTTAGAAATGTACCAAAATACATATAAGGGAAGAGAGGCCAAAAGCATCGTTCTATTCCTGCAATGTTTAGTGAACAGCTACTTTCATTGAGAACTTGGCCTATTAAGAACCTGAGACATTAGACATTACATTAGAATGTATTTATCTCCTCAGTGTCTATGGAATAGGATCTTAAAATCCATGTTAGCAGAAAATTTCAGTCTCTGCCAAAAAGAAAACCGTGAGGCTCATGCACAAACTGAATGCCAGAGAATTGCCAGCACTGTAACAGAACAGAATCTAAAAGAACAGACATAAGACATAAAATGTTTTGATAGTGTAGACAAGAATTTATCATAACCCAATACATTATTATCACCAAGAAACGTTGTCCGAGATGAATTATTTTCAAGCCATGCTAATAGGGAATATATGCCTGCATCTTTGTGCTTTCAGCCAGGGACAGAAGAGGCAAGGGCCTCCTTACCAACTTGCTCAGTTCTATAAAGGAGAAATCAATACTGAGAACAAACAGACTATACTGGAAAGAGGACATAGAAATATTTTTAAAGACTGATTTCCTTTCCTTCCGCCCCTGGAGTTTGTGCATATTATTACAACAAAGAAGCACGTATCAAGTTGATGAGGGTTCAAAGCATACTGCAGGTAGCACATTAGTTTCACATTCAGAATGGAAGAAGAACTGGCCATCTCGGAAGTATTCAGAATTATGCTGGCTCCTTAAGGTGTATTTTATCACCTTTCTTTCTGGGAAGAAAAGGCTTAAGTAAAGTATTTCCCTTACAGACACTCTTCCCTGAGACAACATCAGACACTAGAGTGATCATCACAAGCAGCTCAGTCTTTAAATGCTACTAATTTCCACGTTGTGCTAAAGAAGTCCAGGATCAGCATCATGTTGAACTTATCAGTTAACAAGTCTTAACAGTTTTGATTTTATTCAGGAATATGAACAAGGTTAACAGTACAGAAAAAAAGCCAATCCTCTAGAAATATGGGGATTCTACAAAGCACTTGACTCTCATAACAAAAAAAAAAAGGAAAAAAAAAAAAAAAGAAGAGGACATCTAAGTCCTTTCATGCCAAATGGGCAAAGCACAAAGTTATTAAATATTTTCCATATCTTAGTACTCCTAGAAAAAGATTACAGTTCAAGTGCTCTGGGCACTCATCCACAATTGAATGGTATAATCACTTCATAAATAAGCAAGTACTTTTTCTCAAAGAAAAAAGCAGGATAATAAAATCACCAACAGCAAAATCGCATCAAGCATAGAAATCAATTTAAAAAAAGGAAACAAATCTCCTGCATAGTGTCATTTCATCCTAGGATTTCCTATTCAAGCATGTTTTAACTCATCCGTTGGCTGCTTGGCTACGTTGAAAGAGCATAAAGTCATCTATCCTTAACCAATACAGATGTACCAGCAAAAGCTCCTAACAGCTAGTTATGCTCTGGAAGCTGGTTTTGCTTGGAGGAACACAGAACCTATTGATAAAGGCAAAGTTCAGTGACTATTAAATGCTTCTACACTGGAAGAATCTTACACACCAATATACTGAACAAAGTAATCCTGCACAGACATTGCTACTTAAAAGAATCAGCACAAGTTTGATGAATTCAGTACCAAATCGCAGTTTTATGATCATAACAAAGGAGAAAGAATTATATTAAACACGTTTGCATTTCAATTCTGTATGAAGTTACACAGCAGGTACCTTTTTAAAATTAAAACAACATCCATCCCAAAATATAGATTATACACAAGATACCTGTTATTCCCCCAAAGATTAAATCAAACGTACACTTTTTTTTAAAAAAAAAAGTTCTGGTTCCCAACTGACCAGCTACTCAGAAAGCATACAAACATGACAGAGGGTAATTTTTTCATCCAACACTGATTGAACACTTAAAGAAAAAAAACCACTCAAAACAGTGATTTTGCCACTCTTTTGTTCTCTCACCAGCAATTTTCAAGAATTCCTAAAAATTATATCAAAGTACAAAATCCCTTATATAATGGTCTCAATGCTATGCAAGAAGTATTGACCACTACCATAAAGCATATGCCTGTGGAGTCAAAGTGTTTTCACAAAAGTTATGTGCACAAAACTAAACTAAACGCAAAATCACTCATGAGTGAGTCTAAAGATAATTTGCACTTCACAGGACCACTGCAAGAAAAAGACGCTGACACCTATTTCACACTAAAACATCTGTTTTTTTCCACACTAAAACATTCCTGACATCAAGAATTCATCAATGTTGACCTAGGGAGCCTTTTCACCGATTTCTCAAACACACTAAGTGGTGGCAGAAAAAACTCTGAAATCCACTTGACTTCTAGAATATCTGCATATTTTATCACTTGATAAAAGTTACTAACAACCTAGACAGCACCACTAAAAACAAATAAACGAGGAGCATGTATCCAAAATACAGGAGGGTCTTTTGCTAATTAAAGTAGGAGCTAGTGTATTTTTCATTCCAACTACCAGAAATGAAGTGTCTTAAGTGATAGTGTGTAGGAGGGAATTAGAATGTATGACTCCAGAGAACTAATAAAAATACCCAGATTTATTATCAGCATAGTATTTGCCCAGGTTCTGCACAAAATGTTGAGCTCATACTTTGTAAGGGGAATCCCAAACTACAATAACATCTCTGCATTATCTACTTCCCAAACACACAAATATGGAAAAAACAAATCCTTTAAAAATTGAGCCCTCTTCCCAAGCAATTGAAAAACAAAATGAAACCTCACATCACCACCTTTCCTAAATTCTCAAAAAATAATGTTTCCAGACAATGGGCCTCTATTCAAATATTTAAAGCAACTGGAGCTGCTAAAACATTTCTAGGAAGCTAATGACTGGCAGCAGCACTTCACAGTTCAGGGGTTTTCCTTTGGTTTTGGGAAAGATATAAACTTAACTCCTACAATTAATGACTGGACAATAAAATTCAATGGTAACAATGCTTCATATTTGTTTATCCTGTTGCCTGTTAAGACACTGTGAAAACATGAATTTTCCTGGAAAATGAGTCTGTCTCATAATGGAAATCTCACACTGAAAAATCTTAGAAATGTCTGATTACAAAGACAGCTTCCTAACTTGGCTGTGCTGCACCCCGAGCTAGAAAAAAGTATTAGAATTCACCTTAAAGAGAGAGGACTCCATCTCTAAATATAAGTTAGTGGTAGCTTAGGAGCAAAAGGTGAAAACTTTAAAACATTTATAAACATAGTAAAGTCCAAGTCAGTAATGTAAGTATTATACACAGATACTTCATGCATTGTAGGGGCAACTTTACAAAGCTGAAACAATTATAAGCCAAGTCAGTCGGAAGCATATAAAATTGCAATCTGCAAGAGAACTCTCTGTGATCAACCATGAAAATATTACATTACATTTCAAACAATGAAATATCCCTAAGTTGTTTTGATACCTCATAGATTCCTAAAGCAGATGCATCTGAGACAAGCGACATTAACAAGGAATAATAAGCAGCTTCCCAGACACTCTCACAACCCAGAAGTCCAATGACCTATGTCCAACAGTACTCTAAGTCAGATCCTGGAAGACTGGGGACAATTTCACAAAATCTTGCAATAGAATAATCTAAAATACGAGCTTTCTTTTTAACCTTTACCTTCTTTTTAACCTACTGATCAGTAAAGGACTGCTGTTCTTTGACACTGAGACATCTATTAAGGTAGACAAACCAAAGCACTTATATGCTCCTTGCAAAATGCATAATTTCTTTTTGTCTTCTACCTATTTCTTGCAGTCAGTGTTTTGCAGCAACAAATTTCTCAGAATAATTATTCATTACAATGGCAGCAATTCTTACAGGAGTCAATCATTTTTCTACTCATGTCCAAAAAAAATTTTAGTATCGACTTTTGGAGCCAACAAGACAGGGCCGCTATTTATTTGTCTGTTTGTTTATCCATAACACTTCCATTTAAAGGTGTATCTCAAAATGCCTATTTAAATAAAAATAATTTTATACTAGTAGTTAAGTATTTAAAGAAATAAGATAAGATTTAAAGCAGTAAGAAATACTACATATTTCTGTGTGCGTATTTACCTGTCTATCTACCTCTATATATAACATACAATGATTTCCGTAATATAAACCTTACTTTTCTAATTCTTCAGGATCAAACTTCCACCAAGTATCGGGCTCATGGAACTCCACTCTGTATCCCTTTTCTAGAGCCTGCAGCAAGCAAAGAAAAATGTGTGATATGTGTATTATTACCTAAAAAGTAACAAAAAGTTTATAGACCAGTGTAACAGATGTAGTTAACTATGGTGGTAGCATGCTGAATTTCACTTACCCCCAACCCATATTAGCTTTCATTCCAGGCTAAACAGATTAGATTAAGTCAATCCTTAAACTGGTCTGAACTATTGCCATACCAATTTCTGTTTGTATCAATAAGCAGTCTGTCTTTTGAAACTTGAGTAAGGAAAATGTTTCTGGACAAACCAAACCAACTTATCACATGTGAAGGTAAGTCTGCAAAGTTGTCATAGATGATATCATCGCACAACACAACTTACCACTTCCACATATGGCTTCATTTCCCAGGCTTGAGTATTAGTGTTGTCTATTATAACTGGAGATTTTCCCTGCTCCATTGCTTGCTTTGCTGCAATGAAAAATAGTGCAAGTTAATAAACAACTATGTAACTCAAAATGGTAAATGTAAGTAAACTGTTTCAGATGGTTTTTGCACTAATCTAGTTTGACTGAAACACAATGTTCTAAGAAAAGGAATAAAAGCACTGAAAGGTTGAGACAGGAATGGAAAGAAGTAGAAGCAAGAAGGTAAGAAAAAATAAGTGAAGGGCATAAAAAAACAGGTGGTGGTGAACTGATGCAAAGGAGTAAATGGGAAGTGTAGAAGTTGTCACAACACAACAGAACTGCTCACAGTCCGTGGCGTGCTCAATACAGAGATCCCGACATGAAACCATATCCTGGTTCCAGTTTTACCAGCCCTGCTGGATAAGACATGGTGCTTTCATAACTGAGACCTGTTGTTAGGTATTACAGTTCTCCAACAAAAATGCTATGAAATAGGTGATCTTCAGAGAAAGACATCACGTATCCGAAACACTTCTGAGACCCATTAAAAAAAAAAAAAAAACCATAAAAAATTAAAACCATGTTGTCTCTGCTTGAACACTGTTCCAACTCACTGGTCAATTTCTACCAAATCCAAAAGAGGGCAGAAGCTTTAGGAATAATAAGCTGCTTCAAATTCTACAAACCAGCAACTGGTGAGAAGGCACATCCAAATTAGCATCTTTATTGATGGAAAGACAGACAGAGCACAGCCATGACGCAATTTGTTTGGCAGGACACTTATGCAGTAGCATGCTATTTTAACTTTGGACCAGCAAGATATATACCACTTCTTACCCAGCAGAAGCATCCTAGAGATTACAACACAGAACTTAGATTTGTTGGAGGAATTTAGGGGACAAAACATACAAATCTGTTGGCTACCTGAGATTCATCACCTCCACAGCACAGAAAACCCTTTAATGTTACCTTAATGTCTAAAATGGCATCTCTTCATAAGCCCAAGACTGCTGTAGTCTTCATAAAGCAATTAAGCATCTATCATGCCTAAACCTAACTTTGATCTTGAGATCAGGTATTCTTCTAAATCCCTTACACAATTAGTCCAGAAAGCATTCTCAGAAGATTCTTAACTCACATCACTATCATTTGTCCCTGAAAAAAAAAGATTGCACAAACATTTTTTTTTGAGCACATCTAGAGAGCATGATTATGACATTCAGCTTCTACATAATGCTACACAGGAGACTTACCCAAGGAAGTGAAGAATTCAACTTCTATACCCTTATCAGCTTGATATCCACCACCATTCTACAAACCGGCACAGCAGTTGGGCTATTCTTACCAGAAATTCAGCTGTTCTTACCAGAAGTTCACAAGGAACTCTGGCAGAGAGGGTACTTGAGTATCCCACTTTTGGGACAAACGGGCTACCTTAATTTTCATTGTTTTAACTTCCTTCACCTTTTTATTTTGAAAGCAAGACCTCTGCCATTCTTTGCAGAAAAGGTCACAACTTCTACATCTTTAGAAAAGAACTACTTTGTGCATGAATCAGTAAATGAGGTTCTTTTTGCAGCCTGAAACTAAGCCAGATGGAGAAGCAGATTTCCAACTTAAGATTGAGTATCAGATTCATAAAAAAACCTCCTCACCTCTGTCTACAACTGCTCTAAAGCATCTTACAATTGAAAGTAAGGCCTTTCTAAAATGTATTCCTCAGCTTCTTTGTGCCTCAGTTCATTAGTAAACACACAACAATAATTCCTTATCTATTTTACAGAAGCATTGTGAAGACGAATTCCATTAAAAAAAATAAATCAACTGCTCTGATGCCACATATTGAAGCCAAGAAAAAAGAATTTCTTTAGTTAGTCCTGAGCAGTACTAGCAATGTGAGCCACAAACACAACAATAATTTCACATTTCAAAATTCTTGCCAGAGCAAGGATTCAGTCTTTCTTTTAACAGACATAGAAAGAGTGCAAAAGGAAAAAAAAAGGCATTATGGTTGCAAAGCAAAACTCTGAACCTTAGGAAATACCCGAATTAAGGCAGGGTGTGTAGCACTTATAGGGCATATGCATTACCACACTGTCCTTAAATACTCATTTGTGCACTATTTCAGCATATGTGATGGACTTGCTCTGTAGTTGAATCGGGGCTATGTATCAGATCATCAGCATGATCCAAGCATTCCTCTTTTCTTTTTTTTTCTTAAGTAATTGTGAGATAAATAATGAGTAAGTCAGGATGACTGCAAAGGGAGAAGGATCCTCTTTTGGTGAATGTTCCTGAACATCATCCCACCTCTTTCCAAATGGCCACTACTTTGCATGATCTTCATTTTCTGGCTGCCCAATTTCAAAAGTTACAGGTATCATTTACAGAAGTGATATGAACTCATCTGAATATGAAGACAGTGAAAATTTATTCTGAATATATGAAGTTTAATTACTACTACATACCCTAAAGAAAATATCTAAATTGCTAAGTTTGGGATCCAAAATAGGAAGATGTTTTTAGCAACTCTGCCTTAGCTTGCCAATGAAAAATTCAGAATATAATACCACTCAAGCTCACAGGAAAGTTACAATGATGAACTAGATGAAAGAACTAAAATATCTGAAGCTCAAAATACTAAAGTAACACCCCTATAACAAAGCTTCCAGGAGAACTAATAAAGTTGCATTAAACAAAGTTAAAGTTCTCTGAAGTTCTCATTTCATATATTTCAAGGATGCACGCTCAAACAAAACACAAGAGCTTCTGAAGAACTTCAAGTCAGAGAGCTCTATTTAGTCAAAGCAGGAGGTAAGAACTGAGAACAACTTCAATCCAAAGCTATTCCGGCACATGTTTCACAGTGGGGATGTTCTACACAACATGGCACGGCTGTTGTTCTTGTTATCAAAATCACTGAATAACTAAATTATACACTGTTCTGGTTATCAAAACCAGAAAACCACTGTGTAACTAAGTGATACAGAACTTAAGAGATTTTATGGTCTAGTCAGAAACAGCCAGAAGCCATTAACAAGTGAGAATTGTTTGGTGGTCTTACAATTGTCAAGTGTTGAGCCCTCTTATCCATAAACTACTACGTTATCAACTCTTCTGCTCCTAGTGGGGACTTAATCCAAAGTATTTATTATTGCTGCACTCCAGCCTCAAAAGTGCTCTTTATAACTGATATGCTAATGATTGCTCTAAAAAATTTCTTCACTGTTCAGACAGAAACGTTCCCCAGTGTATCATAAATTTTGCGTTAGGGTGAGGAGAGAAGGGAAGGGGATAAGATTTCTTTTTCTTGGCTCTCTGTATCTTTTGATGCAAAGAAGTCATCCTCTAGACAGGACGGAAGCTTCTGCTTGAGACGCTGCAGCACAGAGAGTAATCTGTGTGCACAGGCAATGGAGTTGCTCAGTTTGTCCACTCCTTGGAGCAGATAATGAGATTCTTAGAAGACTGCTACAGAAAGAGCAAGAATCTGTCTGCTACCCTTCTTACCCCAGCGATCTACTTCCTTACCAATTACACCCAACCTTAGGACATTGCTAGGTATTAAGAAAGACGACTTATTAAAGATGTTAATCTACACAAGTGAACTAAAATCTTCCTCAGAAAAATTCTTCCATAAATTTTGGATGAACCTCAGATCAGGAAAGATACTGGAAAAATCAGGATACTCTGCTGTTCCAGAAGTTCAAAATTGAATGTCTGTCTATATATACATTAATAAAAATATAAAGAATACATTAAATATATACTCCTATACACCTGATACTAAAATATATATACTCCTTTTCATATAGACTATTAACACACATTCACGTTATGCTCTACTTCTGTTTTCTAAATATAAGCATAATTAATAGCATTCCTCTTATGCATTCAAACCTCTCTTCTGGTTCCAGTCATGGGCATCACCAAGCTGAGCAGCATTATATGTATATCCATCTTGTTGACGAAAATAATCATCGGTGCTGAATACAATGCCATCACGACTTTGACCAAGCAGAATACTGTTAAATAAAGGAAAACGCAAAAATACTTTAACTCTTATTTTTCAGATAGAAAAAAAAAAAGACACAGAAATAAAGAATATAGCTAAAATAAATTTAACTGTGCTCTATTTCTGAACTTCTTGCAAACTTCAAACAGGTTTATAAAAGTACACTTTTATGTACGACCAATAATTCTAATACAAATTAAAGCAATATATTTTCCCCTTTCTACTATTTCTGCATGTATTGTTTTTTCTCCTCCACCCCCAAGAGATGTTTGTACCCATCTAATTTATGGTTATATTGCTGTAACTTCTAGTACCTCATAATAATTTAATGTATTTACTAACATTTTCCATATCATTTCTAATTTTGAACTACCTCCAGAAACCAATCTGATCATGAGGAGTCTGGATGCAGAAATGAACTGAATGTTTAAATCCTTTTTCAGCACCTTAAACTCCCAACACGCCCTCTTCTGACTTTTGCCCATGCTGGTTGCACACACAACGTGGGTCAAACAGGAACGGCAAAAGAAAACTACTAATGTTTACAGCAATTTCCCTGTTTTCAGGAAAAAGTAAACAATTGTCCTACTAATGAAGGTCAGGACTACAGAAGAGTGTCTGCATTCCTTCAAGATCCTATACTCTTCTATTCCAGTTCCATGTTTTCTCCCCCAACCCTGGTGACAGAGTCCTGTAAGTCATTGGAATTCATACTCAGAAGAAAGCAATCCTTTTCTATTTTTTTTTCTGTGTTGCTTTTCTGAAGCTTTAGCAGTTAAGCCTATTTAAGAAAAGGCACCAAAAGGTGATACATTAAAAGTGACTATAAATGGAGACCTCCCCTGGTTGAGCAGCAGTAAGCTGCTACATGGGTTACCACATCCTGAAGAACTGTAGTTTCAGTCTAATAGATGAAAAGACATTTAAGATAGGATTTTTTTATATCTCAGTTTTTATCAGGGAATTATATTGGTTTTCCCTATCATTCTTATTTTAGTGCTAACAGGGTGACAGAAAAGCCATGTGTTTTACTTCAAATCAGGAGAAAAACAATCACGTCTCAATCACTTAAACCACTTGATTAGAGTGGTTTAGCTTTGTTTCCTAAGGCAATACCATTCCATGGTGACTTCTGGACAAACAGACCAATTTCAACAAAATCTGACAGAAAATTCTCTCAAAAATACTATGAATTTTTATGAGGGGAAAACAAACAGACAAACCAAAGCAAAGCAAATTTGTAAATAAATGGATAAAATGCAGAGATTTGCGATGCAAACTTCACAGTTACCCAATCTTTTATGCCCCTCATTTCCAAACATCATAGATATTTTACTGGCTAGAAGTTTACTTCATTTGTGGGTCAGAATAACCTGCGTTACATTCTGCTTCTTTCACAGCCAACATTAGAGATTACAGGAGAAATTTAGGTACATTTCAGCAAATAATAAAAGACACTGTGGGGAAGGGACACAGTTGCAATGTTCACTGTTAACATATTTATTTTTACTCTATGTTGTAATATTTTATATTAATATGTTTATTGATTACAGAAGTCATTGTAATGGGTGATGCAGGAATACTACAAAAACCCATTAAGCATTTCTAGAATTCTGTGTTTGTGTTGTCATGAAATGCCACAGTCAAAGTTTCTAGAAGCACCATAAAGCTCACTTTTGTATTTAACTAAAATTAATCCTAAATGTTGCCCAGGCATGCCAACAAATACCTGTGAGTTAGAGAAACTGATTATAGCAAAGTTACATGGAATCATTAACTGCAGGTTGATCAATAACATCAGAATCTCTGTCAAATCAAATCTACATTAATCCATCCCAATGAGCAACCCCCATTCTGCCAAATGTAAACTTTATTTTCAGAAAGTCCTAGGAAATTGGGTTTAAAGGAAAACCTTGTAAAACTGAAACAACAGTACAATCCCGTTTAAAGTCTGATCTACTGGTTAAGTGTGGTTACAAAACCTCCTTGTCTGTTTTTGTTTTCTATAGCATATTTAAATTTGAAAATAGAAAACAGCCAGTTAGTGCCACAGAGCATTTATAGCCCACTGCAACACTCAGACATCACTGTCCTATGGAAATTTAGGCAACTGTTCCAGCTCAGAAGTAGGCAATGTACCCAAAGGCTACAAAACCCAAACTGCACTAGCAATATGTGGGATGCAGTACTGCTGAGGTGGCAGGAACAGAAAAGAACTGGCCAAATCCCAAATAATGTAGGGGAATAAATGTATATTAGTTCTAAGTTACCAAGCTTTCCTGTAAGTATCTGCAGGAAGAGCTACTTAAGTTTAATTCTTACACAAGTAATTTGCTGTGTTTTGCTACCTGTCATCAACAACAGACCTGTTATGGATCATAGTTTAAAGACTGGGACATTTATTGTCACACAACTATGTTGTTGGTTATTTTTGCTTTTAAAATACAGATATCTGTAACAACAAAATTCAGATTACTGAGGACCAAAAGAAACTACTAATGATGCAACTACCAAGTAACATCATCAAAGCTGCGTACAAGCTGGTTTTATCCTTCTTGCTCTTTCTCCCTTTTCCAGAGTATTAAGGTTACCTCAGGATAAATAGCAATGCTATTTCAGAAAGCAGAGCATGATTAACCAAAAGTACAGCCACTTTTCTTGGACATTGTTCCATAATTATTTTTGTTACAGCCTACATCTTTTAATGGGATATGTATTACACTGGTTTAGGAAAACACAGAAGGACTTAAAGCTTGTTTTCGTTCTAAGTAGATAAAATGGCACAAAGAAGTCATATACCACAAGCAATGGCATTTTTCATATCTATTCCTGTCTTGTATAAAACATTTAACAGGAATTTATAATCATTACGTTACTTGGCCATAACTTTACACGTGGCCCAATTTTCTTATTTACAGTATGCTACATTTGCCAAATAATAATGCTAGAAAAACTGGATCCACCCTCCACACTCATTTTGTGTACCGCATGTATATACATACATCTTAAAGGGTAAGGACCATCTGCCTTAATAAAAGAGATAGCAAATAACAAGTGGGATTCTTCTACCAGATAAGTAGGTAGACACACCCCTACAGCTCCGAGGAGCCTGACCATCAGGTTTCTGTAGGAATATATATGAACTGATGAATCAACACTAACAGGGCATTCATTTTTATTTTTATTTCTAGGAACTGAGTATGTTCGGTCAGTGGTCTGGAGAATAATTCACTTACTCAAATTCTTCTGTTGCATCTTCCAAATATCATTAATTGTAGCAATAAAGAAACACAATGACGAGGGTTTGGGAATCCTGCAAACCCATCAACACAGTTTATTCTCAAAATATGTTGTTATTACTCCTTGAAGATGAGAATACACAATTTATTTATGAACCTATGTAACTGATATAACAGTTTTAATATATTAAACTATGTTTGCAAGAATAATCCTAAAACTACAGAATTTGGGAAGGCAAAGTGACTACCAAAGAGGCAAGAGTAACAGAACCCTTACCCTATACACAAGCTATCACAAAGTAACAAGTTTATGAACTGAAACTTCAATTATTACAGCAATGACCATAGCATGTTTCTAAATTGTGAAATTGAATTATAAAACATGATATTTTAAAAGCCTGACAACCACCTCTTTCAGAAGTCACAGTATTTAAACTTGTAAAATTTAAAACACAAACATACTTGTCGATGTCATATGGAATAATTCACATACTTCTAACATGTATTTGGAAATAAAATTTATCCCAGGCTCATTAACTAGGAAACAGAAACAATGAAAAGCACATATATGCAAAGAAAGCATCATTACTATCTAAACCCACAAAGAGATGACAGTCCACTTTTGAGAGATGGAGAAAGAAAAAAAAAGTAAGATAAATACATTTCTAATAAGAGAGTCAAATTACAGATCAGTCAGCATGAACATGTGCACATGCCTGAAATGAGTAGGAGTATTATCCAACTGCTGTAATTCAGCTTTTTCACCCTAAACCTTCCCTGCAACTGAACACCTACCTTTGAACATAGTAGGACAATGAAATTAAAGCAGCTATAAAAATTAAAGCAGCTCACCTAGTTTTTCCAGAGATGCTATCTGATCTAAGAGAAGATAGAAGATAGACATACAAAACTCATTGAAACCAAAATGCTCACTTTAACTAGTCAATAAACCATTTTCTTCAAAACTGAAATGGTCCCCCAACCTGCATCCTGGTTAGCCTAATTTGATAGATTATTTTATTATAAAGAAGATCTCTTAGAATCTAGTAATTCACCTATTTAAAATACCTAACATATCAGAGATGAGGAAAAAAATAGACAATAACGAAATATAATTTTAAAATCTGCAGTATTACTAAGTTATGTAACTGATACTTCAAAAGCATTGCTTGTAATACTGTTTAAAGTAGTACCTAATTAGAAACAACAGCACATAACTGTTTCTACATTCAGCTATAAATGCTAACTCTAACTCTTCCACTCAGAACATCGACCTCTCAGGAAGAAAGGCCCCAGACAAAGACAACTGTCTTTATATAATCCTGACAATGGATTTAATTCAAAATGTACTTCTTAAACGATACCAATATTTGTTTTTTCAACCTCATTAAGTTCCTTTTTATGTAAATTCATATTTGGATATTTATGGAAGAATGGAAAATTGCAACTGCTGCCAAGTTCAGTAGCAAAATATCCTAATAATCCAAGTCTGTTTTCTTGTAACTTTTCCCAGCATTATAAGATCACGTTATCACCTACTTCTAATTGTAGCAGACTTTTGTTACCTGGGCTAAAGATACCATTGCTGGATATCTGTCTGGCCAAACTGTTTCAGAAAATTTCTAACTAAATGGCCAATTGCTTCCAAAACCAAGGAAGAAACACAGTATTTTTATACCATGTTTTGTTATCCCAAGCTTTTCTCCGAGAAGCTTTAGATTAAGGAATTGAAATCTGGCAAGGTGCACGCATTTGTTTTTCCTGCAAAATTTTTTTGTAAATCTGTCCAAGCTGTGGGACTTTAAAACGTCATGTGCATAGAAAATAATAGCAAAAAGTACTCGCTTTTGTTTAAAGTAGAGCAGAAAATGCAAGGATTCTCACTGCAGTAAGCCCATTCCCAAACAGAGCATTCTTGCAGTGGCAGGCAACTGACTCAGTACCAATACTGCACTGTGAGAAAACATTTCTCACAACATAATCTTAAGAATGGCAAGAGAAGGAACAAAATTGGCCTAAAATAGGAAAGATGTGAGAAGCATAGTGGTACAAACACTGGAACAAGCAACTTGGTAGCAGCAGCAGAACTAGGAAATAAGGACAAGGCAAAGACTGAAATGCCAGGAAGAAATTGGTACAGTGAAGCTGGGAATAAGAGAATACCACCAACTGAAACAGGGACAAGATGAATCTGGGAAAGAAGTGGGGGGAGAAAGATCTGAGAAATCCGCTCAGACTTGGAGCTAGTAAGCACAGACCAAAAGCCATGGTTGGACAGGAACAGGAAAACAAAACTGGAAATAGATGGATAAAGAGACTGGAACTCGAATGAGCCTTGGAAGGCTGCGATTGTCTAGGTCAGGTGAACGCAGGGAACAACTTGAGATGAAGGGAGCTTCCCAATGACCAGAAAACTGCCAATGTTATGCTCATATTTAAGGCAAGTAAAGACAAGGACCCAAGGAACTGAAGGCTGCTCAACCTCAGTTCCTGGAAAGACAATGGAGGGCATCCTCTTGGAACCTAGTTCCAAACGTGAAGGAAATGAAGGTAATGGGGAAGAGTCAATTTGGGTTTTGCAATAGACAAATCATTCTTTACTGACCAGAATTCACTCTGAGGAAACAACTGCCTTTGTGAATGAGGGCAGTGATAAATGTAGCATAATTTGAAATTATCAAGGCTTCTGACCTCACCTCCCAGTCAGTAACAAGCAGAGTACTTTTTTACTAGGAGGGTAGTACTGAAAACAAAACCTAAGTATTTTCAGAGTAGCAAAATTCTTCTAATGGTCTGAAGATTTTTGCATGGGCACAAAAAAAGTACTTCTGCTGCAGTCATATTAATGCTGTTAGATTTGACCAATTTTTTTTTTTTTTTTAATGAAGAAACAAGAATTAAAAAAGAGGCAGACCATCACATACTAGTACACCTGAAAGTTTCAGAATAAAAGATTATACAATTTAATGGATACAGAACATTTTAAATTTCACACAAAACAGCTCCTGTTCATCAAAACTCTAAAGACAAACAAACCAAGCAAATGTTTTTAATATTTACTGTCATTTGTCCTCATTAACTAAAATTACTGCATTTTAATAGCCTAATTTACAAATAACAGTTTGCCAAGTGCTAACAGATTATTTTTTAAAAAATTCTTAACAATTTTGATTTGAATAAGCTTCTCAAGCTTCAAGTCTTTACTTACCGAGAAAGTGTTGATTTCCCTGAACCAGGTAGGCCTCTTAAGATTAGGAGCAATTTCTGTGAACAACTGAATCTTTCTTCAGGTAACTGCAAGGAAGAAAAGCTGTGCATTCCTTCTGCATTGTCAGCTTTTGGATCCTTCCAACATTCTTCTCTGGTTTCACAGAAACCATTATTTTGGAGTCCGTTCCGGTCATTATTTCCATTTCTGAAGACCTGAGTAGTATGGAAATCTCTATGACCAGCATAGTTGGTACTTTGATCGAGCAATGGACCATGACTGTTGATGTCGGTATTTCCATGGTAACAATGATAATTTTTGTAAGCAAGTTCACCATTGTGAGAAGGGAGAGCATTTGTTTTTTGTGGTGGGGAATTAAGTATCTGAAAATGCGACTGGTGGTTGAATCTAGGAGCAAGAGGTCCCTGAGGTACTACGAAGGACTCTGTTGACTGCCAAGCGGGTCTGAATTCAGGCACTGAGTAGTTCCAATATTTAGAATCTACTTGTCCAGCAAAGGGATTTTCAGTTTTCCAGCCACTTGTTTCCACAACAAACGGCTGCTCATTGCTTGTTTTCTCACTGTTCTGTTCCCCAAAGAAACACTGTCCATTCTCATAAAATGGTTGTGGGCTGCCCAACAATACGCGTTGATAATCCTCTTGTGAGGTTTGACTACAGTTATATGGAGAATATTGTTCCTGAGAAGTTTCAGTTTCTTTTTCCTGAAAATTAGTATCTAAATTTTCATTTTCCAGCTGGTGAATTTCTTTATAGAACTGGTCCAGTTCATCATCTATTTCCGGTACAGCAGAAGAAACAGTCTGCAACTTCTTTGCTTCCTTTCTTTTAGCTCTGTTTTCATGCAATTCTTTCTGATCTTCCCCACTGCCTCTACATTCATCACAACTCCCAGATTTGTCCTGTTTGTTACTTCTGTCAGGCTTGTAAATCGGTCCAATAAATTCTTTGCTTGTAAAAAACTCTTCATCTGATGCATTTCTACTTACTGAGAATGCTGTACTGCTATTTCTAATATTATCTTCACCAGCATTATTTGTAATAAAAGGGTCTTTCTTTTCTTCAACTTCCGTGTCATTTATTGATGCAAATGAAGGATTTACATTCTGCACAGTTTCTGAATCAATTGGCTGGCTGAGCAATAGATTATTTTCAGGGAACATTTCATTCAGTGTTCCCAAGACACTAGTAGGTATTTTCTCTTGCTTCTGCATTTCATGTTGCCTTTGGTTATCTGAAGCATACACTGGTACCAAATCATTTGATGCTCTCTCAGTGTCCACTTCCTCTTGAATACCTTCATTATCATCATGAGAGAGTTTCTGGAAAGCACCTTCTGTTGACTTCATTTTTTTAGAACATGGTTCAATTGTGATTTCATCCTGACACTCCAAGAGCTTTACTCTATTTTCAGCATGAAGCATCTTAGAAAAAAAAATTAAACCATTATCAGCATGCACATTTTTAAAGTAAAGAATAAAGTAGAAGTCTTTCAGGCTTATGTTATAGGCCTAGGTTGCCCAGAGAAGTTGTGGAGGCCCCATCCCTGGAGGTGTTTAAGGCCAGACTGGATGGGGCTTTGAGCAACCTGGTCTAGTGGCAGGTTCCCCTGCCCATGGCAGGGGGGTTGGAACTAGATAATCTTTAAGGTCCTTTTCCAACCTAAACCATTCTATGATCCATGCATCCTCAGACCTTCCATGGTCACAACTGAAATGTACTCAACCAGCACAGAAGCAGACATCACCTACTGGAAGTCTTGTTTAAACAAAATTGCCACGTTGTTGCACATCTTTAGCAAAGAAATGCATTAGTGCTATACCAGTCTAGCAGTCAGATTTTATGATATATCTTAAATAATTTACACACCACACTTAAAATGTGAATATTTGCAAAATGAATCACATTAACAACCTCTGCTCTCTATTGACCTATATGATCCTGCCAAGTGTTACAAATCTCTTCTACAGCATAAACACACGCTAATTTCCAACGCACAAACTGATGCCTGACATCATTACCAGTATGACCAACAAAAATGCACATAATTCAATCACAAGGATTATTTTCTGTGACATGAACTGAACTCAACTAATTCATTTAACACCAATCAAACAGATGCTGGATGGCATTTATAATTTGGTATTAGCCAAGTAAGACTTAAAATTAAATTTGCAATCTGTCTGGTTTTGATTTTGGAACAACTAAAGACCTTTGCTAGGGACCAAGCATGTTTTCTAAAAATAAACACAAAAAAAGCAATCCTGCCCTCAAATAGACTGCAATCTAAGAATGAGCCAATAGGTTCCAGAAAGATTCTGAGAGAGCAATTAAAAACAAAGCAAGACAGCACTGACCACCACAACACACAGTCATGCCATTATCCATCTGTTAGTTAGCATTACTTGGATTTTCCTTTGTATTGCTGAAGTCTAAATAGAATGCAATAAAAAGCAATAGTCATTTTATTATAAAACAAGTGCCAAGTAGTTCATTCAGCAAATTCCCCCCCCCCCCAAACAAATGCGGTACCAAATAAGAAAGAGTTTTTCCTACTAGAGGGTTTATTCTACTGCTTTCCGCAAACATTTCAAGTTTCTAGGAGTAAATATTAATAAAATGTCACAGATACCTCATTCTGGACAAGAAATGCAGGTTATTTTCTTTATCTGAAAAGGATCTGTAGGTAGTATTAAAGGAAGATATGTAAGTAACCTTTATCATCTCACATTCACTTGCAAAACTGACCAAAAAAGGTGTTACTCTGGGCACTTTCTCACCTACTATCCAAAGGAAGAGAATTCTGCCATCCCCAGTCTCCAAATGTCTAAACCAATACTTTACTGTTTGCATTTGACTTTACTACTTGGAAGATAGCACTAATGTCAGAAGAGGGAAAAACACGGCCAAGCAACTATCCCTCTTCCTCAGAACTGGTGGAACAATGTTGTGGGTACTACGGTCTCTCCTCCCGTCAAGATATACACGTTTTATGTACGCCTCCAGCTTCTCAGTTCCTCTTCTTTGTAAATTAGAAAGCCAGAATGACATCATATGAATTGGGGATTCCATCCCTCATCTATCCAAAAATGTTACTCTAAATCCACTCAAAACCAGGGTTGGAATAAAAAAGTTGCTTTATTAGCTCATCTTCGGTGGTCTTTAAGCAGAGTAAAGTATTCTGATGCAGAATGAAAACAGCAAGCGTGTGAACACGTTCTGCACAACTATCTAATGATGGAGGATGCTGCTCTGTGACTGTCCCAGACAGGAATATCACAGAATCACAGAATTTTCAGAGTTGGAAGGGACCTCTAGAGATCATCTAGTCCAACTCCCCTGCTAAAGCAGAATTGCCTCGAGCACATTACTCAGGACTGCATCCAGGCGGGTCTTAAAAATCTCCAGAGAAGGGGACTCCAGAACCACCCTGGGCAGCCTGTGCCAGTGACAACCTCCCTTCTTGCTAATCTTTGCTTGCTCCGACTAAGACTTGCTCCGACTATCCTTTGGGACAGTGAAGTTACATGCGAAAGCATCTCCACCTGCATTCTTGGGAAGGACAGAGCAAGTATGTACTGCGAAAGTGCAATCTATGTGACAGTCGTGCCTCTTGAATGGCATAGGCATAGGTCTGTCATATTTCTGTAAAGAACTAGTGGTAAGCATTGAACCCAAGCAGGCACACGTGATTCACCAGGCTGGCGCTTGTAGCACTAAATTACCACTTCACCTAACCTGCCAAACATCCAGAAGACTCAACCAAGTAACTCAAGGCCTCAGGCTCCACCTGTACAATAAATTTCTAAATGGAAAAAGAAGGCATATACGGCAGAACTTACAGATGGGGGAAACTGATAGGTTTCGCCTGCGCGACCACCTCTTTCTGGGCGCTGAGGTGACAAAGCACGCAGGCCAGCGACCCCCCGGCAGAGGCGGGCCGCACGGCAGAGCCGGGGGCGGCAGGCGCTGCTCCTCCAGCACCGGCCTGGCTGCG
>NW_009649167.1:303998-316287 GCF_000708025.1 Charadrius vociferus
GGAAAAGCAAATTAACTGAGCTTCTGGACTGAACAGACATGATCTTTAGAGTTTAGAAATATGATTTCCCCCTTCTCATTCCCTAATGAAACACAGAGGCAGGTCACTATAGCCTACTTTATTTTTCACATCTTTTGTTCTGAGATACAGTTACTTCTTTCTGGGGTTTATACTGAAGACCACAGAATCACAGAATCTTCAGAGTTGGAAGGGACCTCTAGAGATCATCTAGTCCAACTCCCCTGCTAAAGCAGGATTGCCCAGAGCACATTACTCAGAACTGCATCCAGGCGGGTTTTGAAAATCTCCAGAGAAGGGGACTCCACAACCTCCCTGGGCAGCCTGTGCTAGTGCTCTGTCACTCGAACTGTAAAGAAGTTTTTTCTTGTGTTGGATAAACGTCTGGTGTTTTGGGTGGTAGGAAAAAAGTGTCAGAAGCCCCAGCCAGCAGCTTTGCGGGCATTTCCTCTCTTCTGCTTTTCCGGCTGCTGTACCCGCCACACTGCGTTTGGGCTCTGGTTTCAGTGGTGTGGCCCACCTTCCTGAAACTCTGTGATGGTTGGGTTTGGGCTTGGGTTTTTTTTGTTTGTTTGTTTTAATAAATAAACTTTGCAGGCATCTTCTGCCTAGACGTTAGGCTTGTCAATGTTAATTTGAACGAAGCATTATTTTTTTGGCTGTAACCCCAAAGGAGAACATTTATTCTAATTGGTTACGTATACACCTGTGCTATATGAACTTACTCTGACCACTGTGTCAAAGATAAAATGCTTTCTTCTGTAGAGTTCTGAAGATCAGAGCATTTATTTTGCTTTAGGTGGTATTCTAATTTTTGTGTAAGAACAACAAAGAAAGATTTTAGCAAGATTGTGAAGTTACGATGAGGATTGTCCTCAGTGTAAGAGCTGCCCAAGTACAAGACATGTATTGTACTTCTTACACAAACTTCCAACTTTTCCCTGCAGCACAGAGTATATTTTTTCCATGATGTGGCTACATTCTGGTTTTCACATCTTGTGGTATTACGCAAAGCAAACCACATTTTTCCTCAGGAACAGTCTTGTAGCAGTAATTCCCCAATTTTCATTAGTGCACACAACAGCTCCTGTAAGTAACGTGCCCAATGCAAATATCTTCAACATTTGTACTTTCAGTTGACCTGAATTAATTATGAATATTTTAAAGTTTATGTAGTTTATAAAGTCCCTGACATTAGTTTATTTGCTATACAAGGTAAAAATAGTTACTGTTAAAATCCATGCCAGGCATTCTGTCCTGCTACTCGCTGCTACCAAAACAGTTTCCTTTCCTGTGCCAGATGATAGTCTTGTTTTTTTAGCAAGTATGGATGTGTGTTTGGTAGCGTTTTAATTTAGATCAGAAGTGAGATTTTGAAGTGAATCTGATTCTTCCCATTTACCATGCTTCGTTAAGATTAGTGGTCTTCCAATTTAAAAGCTGCTGAAATGTACATTATATGAATGCCACAATCATAGCATCAAATACTTTTCCACATTGATTTGCACGTAACAGTGCTGCGCTAGTTCCATAGACATTGCTTGCTTCACAACCAGAGCTGGGAAATCTGTGTGCAGCAGCTTCTGTGGAATAGGGGTGGCATAACCATGTCACTCCATTGCAGACTGGAAAAACAATTTTTGAATTCTCTTGGAAGACAGGAGCAGTCCTATGTTTAGACAGGACCTTGCTGGAGCTTTAGGGCCTGCATTTTGTACTGTATTTTGGAATCCGCAGTCAAAGAGACAAATTCTAAAGCTATTTTGAAGTAAAGAAAAATTCAGAATGAACTTGTAATTTTTGCTGTGAGTTCTTTCAGGAAGGAAAATAGGAAATGTCATGAAGAACTGGCCTTTGCTACCAAGAAAAATGTAGAGACACAAGATATACAAAGGAGAATATTATTGCAGGTTGGTGGAATATTCCTAACACAAGTATTTTTGGAAATACAAAGGGCTACACTGCTTTATTCTTCTACATTTTTTCATGGTATTATCTAAAGATAATAAGGCCAGTCCTTAATTTTAATGTTAAAAATGTTTTGCTACCAAGATTCTTGACTTCATGGAAAATTCTTTTGTAATAGTAATACCATTGATTATTTAATCCTAAGGAAAAAAATATTTTTCATCTGAAATAATAATTATTTGCTTTCCTACATCAGCTAAATGATGAAAAGCCCAAGTTAACCATTTAGGGAGAATAAGAGTGTGCAGCACGTGGACCTTTTGAAGGTAGTATCTGGAGATCAAAGCTCTCAAGCGCTTCATGTTGTGTATCTAGTAATTGTCTCGGATGTATTTCATTTTGGGAATTCCCCAGTACTTGTGTACCTAATTAAATAAGCCACATGTTACAACTGATAATACCCTAATGTAATTTTTTCAGCCTCATTGAGGGTAATAAAATATGCTTTCCCCAATACTACTACAGCTGCTGCAGATCCCATATGGGAAGATCTTGTACTTATTTGAGACAAAGCTACAAACAGCTCCCCCAGAATCCTCAGGCTGCACTGGACGATAAAAGAAGTTCCATCAGAAACATTGGGAGGAGAAGATGATAGGGTAGGTAAAAGTAGTGTCCAAGGGGTTGAATGCTGTAATGGTGAAAATATTTACAAGGCAGCATTAACAGATCATGGTTTTTCTTTGTTTGCACAGGAGTCTCGATTTTATAACTTCATTTTTTTTCATATGTTTATACATTTGCTTAGAACTCTACCATGTACCAGGTAGAACTGTACCATGTACCTCTACTATATGTGACCCAAATCATACTTCCTGTAACATACAAAACTCATCTATGATTTTGATAGAAACTTATCATAGAAGTAAAAATATAAGAGTGTAGTACTGTTATTGCATGGGTAACAAATTATGAAAAATTACCTATTCTTGTGTTTATGCTGTTACCTTAGTTCATGAAATGTTGGGTTTGACTGCTCTAAGAGAAGAGTGAAAGGAAAATTTTCCACTTTATTTGATCATATTTTGATTCACTTTTCCAAGGGTCTTGTAAGTCTGAGTTATTTGAACTTTGCAGATAGCATCACAATTTGTATGCATAAGGGAAGTGAGTAACGTTCTATGAAAGAAATTCATTTTGACATTGTGTAACTTGAATGTTTGAACTTTCAAATGGAGCAGTTTCTCAGAGTAGTTTTTGCATTTGATTTCCTTAATGAAAAAGGGAAGATGGCAACTGTGCACTTTGGAGGATCATCCTGATTCCTACATGGTTTACCAGTATAGTTGATGCTTTAGATCCATGGAGATCATTGGTACTTGTACTAAAGTGAGCCGTTGCGCTAACAGTCTGCTCTGCTCTGCTTGGGCCCAATTTCATGTTCTGTAGAAAAATAAGTCTTAAGGTGCAATTTTGAATTACAGCTAAACCACACTAAAACTAAACAGCTGTCAGAAAAGGCGCTACTGCTACTCTCATCCCATGCACGGGGGTGCCCAGCTGCTGTCCTGCCCTGTCTCTCCTAGTAGTTTTTGTTCTTGTTTGACTCTGGACAGAACCAGCGCTCCTGCATCACTAGTGGGCCCAGGCTTCTCAGTGCCAGGGAAGCAATGGGAACAAGTAGCCGGGGAGGGTGCAGGGACTGTTACCCCTCCTCTCAGCAACGTTCAGCTGTTGGATCAGTTTAACTGTATCGCCTTACCCTAATGGTTACCAACTAACATGACCCTACCCACCATGTTGCTCTACCCAGTGCCTCCTTGCCATTGTTACACTCCAGAGTTTCTACCCACTAAGACTTCCAGTCTCTTCTTCACCTCTACTTTCCAATATGATCTTGCTTCTTGCCTGGTTCCCATTATTCCTTTACGTTCTGTAGTCCCGTATCACTTCCTACTACAAATGCTCTTCTTTTTTTCCCTTCCCTCCCTTTCCATTTGATTTGGGGTGTTTTCTTCCTTCTGGTTTTTATCACTTTCCTCTTTCCTACAAAAGACTGACATGCTGCCTCTATCTTCTGCAAGTCCGGAACACAGCATCACAGTGGCATCCGTTTGCTGAGGGAAAACTGCAGAGAATACATACATTCTCTGCAGAGAGAGAGGCACACTGTTTGGGTACGCTGTAATGGCAGCAAGAAGAGGAATATTCTTCAGATTTCTCAAATTGCCAGTTCCTATTTCATAAAAGAGGAAGCACTGGGTATTTTTAATAAAAACATTATACTTTTTTTTTTTTTTTTCCTGTAAGGAAAGATTTTCCTTAAATTTGCTTCTAAAAACATTTTAGATAAAACTTCCCAAAATAAGTCAGCATGAGGAAGGTAGCTGGTGTGAAAAATACTAACCCACAAAATTAAATGTTGGCAAAACAATAAATGCCTGCATTCTGCCTTTTAATAGAAAAGATTAGGCAAATTTAAGACACACAGAATGATGAGACTCCATGTGTAATAACAAGGAAAAAAAAAATCAAGAGAAATACCCAGCGGGCACCACTTGATATTGGCTTTTGCAATTAAGGGTTAATATGGAATGGTAGCTTAATCATTTAGATCTTATGCCTTGATCTTGTTATCAGACTTGACATAGCAGAGTACTCTTTCTTCTCATAACACTGTTCTTCTTCTAATAACACTTTAATAAGACATGCATTTGAGCTCAAGAGGATGAGTTACATCCTTATATTTAATCATGCCTCTTTCTAAAGGATAATCACTGTGGGTCTTAGTTTATCTCGCCACTCTGTACTTCACTAAATCTTGTTAGGCTTCAAGATGATTTAGGAAATACAGGAAATACTTTTGCATAATTCTTTGAATTTAAGTTAAACTATGTTGAGAGAAAAATTCCACTGAACGTTAAGAGAACTGGTTTATTCCACCGACTAGGAATACTGTTTGCAAAATGGCAAAGAGGTATACTGATATGTGTCAGATCAAAGTTTCAGTCATAAAAATATGTTAACAGTTTCTGGCTTATTAATTTCCACAAATAAAGGGCTTTTTCATTTTCAAATTTAAAGTTAAGAATTAACTTAAGAATTCTATATAGTTTTGATAAAGTCCTATTTTTGACCAAAAATTCTAAAGATTCTAGTAAGTGATATGTAAGACATGGAGAGACAAGTATTTATTTTGATTATGAGATAAGTACTTTTTAATTTAAATATTGTTATTTGATTCCCTTCCAGTATAGGATGAACCCTTTTGGAGATAAAAATAATGGGGAGAAAATAAAAGGAACACCTCATTAGTTTATTTTGGAGGCTCTTGAAATCTTTGGTTTAGTATTTTTTGGTTGAAATCTGCATGATAAGGAGAGAGAGAGATAGAGGGAGAGATTGACAGTAAAGCACCTGCTTTGTAAGTTAGTGTCCTGGTTCCGGCAGGGATGGGGTTAATTTCCCCAAGGGGGGAAATTAATTTCCGGCAGAGGGGCAGGTATTCCATCCCATGTGACCCATGCCTGGGCTATAAGAGGCGCTAGCCGGGCGAGGAGAGCAGTGACCACTTGGGGGTGGGCTGCGGTGGTGTAGGTTCAGTCGGTGCGCTGCGCGGCTGTACTGTAATTGTGTTTTTATATCCCTTTATCGGTGTTATTGTTTTGTTTTCATCTTCCCTTTTGCTGTTCCGTTAAATTGCATTATTTTAACCCATGAGTTTTGCCCTTTCCTGTCGATTTTTCCCATGGCTGTGGGAGTTGAGCGAGCGGCTGTGTGGTTCTTTGTTTCTGGCTGAGACCAAACCACAACAGTTAGGCTTCAAGCACTATAGCAAAGCAGAACTACAAGAACTGTAGGATTTAACCTTTGTTTTAAGGGAGAGTGCTTTAGAAAATACAGCAACTGCTGGTCTACTGCAAAGCTGAGCTTATAGGTTGTGAAATATCAGGGGAAAGCAGACCAAGAAAACACGATTCTGAACAATTTATGTGTTTAAAAGTAGAGCATGGGAAATGTCTGGGAACACTCAAGGTGAAGGTCCAGGCACTGCTTAGTCTGCAAGAATATCTAAATAGCAGCTCAAATTTACATAAAAATGGAGGAGACTGAGTACAATGCCTTCAGTAGGCTTAATTCGATGGGACATTAAAATTAGTAACTTTAAATAGAGGGTAGACAGTAGAATAGTAAAAGGAAAAAGTGTGAGTAGAAGAAAAAAAGCATTGGATAGAGCAACTGAAAAATATCTAGCATTTTACACAGCACAATATGTTTAAGTATTTAATGCTTAATACACTCATCGCTGTTTAAATGAGAGGAAAAGAAATGACTAAATACTACATAAGTTTAGTGCAACATGCTTAGTTATGGCAATGTTAACATCCCCACTGTTTTGTAGATTACTTGGTAATTTTAACTCTGCAGTTGTTACCTGAAATTACTTTTACTACTTGAAGTTTAACAACTGAAATGCTCACCTTTCAGATACAACTTACAGTGAAAATTTCTGAAATATTTTTTCCATTTTGTCATACTAACAGCATTGCTTAAGAATATTTAGGTTAAGTACTTTCCCTCTCCCACCTCCTATCCTACATCTCAATTAAGGATGGAAAGCATTTAAATCAATTAAAGGTAACTCAGAGGAGAAACTAATTTAATTCACTGACAAACTGAGCTAATCGCCAGGGAAAGAACAACTGATGGTACAGACTCCCAAAATACTAATTCTCTACTGTCATACCTGCCAGGAAGGCACTAAGGGACGAATGAATTTTTTTTCCTGTCTACTGTTGCTTTTTAGATGCTGGCTGCCATAGGTTGAATTAGTGTTAAGTTGTATGCATACACTGTGCAAAGAGCTGGAGTGGTCAGTGGTCAGCAAAAAGATCCCATGACATTTAGCAACAAAACAGCTGTTAAGCCACACTAGAATGAAACAACAACAACGAACTGGTAGCCTTAAAGGTTTGTGCATTAATGCTCTCTAACTTACTCCTATCAGACAGCAAGACAGTTGGATCTGTTTAGCTAAAGTGTAAAAGATGCACTGGTTGGTAGTGAAATAAAGCACCATCACCTGACTGCAGTAAAGAGACAGATTCTGTTTCAGGACATCAACAATCTAAATGAGTTTTTTTGCTCCTGTGGCTACTGTAACATGAAACATTTAATTGTTCTCTTCCCATACAAGATCCTATCTGAAGAAGAGAGGTCAGTGAGAAAGATAGATCTGCAGCTGACTTGAGGTGGCATGTTTTGGAAGGGGGTAACAGTTTTGGTTTTAATAGAAAGACTTACTTTAGTAGGTCATTTAATCTTACTAGTGTTCTGCTGTAGCCATTAACTATTATGCGAAGACAGCAGATGTGTAGGTGGAGTGAAAGGCTTCCTGCAGTGCTCACCCAGAAAAGGAACATAATATCATCTCTAGTAATTTTTTTTGGTGAAATATCATCTAGTACTTAATGACTCATCTTTTTATTAGAAAACAACCACAAGACAGATGCAGATAGGTATTTTCAGTAGTCAATCTTGTTAGCACTAAGATTAAAGTGGTACTTATTAAACTTTAGAATGAATATTGCACATGTATTAAAGCTAGTAACTTCTGAGCATCACTTATTCAGCTGCTTGATTTTTGTTTACAAAGAGACAGTGTTGGAAACAGCACTCACAGAGACAGTAAGAGTCTAAAAATTCCAGTCATCTTAATTCACTGTTTCCATGTGGCTTCCTTGCAATTTACTTAAGAGACATACGAGATACTAAAATTAGTTGCAAAGTTAACTCATGTTCATAATAATGTCAGCCATTTAGTTGAAGAGCCAACACTAATAAATGAACTCTTTTTCTTTCTCTGAAACAAATCACTACACCTGCATGATGAAGGTGTGTATAGGCACCAACTCTCCTTCCTATATGGCAAAACCCCTTTCAGTGCGAAGGGCTCAGTATATAAATGACATGTATTTAATCTGAATTACTTTTCTAGTAAAATATTTTTGATGCAATTATTCAAGACTCATAAGAGAAACAGAAGGGAAAAGGGGTTATACCTATGCTGGAAACAAAACTATGTTTTTCACAAACTTGCTACGTTACAAAAGGGAATGAAGATAAGCGGTGCGAAAAAAAAAGAAAAAAAAATTGCTCACTTCTATTTCTTAAACTTTTTCAATTTTTACTTTTCTGTTCTGCCTTGGTTTTCCCCAAATCATTTATAAAAGGAAACAAAAGCTACTTTAGGATTCAGTTAAGTGGTTTTGATTTCTCTTGGGTAACTCATATAATGTTAGAAATATAACTTGTCATTTGCATTCAAATAAAAACCCCATCAATTGGCTTTCATTCAAATTATTTGTTATTTGTGCTGGCTCTACATCAGACTCTGGTGATGACTGTATGGAGAGATTTGCTCAACACTTACTCTGAAATCACCTAATGTAAATCTATAGGTAGGGAAATTGATAAAACAATTCACAACTTATTGCTGTCAAAATAAGGTGTTCTTGGTCTCTGCTGTGTAGTCCCCCTCTTCTTCCTTGTGGTAGTTCACCCTCCTGTGAGCTGCCTGAGCTTGCTTGCCAGGACAGAGTTTTATAATAGGGTTAAGCTAAAGTATCTGATTGTCCTGGGAAAAAAAAAAAAAAAAAAAAGATTTTGCTGCCTCCAGTCTATTCCTTCCCTTATTCTACCTGGCACTATAGGATTTTGTCAGGCACTTTTAGTATTTCACTATAGTGCATCAGTAGGGATTGCTGAGGTCTATTTTCAGCACTGAAGCATTCTAGGACCCAACTTCCTTCCAACCTTCCTTCATCCCACAGTGGGATGCTGGGGTGGTTTGAAAGTCTGTGTCACTTCTCACCTGTCAGCTTTCTTCCCGAGCTCCCTGTCTATTCCGTCCCGTGAGGTGTATCTTAGAGCTCTTATTTAAATAAAGGTATGACTTGTTGACATGGTTTAACCCCAGCTGGCAACCAAGACCAAGCAGCCGCTTGCTCACTGCCCCTGGTTGGGATGGGGGAGAGAATCAGAAGAGTAAAAGTGAGAAACTCTTGGGTTGAGATAAAGACAGTTTAACAGGTAAAGCAGAAACCGTGCACACAAGCAAAGCAAAACAAGGAATTCATTCACTACTTCCCATCAGCAGGCAGGTGTTGAGGCATCTCCAGGAAAGCAGGGGTCTATCACACTTCCCCAAGTAAGGAAGACAAATGCCATCATTCCAAACATCCTCCGCCCTCCTTCTTCTTCCCCCAGGTTTATATACTGAGCATGATGTCACATGGTATGGGATTTTCCTTTGGTCAGTTGGGGTCAGCTGTCCCAGCTGTGTCCCCTCCCAGTTTTTTGTGCACTCCCAGCCTACTCGCTGGTGGGGTGGTGTGAGGAGCAGAAGAGGCCTTGACTGCTCAGCAACAACCAAAATCATCAGTGCGCTATCAATACCTTTTCTCATCCCAAATCCAACACATAGCACTGTACCAGCTGCTAACAAGAAAATTACTACATCCCAGCTGAAACCATGATACTGGTAAAGTTAGAATGTTTGTCTGTTCTGTTTTGAAGTGTCCTGAAAGTTGGTATGTCTTCATATACTTCTTTGGTACAAGTTCATTAGTGGAAAAAATGGAGAGACTTAAAGGCAAAACATACAGATTCATACATGCAAATGCCTCAGGGTTACTGTAATGAGGAAGGACACTGAGTAAAAATGTTCAGTGAATCTTCTGGTGGTGGTGGTACCTTGACAGTTGTTCCTACTCCTATTCACACTGAAGGGCCGATACCATAAAAGAGATCACTGGGCACATGGATAAACCCAATGTCTTGAGAAAGCACCAGCATAGTTTCTGTGAAGGGAGATAGTGACATGGTCACAGACTTCCAGCAGGTTTGTGAGTCAGGAAGCATGTAGAAAAAAAACAAACCAGGGAACATACCTGAATTTTCAAACAGCATCTGTGAAGGTTCCTCACCAAAAGCTACTAAAGTTACCATGGAATTGGACTAAATGTCCTATTCTGAGCTGGAAATCTGGTTGAAGGATGGAAGCAGAGAGTACATTTTAATGGTTACTTTTCAGGTGGAGAAAAGTCAGCAATGCTGTTCTCCAGAAATGTTTGGCTTTACTGTTGTTTTACTCAGTATCTTTGTCAATGACCTGGAAAAGGTGGTGCATGCTTGGATGGTGTTAAACTCTCTCAGGTAACCAAATGCCGTGTTGGTGGAAAGAACTCCAGGAGACCTTACAAAACTGTATGGGTAAAAAGATGGCAGATAGGCTTTGAAGTAGATCAGTATAAGGTAAGTCATGGAATTACCTGTCAATCCTGGAAGTTTAATTTCATGAAGTCTTGAAGTCACTGTTGTCAGCTCTCTGAAATCTTTGGCTCAAAGTGCAGCAGCAGCCAAAAAAAAAAAAACCCACTTCTAAACAATAAGGCACCATTAGGAAGAGTACTGAGAGCAAGGCAGAAAGCAGTTTGCTGCTCTGTGGGAAACCTTGATGCACTCATATCTTGAGTACAGCATGCGGTTCTGGTCTGCAAGGACACAAATTTGAAGAAGGTATCGAGAAAGGTGACAAATGATCCGAGGAGAGAGATTGTCACTTACAAGGTAGGGACTAAAAGGGTTTGGATTCTGATTGTGAGAAGACAGGGCTGAGCGACATGTGATCAGATTTTATGAATCAAGAAGGCCCTGTTTTAAGATGAATGCAGAAATAGGGTTCTTGACCCCAAGATTGGCTTCTTATGGCTTCCATAATCTGCTGCCTAAGTAGGCTAGAAAATACACAGTGTCAGCAGGTTCAAAAAGGGATTGGACAACAGGTCCGTAAATGGATTCTAAAGGGAATAGACAGGTGTGTACCATGCATGTACAAAACAGACATGTAGCATCCCTGTTACACCGACTGTAAATGCTGGGAGTATACAGTGGACAACAGAAAGTTGTCTCCCTGAATAGTATCTCCTTTGCTATTATTGTGTGCAGAGGAATACTACTACCTCAAATTTTGCATTTGATTTCTCTGCATTTGGGGAAATTGCAGGGACCAGAAAACTGGAAATGCAAGGTATGCGTCTCACTCTGGGAAAACTATGTCACTGGTGGTGGTGCCACAACTGGTTACCAAGTACGGGGCTAGATGGACTACTGGTTTGGCTCAGAAGGACATTTTCACTGCTGAGAAGGTTCCTGTATTTCTAAAGTACAAAGCTGCCCTTGTCACTGTAGTCTGCTATTTCCACGCAATGTTTTTACAGGCAGAAAGCTGTGAGAAGAATACTGCTGTGTGGGATGTTTTTTGACTGGGTTGTTCATTGTTGTCGCTTGAACACTGAGATGTGAGCTGTGTCTTCAATACACACATTCTGTATAAAAGATCTGATCTTTGGAGTTCGGTGGCACTGGCTTTCTCTGTGTGTCATACTGTAAGCAAAATATGTATTTTGTGCAAATATTTCAAATATCCTCTTAAGTACACCCTTTCTGTAAGTAACACATTTATTCTTACTTTTGCCTGTTCTTTCAGGAGGTGGCAAATCTAGTAAAAACGAGCCTGCTCACAGCCATCGGTGCCCTGTGAGATGTGACATTTCTTGTGGGAGAGACCACATCCGTCCACATCACGGCCAGTGCTTGCACAGATTTGCACGGCTCAGCTGTTTTCTTTTAGGACAGCATCCAAAAAGGGACTGGGCACTCGTTCCTCCCTCCCTGCAGGTAGAATAGAAAGGCTGGGACTTGGGTCTCTTTAGTCTAAAGAAAAGAAGATTGAGGGGGAATCTTATTAATACTTACAAATACTTATAGGGAGGGTGCTAGGGGGATGGGAACAGTCTTTTTTCAGTGGTGCCCAGTGATAGGACGAGGGGTAACAGGCACAAACTTGAACACAGGAAGTTCCATCTTAACATGAGGAGGAACTTCTTTACTTTGAGGGTAGCGGAGCACTGGCACAGGCTGCCCAGAGAGGTGGTGGAGTCTCTCACTCTGGAGACATTCAAAACCCGCCTGGATGCCGTCCTTGTGCAACCTGCTGTAGGTGACCCTGCTCTGGCGGGGGGGTTGGACTGGATGATCTCCAGAGGTCCCTTCCAACCCTGACCATTCTGTGATTCTGTGATATCGCTCCTTAACACTTTCCAAATCGTTTTTCTGAGGAAACTCCTGTGCAGCACGTCGAGCCAAGCCACCGAACGAGCGTGTGAGGAGCTCTGACGGGGGGCTTTGCCGGTGAGTCGGTGGGTTTCCCCGGCGCTGAGCCGCGACAGCTCCATGCTGCCTCCTGCCTCCCGCGGCGCCCAACCGGCCTCGGCCTCCGGCGCCTCCTCGCGGCGCGGCC
>NW_009649167.1:316560-317865 GCF_000708025.1 Charadrius vociferus
AAAAAAGAGTCTCGGTGCAGGCACGAAGTGAAGGGCAGGGCGTCCCTGGGGGGAGGCCTCCCTCACGCAGCGCCGGGTTCCGCTTCTCCGTGCCGCCCCCGGCCGCTCCAGGCGCCCTGACGGGGGCTGGAGGTGGTGTGACCTGCTGCTGCGACCTGCGCCGTCGGTCAAAGGGAGCAAAACTTTTGCCTACAAAGTATGTCAGCACAGCAGTTATTGTCACAGTTACGCACCCGGTTTGGCAATTTCAATAGCTGTACGAACGTTTAGCCCTCCTGCTGGTTTTGCAAGTGTCCCCGCACAGGCGTGCAAGGGCTCCACAGGAAAAAGATGGGTTCCCCAACCTCAGGTTTTATGTCCCAGACAGATGGCGATGGGGACATTGTTCAACCCGCATCCAAAAATTACATCCTTGACAGGTGCAGGGTCCTTCCCAATCATCAGCTAATACAAGTGCAGGATCCTTCCCAATAATTGGCGATATAAAGTTAGATAAAGCATTCCTCTCTTTTCTGCCCGTGCAGCGGTACTTTTGTTTTCAGGACAAACATAATTGACCCAGAAACCTAAACAAGGGGAGTTTTGGGGCCTGAAAAGTGAATTTTATGTAGTAGCCCTGGCAATTTATCCTGGTAGGACTGATGTAGTCTTCACTAGAAGATGAGGATATTAGTTTAAAACTTGAATGAAAATAAGGCAAGGTGGTTACAATGTGTTAGCAAGTTCAGAAAGTGTGAGGGAACTTATTTAAAGATTTAAAATACAACTTAGTGTCTTGGCTAGTGTGGGATTTCAGTGAGTTTCTCACACTAGACAGGGCCCAGAGTTTATTTCAGCAGATCTGCTGATTATGATTTACGTTTTTTCAAGTCATAGTACCCTAAACACTTCCATGTTCTCCTGATGTGTCATTCATAAATGCAGGATTTTATCTGTAGCAGTGAGATGAAATTACGTCAGTTTTCTGTTTGCTTTTTCCTGTCAGGGCCCCCCTGAAACTCTTGCGCTCACTGAAGCAAAACCAAAGGTTCTGCTGAGCGATTTCTGCCACTTTTTCCGCTCTTTCTCTGCCGCTAAGTAACTTTATTCCTTATTGTTTTGCAATAACCCCTTAATAGTTCGTGTTGTTTGGGTGAAACGCCTGTTTCACTGATTTACACCGAGCACATCAGCAGACAATCGGCCGCGGTTCGCCTGCCCGCTCCTCGCTCGACCCGGGCCCTTTGCTTTACCCCCCTCCCCGTTCGCCGCCTCCGGTTCTGTCGGTGCTGCGGTTCCCGCGGCCGGAGCTGCCGAAGCGGCGTT
>NW_009649167.1:319025-328489 GCF_000708025.1 Charadrius vociferus
ACTCAGCAGCGATCCTCAGCCGGGAGGAGGTGGCGGCCGCCGGGGACCTCCGTTTGGTGGGTCCCTGCTTCTGCGAGCCCGTTTCTTTCATGCTGCCTTCTTTTTTTTTTTTTTTCTTCCTTTTCTTTCTTTTCTTTCTCTTTTCCTTCTCCTTTCTTTTCCCCTCTCCCTTTGCATCAGGATCTGTTAGAAAGCGCTCGGGAAGGAAGGGGGCGGGGGGCTGCCGCCGCCTGGTAGATGAAAAACTATGAATTTTACATCTGAATTGCCAGATGGAGAATGGTTAATTTATAGGTTATGTATTGTTTACGTTGAGAGCCCCTGGTCAGGAATCTAGGTCTGTAACTTCATCCGCTGCAAATAAATCACTATCTGTTCTTCAAAACAAATCAACAATTAATGACGGTGAACAATCCTGGAAAATTAAACTGCAGCAGACCAGCTCCTATAGAGCTGCATTTTGTCGTGCAAGCCTTATTCTGACTTTTATGTTTGCTTCCTGCGCGGTTGCTTACTGAGAACTGTGATTATTTTGTTAGGCGTTCTGTTTTCCCATTTAACACAACTGCTGAAGTATTCTCGTGTTGGTCTTTGTTTTGTGCTTGCTGGGTAGGTGCTTTGGCTGTAACTGATTTCTCTTTGCTGGGGATGGCATAGAAGGAGTGTAGAAAATTTGAGTGGCTTTGTAGTTGAAAGCGGGTGTCAAATCGCATTATGGGAAGGAGATAAGGTGATGTGCATTCCTTCAGATTTTCCCCTTCCAAACTAGTGGAATTCTTCAGTTTTCAGATTATAGAAATTTTGCTTAGTATGTCTTGTATGCGATATAGGTATGCTCTAAATACTGTATTTACTCATGTCAAGTAATACCTCAAAAAGATGCGAAACAGCTGAACGTATGCTATGCTCAGACCACCCTAAAAGAAAACTGATAGTGACAGACAATCAGGTAAGATAGTTTAACGGAGGTGTATGTATCGTGTTCATCACCAGCATTTGAAAGCATGCACTGCTGGAGAAAGTAGTTTGGTACTTTAGTACTTGCAATGACATCTTGTGTCTGTGTTTGAAGGAAGGTTGTACTTTATTACTGTGTGGTGGGGTTGTGTGTGTGGTATTTTGTTTGATTGGATTTTTTTAAACATAGTTCCTATGCAGTAATATTTGCTTATGTGTCTCTTGCATTCTCTTTAGTAGTTACTACACACACTGGATAAGCTTTAGTTCAGTTTTTGATGAACAGCTAAATGAAATTAAAAAGGAAGAGCTTATGTGTATAACATTTGTATGCTTTTTTTTTTCCTGGTGTGCCATATAAATATTGGGTTTAGACTGTATCTAGCAAGGTTACTTACCGACTTAAATTGAGCAAGTCAGCTAAGTCATTATTAAGCTGTAATTAAAAATATAAAAACCAACAGTCATTGCTAGCATTTGGAAAAGCATAGTAATGAAATATGGGCATGACCTCAGGCATTATCCATTTTTGGCTCTAGAACAGGAGGCTCTGTTACCTCCTGTAGATCAAAAGAGGTGTCTTTTCTTTTGGGATATGTTGCTCTCTACTAGGCTTTCAGGTTATGCTTTTTTCCTCTCTGTCTCTTTCTTTCTTCAGTCACGCAGTTTATATTCATGCAGAAGAGTAAGAGGTTGTATGGATATGTGAAGGAGTCTTTTAGTAAGGGATTTTCATTTAAAGGTTTTTGGAGTAAATGTTTTTTCTTTATGCCCGAGTTTAGAAGAGGTGATAAAAGCTACTTGTTGCACAAGAATTTTCATGGGAGCAATGAACAAGAAAATGTGAAGCTGAACAGCAAAAGCATGCAAAATGGGAAATCGAGGAAAATATGACGCTACAACTCATTATTTTTCCCTACCAGTTTTATTCTACTGTCCCTTTCCCTTAAAATTACTTAGCCCAAATACATACCGTCCTCTCTCTTGACATAGTCCCCTTTACCCCCTTTCAGAGAAGTTCCTTTATTAGAACCGAAAAAGTAGTTCTGGTGTGTGGTACTGACAAGTGGTAAGACAGTGTATCATACTCACATGTACCTATTGCTCTTCTATTGGTGACATCTTCAGTTGAATGTAGTCTAATAGAAAACTTGGGTGGTTTTTTTTCTGCTTAGTTCTGATACCTAAATAAAATAGATCAAAAGTGCTGCATATGAATGAAAATAAACTTGGTTATTTTAGCAAGTTAGTGGTTTATTTCAAAACCTCTTTGGGTTCCACAGTAAAAATGCTATTAACGTGGATAATTACTGTAACACGTCTAACTTGAAGCAATTCTGTGAAATACAACTAATGTTTTAACTTTGTTTTTAAGAATTAAAAGGCTAATGTCTCCACTCTTTTAAAGGTTATTACTGTTTATCTCTGTATATACTGCTTTTCAACCTTTTCTAAAGTGTGGGCAAGTCCTTGAAGTAGGTTTTGAGAATTAAGACCTGCACTACTTTGTCTCCATCTGTGGAATTTACTCTTTCACATCCCATCCCAAGCACTGGAAAAACATTCTGCAACATTCTGCTTGTTCTGTAGCGCCTGATCTTCAGCTCTGTTATTTCAGCTTATGATAACTTTGGTATTAATATGCTTCAAGAAATAATAATATAAAAAAAAAAAAAGGAGCGCCATACCTCATTGGGAACAGATGGGCATGTTTGTACTAATCATCTTGTGTCTGTCACCATTTATATGGTAGTACCGTAACCAGGGATCAGGACCCCATCTGGGGTTTCCTAATTTAGACCCTGTTCTTTAAAGATCGATTCCAGACAATGCTAACTGTGTGTACTTTTTCTCTGACTTAATTAGAAATTTTGGTGGATGCTTCTGCTGCTGAAATGAGATGTTTCTCTTGCACACTTTTTAATGGACAAAAAATACCTGAAATTAGCAGTCAAAAATGTTACTGTCTTAATTGCTTCCATTGTATAGTCACCTAAACTACATTTTGTACCTCTTTTAAAAAGGACTAGATTCAGCTAAAACTTCATTGTTAATCACTTAGAAAGTAACTGTTGAGTGAGGCTTTCCACCTTTTGTGTAAATATACCCATTAGTTGTTCACTTCTATCAAAGCAACCTATGGTTCTCTGAAACATCCTCAGTGTATCCGCATTGTACCTCAATTCAACATCAAGAATTTGAATTCTGAAAGTCTTAGAAAGGAGTGCAGGGAAAAAATACTATTAAAAACAAATAAAAAGAAAATTGTTACCCACACTGAGTGTGAACATACTGCTCATGAGGAGGTCTTAAAAAAATTTACATCAAAACTTTCTGTATGTAATCTGTGGGCCACCTTGAGTTTGACTGTTCACTTCTAGTAGTACTGCTTCGTTACTTGGATGTAGAGTTTCAATGAAGACAATTAGATTTCCAGGAAATCTTTGTTTGACACTACATGGGTTAGGTTTCTGTTCTTAACAAAAGAGAATTGACAGCAACTCATCTCAGTTATGAGAAGCGAGCAGAAGATACTTCATGGAAACTTAATTATATTTAGGGATTTTGTTTTTCCCCCTGCATCTACTCACTTAAAATTTGAAAGAGTTTTCTTGGGGAGAATGTGCAGAGGTGCTAGGCAGCTTACCGTTATGTGTGATACGGTCTCTGATAATTATTTTATTTGACAGTTCAGTATGAAGGGTTGTGTTCATTGGTTCATTATGACTTCCTGTACATAGAAACAAAGTGTATGGAAAAGACTATAGCTTTTTGTACCATCAGTTTGTGAAAGCTTTTGTGTGGGACAATGTCTATGGACACTCTGTGTGCCATGCAGTGCTTTTCAAAGGTCTAAGGGAGACATATGGTGGAAACTTAATTAATGGTATATAATAAAGTTTAAATTGGGTTTTCTTTCGCTGAGAGCACGAACTAGTCAGAATAAGGCTAAAGATTTTGCTTTCCTTGTTTTGGAAATGGAAGAAAGAATGATAAACTCTTCAGAAGATTTGTGAGGGAGTTTTTCAGAGAAAGCAAGTAAGAGATGTATTTCCCTTCCATTTGCCCAGCTTAGATTATGTAGTCTGCAGTTCTTGGAAGCATTTCTGTAACTGAGAGAATTAAGAACAGAGATTTTCATGCGTGTACAATTTTTGGAAAGAAATACTCTGCTCTCATTTTTAATGACTGGTATATCTGTACTTTGAGAACTCGAAACATTTTGAAAGTCTTCCCCAAGTTACAAATGTTGCCTATAGTAAGCTGTCCATCGGGTTAGTTGTATGGTGTTATATATAAGCACATTTAGAGTAACTTTTTATTTCCTAGTTGGTCATTGCCCCCTTAATCTTCCATATTACATACAGAAACACCTTAAAACAATATTCAAATTGCAATTTCTTTTTAAAAGTAGGAAGCAGTTTTAATTCATTTTTGTCCTCATAAGTACATTATGGTAGTCTTTGGTTATGATTTACGTATAATTTTCAACTTGCTGTATTTAGGAATTAGAGCTGCATATCAAAGTTGGCTGATGTATTTTCCAAAAGCTGGAAAGTGTAAAATGAATTGACAGGGGGAGGCAAACATATCTAGTTATTTGGGTGATTGAATGTCACTTAGGAATACTGGAATTCTTTTCTTCTGTCAATTTCTTGTGATCCCAGATAAGTCTGTTTAAACCAAACTTTTGACCAGATCTTATTAGTAGTGCATTGATTTCCTGCGAGACAGGCTCTAGACCCTGACTACTTCTGCATGGCTCAACAAAAGCTTTAGTTTCAGACACAAGAGATGGATAACATAGCATACTTTAAAAGTTGTGCCCTAAGTTCCTCTAACTATGCAGGCAAAATTGGTGGATAGTTTTTAAATTTTAGTCTGTAACTCAGGTTACTCATCTGTAAAATGGGAATGATACCCACTTTTATGAAAAAAATTGTGAAAGTGTTGTGAAAAGAAGTTAATTTTTATCACGCTAACATATTGGAGTGGTGAGTCCTGTACAGAAGCCCAGTAGGAGATGAAGTCTCTTCAGAGCATGGTTTAAGTAGGGTGTAATAAGGGACACACATTAAATTACAAGGAGAAAAGTTGAGTAGCTTCTTTACTTTGAATGAGAAAGAAGTCCTGTGGCGTTGAAAGAGGTAGTGAAGGATCAGGTAAATCTGCTCCTTAGCTCTTGATAACTGATTTTTCAGCTGCTTTCATACTTTTGCATTCCTTTTCAATCAGACTTAGTAAACAAATTCACTGTGTGGATGTGCTCCGGTGTGTCATTAGGTTGTAACCTTTAGCTATGTGTAGCTATTACTAATTAAATTAATGGAATGCTATTAGTAGCAATAAGTTTTTCTCTTTTAACTAGCATTAAGTGTTTGAGGTACAAGAGCTTCTCAGTGCGTTCTTGCAAATACTCATTATTGGTAGAAGAGCAGTGTAACGTATGATGATTGCACGTTATACTGCAGGCCTTCAACAGGACTGAGTTGTGCTGGATGTGTATTCCCCTCACACCCCCTGCAGCTGATTTTTCTGCTCTAGACTCTCCAGTGACTTTTCTGTCTAGTTTGTCCTCATACCTCTTCAGGCTTCTGATTTCGATCCTTCATTGTCCAAGTAAATCCTATTTCCTCTGTCATGTTGAACACTTCTTAGACTTCCAGCCTTGAGGTTCCTAAACTGTGGTGTATGGAGTTTGTGGGCTTTTGTGTGGTTTGTTTGGGGTTTTTTTTGTTTGTTTGGACTTCTTCCCCTCGGCTCTCCCATTAACGTTATTTTTTTTTGTTGTTGAATGGCTTTCCTATAACCCCTCGACTTTCTACTCTATTTATCTGATAACAGCTTGTTGGTCTCTGCAGCTGAGCTGGTGGAACTAAGTGTGTCCATATCACAGCTATTTCCATGCTAAGCTGAACTTTTTGACTTAAAGACTTAATTAAGACAGACTGCTATTGAGCTGAGAATCTGGCTGAGGTGCGGACAATTCCAGCTTTTTCTGCTAAAGAAGCAGCAACATCTGGCTGTGAGCAGACAGGTGGATTAGTGATGGATTCAGTTGTCAACAGGATTTACTAGAGGTGTGTGTTGGTCTGGTTTGGCTATGTTAACCTTGTAACTTCAGGGGAATCAGGAGACAGCAACCTATAACTGTTCACATGGACAGTTCGTGTACTGTAAGTAATAGGTGGAAACGCTCTGAGCTGTTGTATCTTGATTGTATGCTTACAGTCTTAGTGCAAGCAGCTATATCTATTTGTTAATACTTTAAAGCTTGCTCCTTTCAGTTGCAAAACTCATTCTTTTAACAATGAGTGAAGATTAGTTTCAATTGAGTTTTTTACTGTTATCTCCTATAGGTGTTATTTGTGTCCTAACTATTTCAATTTGTGAAACATAATCCAGTGGGGGGTGTGTAGCGTTTTTAGTTGTTGTTTTGATTTTTTTTTTTTTTTTTGTTAATGCTGATGTGCTTTAGATTTCTCTCCTGGGTAGATTTTTGTCCTTCCTGGGGGGTGGGGTGGTACTGGGGTATTGTGAGGAAGTGATCCAGTCTAGTAAAATGAGGTGTGTGTCATTACTACTTATCAGCACAGATCTGAGCCTAAGCGAAAGCATAACCTACACACTAATGTACACAAAGAGTTTGGCTCTCACTGTGCAGCATCTATGTCACAGAGTCATAGAATATCTCAAGTTGGAAGGGACCCATAAGGGTCACCAAGTCCAATTCCCTGCTCCTAGGTAGCAGAGCTACCTAAAACTAAACCATATGACTAAGAGCGTTGTCCAGACACTCCTCAAACTCTGGTAGGCTTGGTGCTGTGACTACTGGTGGGGTTCCAGTGACTGACCACCCACCTTCTCAGTGAAGAACCTTTTCCTAATGTTCAATCTGAACTTCCTGATGCAACCTGAACTTCCCCTGATGCAGCTTCATTCTGTCTCCTAATGTGAATGATGAGCTGCAGCTGAAAAATAACTAAATATTAAGTATTCATTTCAAAAGGGAAAACAAACCATAGAGTTTGAAAATTTACTATCAAGAAGGCTGGCATAGCTGTAATAGTATATACACTCCTGTTTGTACCTAAGCCAGCATTAAAATGTATTGATATATGGAAATTTCTGAAAGGAAGGTGCAAAGAAGATAGAGCCAGGCTCTCTTCAGTGGTGCCCAGTGACAGGGCCAGAGGCAATGGGCACAAACTGAAACGCAGGAGGTTCCCTCTGAACATCAGGAAACACACATTCACTGTGACGGTGACCAACCCTGAGAGGTTGCGGAGTCTCCATCCTTGGAGATGCTCAAAAGCCATCTGGATGCAGTCCTCAGCAACTGATTTTAGATGACCCTTCTTGAGCAAGGGGGTTGGACCAGGTGACCTCCAGAGGTCCCTTCCAACCTCAACTATTCTGTGAAAACACAACTCCACAGGGCTAAATAATTATAAGGAATGAATAACTGTATTAGAAGTTGTTACAGAAGTGAATAGATTATTGGTGAAGAGAGCTTACATGTTGGTCGAGTATAGAGATAGATGTCAAAGGTAAGTTAAGACTTTGCAGATTGAAATGTCAGAAGAGTCTTCAGCTTCAGCTTTTTTTTTAAAGTCATCTTTACTGGTGCGTTCATAGCAGATGACTAGACTCTGTCACTTGAAGTTTCTTCTAGTCCTATGGTCTTAAAAACTGACCACTAATGCACTCCATTCACCTGGTTGTAGTAAGTCTTTGTCTAATTTGTGCTTTGTAATCACAATTATGGGTTCTTCCTCTGTCTTTGGGGACACAAGTGTTTTTTCAGTCTATGGTTTTCTGTCACTTAGAATGTTGCGAAAAGCAAATAAAAATGTTCTAGTTAGCTGGAAAAAAAAAAGCTGAACTGATACAAGCCATCTGGGTAGACAACTTCTATTTGTAAGACAATCAGCTGAATATGATTTTAGTACTAAGATTTCTATATGCAGTCCTAACATAAATGTTTGTTTATAGTTTGTATTGATTGTTGTTTAGCACAACATCTGACTTTGCAGTGCAATGCCCATGCTTTCTTTTAGGTCTTACAACTCAATCCATCCCACTAGCATTTTCTGTTTGTTCTTTAGTAATTCTGGATTGAATCATTTACAATACGGTACGAGGCACTTATTTTTGTGTTTTTTAACATTCTATACAAAGTTAGGAATGGAAGAGAGTCTCATTTATGTATACAAGTTCTGACTTGTTACTGAAGCAACTTTATATTAGTTGTTGTCGTGGTGTAGCCACCAGCTAGGACCACACAGCCTCTTACTCACTTTCCCCAGCTGGGGTGGAGAAGAGAATCAGAAGGGTAAAAGTGGTGAAACGGGTGCGTTGTGATAAAGACAGTAAAGCAAAAGCCACCTGCACAAGTGGTGCTTAGGGACACGGTTCAGTGGTGTTTTTTGGCAGTGTTAGGTTGATGGTTGTACTCGATTATCTTAAAGGTCCATTCCAACTTAGACTATTCTATGATTCTAAACAAAGCAAAACAAGGAATTCGTTCACTGCCTCCCATCGGCAGGCAGGTGTTCAGCCATCTCCAGGAAAGCAGGGCTCCATCACGTGTAACGGTTACTCGGAAAGACCGGTGCCATCATTCCAAACGTGCCCCCTTTCTTCCTTCTTCCCCTAGCTTTATATACTAAGCATGATATCACATGGCATGGAATATTTCTTTGGTCAGTTGAGGTCAGCTGTCCTGACTGTATCCCCTCCCAACTTCTTGTGCCCTCCCAGTCTACTCGCTGATGGGGCAATATAAGGAGCAGAAGAGGCCTTGACTGCCTAGCAACAACTAAACCACCAGTGCACTATCGAAAGTATTTCTCATCCCAAATCCAAAACATCGCACTATACCAGCTGCTAGTAAAAAAGTGAACTCTACCCCAACAGAAGCCACAATAGTTGTCCATCTGTGAAATTTTAGAAAATGTTTTTCTGCTTCTGTGGTAGCATGTTAGTATTCTTAATGTTTGGGGATTTTTTGTTTGGTTTCTATTTTTTCCAAAAAACCTGAACAAACTTTCATGGTAAGGCTCAATAATGATTTTTTTGCCAAATAAATAGTGCACTAAAATAATCATAGAATCATAGAATGGTTTAGGTTGGAAGGGAATTTGAAGATCATCGAGTTCCAACCTCCCTGCCATGGACAGGGACACCTCCCACTAGACCAGGATGTTCAAAGCCCCATCCATCCTGGCCTTGAACACCCCAGGGATGGGGCATCCACAACCTCTCTGGGCAACCTGTTCCAGTGCCTCACCACCCTTAAAGTGAAAAACTTCTTCCTAATGTTTAATCTAAACGTGCCCTCTTCCAGTTTATAGCCGTTCCTCCTCGTCTTCTCACTACATGCCCTAGTAAAAAGTCCTTCCCCAGCTCTCCTGTAGGCCCCCTTTAGGTACTGGAAGGCCGCAATAAGATCTCCCCGGAGCCTTCTCTTCTCCAGGCTGAACAGCCCCAACTCTCTCAGCCTC
>NW_009649167.1:328697-337472 GCF_000708025.1 Charadrius vociferus
GAGCCTGTCTTTGTGCTTGGGATTGCCCTGACCCAGATGTAGGACCTTGCACTTGGCCTTGTTGAATAATGCTAAGTGTTGTTTCTTCCCAAGGGGCAATACAGTGATTAAACTTGATTTGTACCTAATACCTGTCTGCTGTAGTTGTCTTCTGCTTTCTGTCATGTCCCCCTTGTTTTCCCCATGCCTTTCATGCCCGTCTTGCTTGTTTTCTCCCCTTGTGTATAACTGCTACAGATGTTAGCCTTCTAAAATTGTGTAATGCAAGATAACTGAGCATTTTATGACTTTGTTATGCTGTTTTGAAGATACAGTTAATGTAAAGGAAAATCATAATTCCTGCCTCCTTCCCCCCACTCCTTTCCAGCTGCTAGAGGAAGGAAACAAATCATTCTTGCCTTACTAAGTCTTAAAGTAGCTTCCCTGCTAAAAGAAGGCTGTGTCAAAATTATTGCTGTAAGCCAGTGATACTGTGAAATTTTGATACCTAGGCTGGTTCTCAGTTCTCATGTTTTAGAGTACCAGTCGAAGAACTTCCTGTCAGTGTGTCTGGTGATTCTGGTAAAAAGAAGTGCTTCGTAGAGTGAAAGGTCTGTTTTTTCAAATAACTATTCATGTAGCCTACAATAGCGAGATGCTAATCTCCTTTGTATACTGATAGAGTTCAGCTATATTCTATTTGGATATTTTGCTTCAGTTATCGACCAGAAAGTTATTCCAAAACTTCTAGTTTTTAAAGTCTTCCCCTAATTGTCATGTTTTCTTCAGTGTCTGAGCTATTTATCTTTGAGCTTTTGTCTTACGGTGGTTTGTTTTCTTTGGATGAGATATTCCAGTATTCCTGGTGTTTATAGTGATTACTGTCTCTTCTTATCGCTGCTGTAGATACGCTCTCCTGATGTAGTAGACCTTATGCGCGCTTTTTCCAGTTTAAGTTATCTCAATGGTAGGTGCTGGTAGTTGTACATAGTATTCCAAGCAAGTTCTTTCTAGTACCTTAAAATCTGTTAGATGTTGAGGTTTTGGGTTTGTGGGGTGGTGTTTGTTTGAAGTACCTTGTCTAGAATAAATGTTGCATAGTGTATAGTGTTGCAGTGATTTTCTATGCCTGGACCTACGCATAGGACCCCCCTCCAGCTCCCTGTTTTTTCCCCTTAAAGTTGATTGTCTTTCAGACTTGTAGCATATATTCTTGTTTGCTGGTTCTAATGCAGTCTTTATACTTATAAACACTTCCGTTTATCTAATATTTTCTTTCAGTGTTTTACTGAATTATGATCTGATCCATCTCTGCATCCATCCATCTATGATTTCCAATTTAATGCTTACATAATAAATGACTTGGTGCAAGGAAAGTGCAAATTTTTTTTATCACAGACTGATCAAACATGAATTGTCCCAGGGTAATATGATAACCTTAGAAGTTACATTTATCACTGTATTTAAAAGTCTTACTTTAGCATGCAGATTTTTTTCTAAACTCTAAAAATGTTATTGATATCAAACTAGTGCAGCTGCAGTGGCAATATAACTTTTTTGCTCTGTTTTATTAATGACAGTGCTGCCTTTATTTTCTTGTACGACACCTTAATTTTTAAAGTTAATTTAAATCTTTAAAATTGAAGGGTACTACACTTTAATTTTTAAATACCTTTAAAAAGCTTTCCGTACCACACTGGTTCATGAATTCTCAGATTGTGTGGTTGCTTTCATTTGAAAATGTGAAAGTCTTAAGTGTAGACGTAGTAACTTCTGACTGAATATACCTGTTGCCAATCGCCACAGGGATGGAGTTTTACCTGCTATTTCTTTGAAAATGTGTGTTCAGCTGACTTTTAAGGGTATTTCAATATCTTCTTGATACCAAATAATTACTATGGAGCAGTACCTCTTTTTTTTTTGTTTGTTTTAGCTATTGAAGTGCCCTTTTTTTTGAGTTTTTTTACAATGGCCATCTCAGTTTGGCTCCAGTTCTCTCTTTATTTCTGTATTTCCCAGTCTTTGTGGTGCAACTCTTGTCTTGAGGGCTCAGATTACTACTTACAACTTTTACTAAATACTTGTTTGAATTCACTTAGTATGAAAACTTCCCTTGCACCCCAGTGAAGGGGACTAACAGCTTAAAACTCAATCTTGTTCCTTTGGGATGGACATTGACTGTTACAACTCTTGGAATTGTATACATCTCCAAATCACTTTTGTTTTCAATTTGTGTCTTTCACAACAAAGACTTTATTTATGCAGTGCTTGTGTCAATTTAATATAAACATTAATTGTCTCTGAATGTTGGCAAAATCGTATCCTGTGGGATTATATACTTAAATGATGTTGTTTGTGAAACTTAAGTTTTGTCGTGTGTATAGGCTGGAGAATAACCTGTATCCTGACTAAGTGTGACATAGAGGGTAGTTTTGGTCAACCAAGTGCATGCATGTGGCTTTCTTGATGGAAGGTTTTTTTTTATTTATTTCCAGTTTCCTACTGAGAGGGATATTCCCAGATGCAGTAATAATTAATGAGGAGGCTCATATGCACAAATTTCACTGCTGCTTCTCAGTATTGCATAGCTCAAACATACAGATAGAATGTTGTGAATGCTTCTTACCTTTCTGAAAACCACCTGGCTGGCCAATGTTGGTGTGTGTGATGGTTTCACATGGTGGAATGGAAGCAGAATTATCCTGCAGCTGATCCGTGTGCTATTGGTTCACTATCTGTGAAATCCCAAAATATGTCCAGAACACTTATGCTTATGGTCTCAACTGATACTGATAGTTCACTGAGTTACACTCTCCATTTTTCTGGAGGTATAAACAGGACAGCAAGTGTGTCCCTTGACAAATGTATTTTGAGCACCAGTATGTCAGATTTCTTACCAGCATCAGAAAGGCAAGGTGTCTCAAAGGCATCCCATAAAGAAGCCAGGTGAATATGTCAAGTTGAGGTAATGTATGAAATGAGTCTTCATTCACCAATGGTGGACTTAATGGGCTTTTGTGAGCTTTACAATCTTGGAGAATTCTCAGAGTGTTGTTTCTAATAATTAAATTACCATGCTTTATTCTCAGAGCTCGTCAGTATTATTTCAAAGAAGTGTGCCTTCACACAAAACACTCGCATTTTGGTTTAGTACTGATTAGTTTGAGTCCTTTGTATGAGCACCTGAGTTTACTTTTTTTTGTTTTATTGCATCATAACATAAGCAAGAAGGATGGGAGAAGTCTGATTTCTTGAGTTAGGTCAATACATGCACTTTAATTTTAGTCTTGCTTAGACCATGCCCTCATTGTAGCCTCCAGGTAATTTTTGACTGCATTCTTTCCTAAACTATTCAAATCATCATGAAGTGTAGGCTGTGAAGGCATGGACATAATCAACAAAGACTATTTTTGTGGGCGGTATTATTAAAATCAGGAGTCTGTAGTGAATATGTATATCGTGGCTTTTCAGAAGCTTTTGGCAAGTTTTCTTGGGGGGCAAAGAATATACTATAATAGTCTTATGGTAAACAGTACTCTTTTCCTAAATTGGTATTTGTATTCGAGAGGACAGGGAAACTAGTATCTTTTTATACAGCTCTGTCAGTTTTCTGATATATTTAGTTTAGTTTACTTCATCTTGGATTTATTCTTGGATGGGATTGAGCCATTAACACTCAACTGAAGATCCCTTACATAGGATATATAAGTATTTCAAGTTTTTCAAAGTTGAAATGACTGATATATATATATAAAATTTATTTATTTAATGGAGACTATGAAGAAAACTTAACAAGCAGCCTCTCTAATATAGCTAAACTTCATAGTGTTTGGTAGTGACCTTTAGTATGTGAGAAGATTTCATCCTTTGAAGGTTAAGGTGAAAAGGTGATTGTCAAAAACCTAATAGCTTTTTTTCAGACTAAATGAAACTTACCTTTATTCTCTGTGCCTGTTTTTCTCCCTGCTTCTCCTCCTGACTGGGAGAGTGTTATCTTTTTGCAAAATCCTCTACACCCAAGCTGTACATCCAACACTACATTTCTGATTTTGTGAGTATAATGACATCCTACCTATTTGCAGCTTCTTCTATGCATTCTTTTTTCCATTTCTCTAAGGAATTGTATTTTTGTAGAGCAAAATAAATTAGTACAGGACTGGAAATCTTTAGTAAGCGTATTAGGTGAAAACTGTCATGCTTCTGTCCAAGCAAATTTAAGTTCAAGCCAACTTGAATGACTTATTTTACTTTTTTTTTTCTTTCTGGTATTACCATTTTTATTTCACATACTTTGCATTCAGCATTAAATGCTCTGAGGACTGATCATAGTCTGCTTGTTATGCACTTGCCTTTTTTAAGCTTTTATGTCGTATGCTTGTGTAATATGACCACCTAACAAGCAGTGAAGTAGAATGTTTTCCCTAGTATTTGGCTAACTGACAAATATGTTGCAGATGTCTATTTTACTAAGGTTATATTTTGTCAGCCTACATTCTTTTCCACTCTATGAAGCAAATAATTATACTTTTCTAAATCTAACCTGTATTTCTTTGGTCAGTTATGTTTTTCTTCCTTTTTCTTTCTCTGTCAGAATCTTTTGCTATAGTCTTCCAATTTGTATCTCCTTGTCATTTCTTTTCCTGCAGCCATAGACAGAAATAAGAAATTATAAATGTAATGCCTACAAGTCCATTTACTTAGTCTTGGGTAGAAGTATGAAAGCAGAGGTCCCACAATAACAGAGCAATTTTGGTTTTTCCTTAGGTTGTTGATTGGTTTAGTGGTGAATTCTGTTATGTAGTTTTTCATCTTTTTTTTTTTTTTTTTAAACTGGGTTTATTTCAGTGGAAATGCTGTTTCATAAATGGCAAAAAAAGAAGCAATTTTATTCTTGTCATTTTTGCTTTCAATCACATCTGAAAAAAATACTGAAAATGACAAGTTGGGTCACTTGTGTCTTGTGGAAGCTGCAAGCGTCTCCAACACCACTGGAGAGAGCTGTATGCTGAGATAAGTTGATACTGAATACTGTCTACTTGCTTAATCTTTGGGAGGCTTTCTCTGATGAAGTTTGAAAAAAATCTTATCAGCAGAAATGGGGACTTGCCTGGGATATTTCCTAACGGATTGCAAGGGGGAGTACTATATTCTATGTAAGTTGCTTGCAGGTTTTTTTAGCGTGCATATGTGATTTTGGTATCATGGCTTGACTTAATATTTTCTTGTTTATTCTTACGTGTTAGTTCCAAATTCTGTGTACGTTATGAAAATATCTCCTCTTGCACAGTTATTACCTGCACTTCTTTTCATTTTCCACAAAGTGTTTACTTGTTGTTTATTCTTACGTGTTCCAAATTCTGTGTACATTATGAAAATATCTCCTCTTGCACAATTATTACCTGCACTTCTTTTCATTTTCCACAAAGTGTTTACTTAATATGTTAATAAAGAAACTTAATGCACTTTGCCGTATTTTCTAACAGAAGGTTGAAAAATAGTTTCCTAATTTAAACAGGCGTTATGACTTATGTATTGACTCAAAGGATTGCTATTAATGAGACTTCTGTAGTGAAATCCAATACTTTTCATGTCGTTTGCCAGGCTGAGAGTGTTACTTTTGCCTTACAATGTGGTTCTTCATTCCAGAAGACCTTTAATTAGTGGTTTCTGTAAATTCTTCCTGTACCAGTCCTTACTATGTATAGTTCTGCCTTACAGAAATAGGAAGTTAACATTTTCTTGATACTATGAATAATACTAGTATCTTGATTTAATGATGGTGAAGTAAACAGTGTAACATAATATGACATTTCTAAAAGAGAATGGAAAGTATTCCTCTAGACATTATATCTGAATCAGTATAAAAAATGACTTGGATTTGCGTGAGTGCACTTGGTCCAACACTGAAGTTTGCTATTTTACTCAAAAGCAGAAAATTAACTGCCAAGTTTCAGCTTGGAGTGGCTTTTTATAGCCTAGTTAAATCTACTGCTAAGGAGTTATGTTATGGAAATAGATTTAATTTAGTGGCACTTAAATAATGAAAGTCTTTAATACCTTGCTGAAGCAGGAAGATGCCCACCTGTTCCACTTCTCTAAGTTGCTGAGTAATCTTTTCAGAATACCTTGTTGTATCTTTTGTGGAAATTACAGCTTGACCAACTTCTTCATACATGCTGTATTGTTGAAGCGAAGTTAGTGCTCTCAAAGTATTTGTAAGGGTTTATATTTATTCATAGAAGGATGTTACCTACCAAGGGTACAAAAATAAAAGAAAAATGGATATAAATAATAAAAAGAAATTGTAAAATGGCATGTTGACAAAGGAACAGAGCTTTGGAGTGAACTCTGTATTGTAGTTTGAGATGAAAAAGATTTGACTTTGTCACAGTATTCACTAAGACAATTTAGGGAAAACGTTCTTGGGTCTTCTAAACTCTTCTTGTATTCTTGATGGAATGGCCTGTGACAATGAGAGGCCACTGGTCATGCAGCTTGATTGTGGAGAACAAATTGATGAATATTTGCAAATCCTTTTTCTTGGCTACACTTTTGTGTTGTTGGAGTGACACGAACTGTGTAAATACATACATTTCTATCTCTCCACATTGCAACTTTCTTCTGCGCCAGCTATTTATTAAATTCACTTAGGCTTCTAATAGCTCTGGGAATATGAACAAAGTGTTATTCCCAGTGGCTTATTGTAAAATGTCTTGCAAACATAGATTTATAAGTATTTGTATAGATCAGATTTATGTATGCTTTTTTAAATTTTGTGTATGTAATTTTAAAATACTAATCTCAAGATGTAACTACATAAATAATTACGTATAGTTCAGTGAAAGTTCTGAAAAAAGAATGATGAAACTTGTAAAGTTGATCAGTTTTTCTGGTGATATTCTATGTCCTCATGTTTGGATTCTGGATTTTAAAGAGGGGGCAATAGTAAGGCAGAAGGCAGACTTGCAAGGAATATAGGAATTGATTTGCTAAAGCTTGCTTCATCTCTTGGAAAAGACTTCTACAAAAATATCTGAAGGATTAAGATTTAAACACATATATGGATCTCTGAAAAAGTGCTGTTGACACATAACTTCATGTATGTTAAGGCACAGTTTGTTTGATGATTAGCACAGTTAATTAAATCACCATAGGCAATGTGAACTGTCATCCAAACAAAATACAATTAAATGGAGTGTGATTTAAGTCCTCCTTTTAAATCTTTGACTTAACATCCTGTAATGATATTTACTGACCTATTACGTATATTGCATAGGTACTTAATATGCAAGACATCAATCCATGTTTTATTTGCATGTGTGTAATCTGATTTTTATGCTATTGACCAAGTAGAGTATGAGTAGTTAAACTATTCATAAAGAATTATGTACTATCTGAATATTGAATCTTTTTAATATCATGTCCAGTAGACTTAACTGGCACCGAGTAGCTATTGGGTCCTGCTAATTATGTACAGAACTACTCATTTGTATTTTTTTTATTTGAGTTTGACTAAATTTTGGCAATGGTACTTGTTACTAATTAACTCTGTTTAGAGTAATGAATTGTTCATCATTTATGGTCTGGCTGATAATCATAGTTTTACATTAAATAGGATCTTTCAATTTAACTTTTGTCACAGGAGGTGGATGACTTTAATCCATCTTATTTTAATGTTCAATAAATGCAACTTCCACTTCTGTTGCTTTTTCCTTGCTTTAATTTTCCTGTTATTGTACAAAGTATATATTTTATCTTCTTTTTTTCTTTTCTCTGTTTCTTTTCTTGTACTAGTTTCTTGCTCCCACCCACTACATATAATTTAGTTTTTAATTTGTCAAGCTCTTTCATACGTGCCACTTTTCATTGTATTCCTACAGACTTGCTCTTGGTTCCTGATTTTGAGTCTTTCAGGTTATAGTTGCAATGGTACTTCTGGTCCTTCTTTGTTGAAAGAAGCAGTACCTAGACATCTTAAATCCTACTGTATCATTTCCTTCAGTACCAGGAGTGTAATTCATATTTTAAATGCTATATTAGCTTAAGTTATTTTTATTTTCTTCATAGTTTTCAAAAGTTTGACTTAGCTTATAGTACTGCTTAACATAACCAAAGCCTGATTGAATCATGATTTTTTTTTTTCTTTTATTCCTATGTATTAGGACTAGCATTGGTTTGTTATATAGTTGAAGTTTCTTGTTATATGAGAAGAAAAAAAAGGAGATCTGTCAGCTGGGTCTCTTGTTGAATCTCAAAGAAACTTTCAAAGAATTGCCCTTTCTCAAAATGCTTGTAATCTTCCAGTATATTTCAAAAGAAGACAGTACATCTTTAAAAACAATTTTAAAAAGCTTTTTGAAATTCAGTCATTGGATATCACCTTGCTGGCTTATGGATTTTCATGCTCAAACATGTTCTAGATACAGCTGGCCTTGAGGCTGCTGTTCTTAGCTGTCACTGTTTTCCTTTTCCCTGAGAGAAGTTAACTAGAACAGCTGGTGTAACTGTTATGTGAAATCACAGAGGCTTTCATTTGGCTAGAATCAGGTTAACCTCCCCACCCCCTCCCCCAAAAATAAAATCCTAGATCCTAAGTGTTCAACACAGATTGTTTTGATAGAGCTAGTTGTCCAGAAGAGCAGAAACTTCTAGCAGTGGGATGTAACAAGCTAATTCAGTTTTATTTAAGTAATGGTTGAAGTGATAACTGTTGTACAAGGGTGTAGTTTAGCATTGAATTTTCTCTTGTTTTTTCCTATTTCTTCAAATGACGTGCACTCACCCCCCCCCCGCCCC
>NW_009649167.1:337495-340135 GCF_000708025.1 Charadrius vociferus
CCCAAACCTTACTATTAATCCTAAAAACCTTTCAGGATTGCTCTGCAAATTCTTCTTAAATAGGAAGTTTAAAAGTTTTGTTATTCTTTGTCCCCTATGGCCTAAGTAATAGGCTATTCCACTGAACCTTTTTAAAATTAATTTTTGGTCCTATAAGGTTAGATATATTAATTCTATAGAAAATTAATTCCTATTTAGTAATTTCTGTACTTCTGAAAGGGATAAATATCATGTACCCTATCATGTAACCTTGACTGGCTGCTAGGCGCCCACCTAGCTACTCTCTCACTCCCCCTGCTTAACAGAACAGGGCGGGGAAAAATAAGATGAAGTTGTTCATAGGTCAAGATAAATACAGGGAGATCTCTTACCAGTAACCATCATGGGCAAAACAGACTTGACTTGGGGAAGATTAGTTCACATTATTGCCAATTAAAAATAGAGCAGGATAGTGACAAATAAAGACAAAACTGAAGACACCTGCCCAACCCCCTTTCTTTCCAGGCTCAACTTGACTCCTTCATTTCTGATTCTTCTACTTTCTCCCTTCCCCGTTGAGCAGGGCAGGGGAGATAAGGAGAAGGGGTTGTGGACAGTTCATAATCCTTCATCTCTCCCACTCCTTCCTCACACTTTTCCCCCTGCTGCAACATGGGTCTGAACCAGGGGATGCAATCCTTCACAAATGTCTCCAATGCCGGCCCTGCCTATGGGCTGCAGTTCTTCAAGACCTGCTCCAGCATGGGCCCTTCTCATGAGGTACAGTCCTTCAGGAACAGACTGCTCCAGTGTGGGTCCCCTATGGGATCACAGGTCCTGCCTGGAGCTTGCTGCAGTGTGGGTTCCTCTCCACGGGCTGCAGTGTAGATACGTGCTCTGACTTGGTCCTCCACGGGCTGCAGGAGGAATCCGTCATCTTCTCTTACGGGCTGCAGGGGAATTGGCTCCAATGCCTGGAGTACCGCCTCCCTCTCATCGTAAAAGCTTGGTGACATGTCAGTTGGACATACCAGCTGGACTGTTCGTAATATATGAGTTTCAGTCTTTTGAATTATTTAATAGTGTGCTCCAAATAGGGCTATATCACCATGTTCTGATGAAGTTTCTGCTGCAGTTGATCTGACCTGACAGCTATCCACCACTAGAAGGGGGAATTTGTTCCCCGGTTCCCCTTAGTTCCTTTTCTTTCCCTTCAGGTGGCTTTGGTGCTTGTCACATGCATTTCAAAACTAATTAGGCTTGTTTTTCTGAGTTGGTGAATTTGGTTGGTCCAGCAAAGCGTCTGATGTTTTTATACTTACTCAAATTGAGGGCAGCAATTCGGGTAAGTATAAAAAGTCTCCTTTCTGCTGTGATTAGCTGTTAAAATGAATTTAGCTATGATATATAACATCATTCCATCTAAAAGCTAGAATGGAGGATCTATGTCAAAACAGCAAGAGGAGTGAACTTGGTTATGTCTTCTCTGTGTTTTTGAGGAATCCTAGACTTACTGTCATGGTGGTTCATTAAGAAATATAATGGGGATAAAAGTGGCATCATATTTTCCCGGGAGTATTAGGAAAAGTTACTTCGATGAGGTTTATTTCATCCCAGCTGTCTCACTACCTTTTTTTACTACAACTGCAAGTACTTAGCACTTGGTTCAGCTGCTGTGTATATGTAGGTACAGAAAAGATGACGCAAACTGATCTGGATTTTGTGTAGCTATTGAACTGCATTGCATATCTTGCCTGTTGAATTACATCTGATGGTGTTCATTCTACTCATATTTTCCCCATTTCCCCTAAAATAAAGATGTGTTATGCTGTATGGACTCAAAAAAAAATATTAAATGTCAACGTTAACTTTTCCTTTTGTAGAAGATTAACAAAGATGAGGCAAAATCTGTGAGTTAGGTTGTTACTGTGAAATGTGGACTGAAGAATACAAAACATGTTGGGGATATTTTTTGGGGGGTGGGTGGATGACTATATTTCATGTTTCAGTTCTCCTTCAGCGTAGAATGATCTTTGCTTGGGCCAGTAAGTCTCAATTATGGCAAGTTACACCTTCTTGTTATGGAACGTTCTTCTAGCCCATCTCTTCTTGTGGGTGCTGGTTGATTTTTATTTATGATGTTATAGTTCTGAGAAGTTTGAAGTGTACATAGATCCTCCTGGTATAGTAGATCAGTAGGAAGAAAAAGCCTGACTTAGAATTCATGGTTCAGGAAAGTAGTGGCTGTGAGGAAGTGTTTCAAACTTCTAAATCAATAAATAAAAATATCAAGGCAAAAGAAATTATATTTCCTTTGGGTTTTTGATTACATTCTTGACTTGTAACTGACACTCTTTTTCTAAAGTTCTAATTATCCCAACACATGCTGCCTAGTTTTTCTTCACTGCCTTCTGTGTTAAGTGCTTTTATGTAAAGCTTTCAGTTCAGATGGCTTCTCTACAGCGGTGGAACTTTTCATAGCTTAGGATGGATTAGGTGGCAGTCTGCATTTGCATTGGTTTAAAGGGACTGAGAAGCCAAGTAACGGAGTTGTTTTCATAGTTGGAATTTAGGAAGGAGATACCATTGCTTATCTGCAATCTTTTGCTTAAAAACTTGGCTTTATGGCATAGAGGAAAGACTTCCATTTGGTCCTCTGTG
>NW_009649167.1:340148-386826 GCF_000708025.1 Charadrius vociferus
ATTCTCTATCAGCTGCTTGTCTGGCGGTATTGGTAAATTAAAATTAGTGATATGTAACATTTCAACAGCACAGCTGTTTGGACTTTTGGAGAAATTGTGCTCTATTTAACTGCTTGGAAAACACAAAGTTCACTTCAGATGTCTGTTCTCAGAGTCTGAAAACCCAAGCTGGCTAGGATTTATTATTACCACATAGCGGTAACAGTTCATACAATAAGATAAGAAGATTGTTGGTTGCATCTCCAAGCGTGAAGATCAAATACATTGAGGAATGAGGGGTTTTAGCGTTTCTGTTGTATCCTTTTTGGAAGATTTATTGTAGTATAGGATAAACTACCTGAATATCAACCATTGCTGTCTGCCACAATATAGACTACTTAAAAGAATCAGAATCTTTTGTCCAGTTTTTTCTTTGTTTGTATGGGTTTTGTCTGTGTATTTCTACAAACAAAATTCTGTTGAATTTTGTTTGTAAAAGTGGGACAGGCTAAACATCATTTACTTCTTAATTTCTTTCCACAGTTTTAAAATCGTGAAATCATGGCTCATTCAAAGACAAGAGCCAACGATGGAAAAATCACGTATCCTCCAGGAGTCAAAGAAATCTCTGATAAAATATCTAAAGAAGAGATGGTGAGAAGACTAAAGGTTAGTAAGCAAGTAACTGTTTGCATATTGAAGTGTCTTGTATACACCTTTCAGTGATCCTGTTACTGTATTTTCTGTCTGAAAGGATTATTTTCTTTTTCTTTTGGACTTTACCTTTTCTATGCTCAAAGAAGGAACTTGTTGGCTATTGTGCCTTCGGTTCTACCACTTTCTTGAAGTGACTTGTCCAAAAACATTTAAGGAAGTTAAAAAAATCACAAGTGGAAAAAGCTATATTAATTTCAAATACTACTTAAACTTTATTTCAGCTCCTAGAGTAAGTCAGCACTTCTTAGAGAAGAAAATACTGGAAAACAGAGAGTCATAATTTAAAAAATAATATGGATACATCAGAACACACTTCTTTTATGCATTTGTGCTCTTTGAGTTGATTATAAAACCCACTTTTACTCATTATTTTAGCCTGTATCGTAATGAAAGTCTTTGATTATACTACATATTTCTGTCTCCTGATTTTCTTGACCACTTTATTTAGCCTAACTCTAGAGGAAGGTTGGAGAGACTTGGGGGATAATTATGTTACTACCGTTTTTCATCTATCCATGTTCTCTCACAAAAAGGCAGGCCTGTTAGTATTGTGCAGAAGGAATGCCTGCAACTTGGGTTTGCCATGTGAAACAGGAGGGAACAGATGTGGGAGAGGAACCTTAAGTATTCTAACAGCTGGAAGAGCTTAATTTGGCGTTTGTTTTCTTAAGAAGTAGTTTTAAGTCAGTTGGAACTACTGGTAAATGAACCAATAAAAAAAACCCCAAACCAACAACAACCACCCCAAAACACAAGGATTCCTTCTCCTTTCCCCCCAGTAGCCTGTCTGTGCTTTGGAAATTGGGCTGAGAGACTTTAGTCAGTATAGTGCGTTCTATGATGTTGAACAGAAGATGGCATTTATAACTTTATGTATGAGTGACTTCTAACAGAAGAAATTATTTGTTAGCACTTGCCTATTTTTTTCAGCGTGTTAAAATGCACACGGTTCTCTGCTGATACTTTTTCTTCTGTAGTCTGACTTCATTTTTGGCCTTGAATGTTGAGTCCCTTCTGTTCTGTCATCTTGATCTGTCTTGCAGGAGAAGTGTACTTTGCAGGATGCCCTGTATTTCTTGTCAGCTCTTTATTCTGGCTGTGCATTCATCGATACACAAGCAGGGAGAAATCCACGCGATGTTTCTTTTATGAAGGATTGGATGATCTAGGTTACACTACAAGTGTATAGACTGTATAAACATACTTTCAGCTGCTAAACGACGGTAGTTGATGAAGAGGCAAATAGTTCACTTATTTCCCTGACTGCCAAATTCCTATAAGTATTAGGGAAGAAGCACTTTTCTGTGGATTTTATTTTAATTTACACAAGCAGATAGTCTGCTCGTTATTAATGACAATATATTTCTGTAAATACAATTATTGGGAAATCTGAGAATAAAATGGAAAATATGTGCAGTAAATTTATATATTAGCATAACTTAGCTCAAATTTTATGCATTTCTGATTCATGCCATCTCCAAGTTGTAGTAGATTTGGAAAGGAGATAAAAACTAAATGGTCAGAGTTATGAACTACCACTGGAGACAGCAAGGAGGTGATAAACATTTGGAAACGATGAATAGTGTGAGAAGGGCATTTTTTCTGTAGCTTCTTTTCATACACAAGAGCCAAGACATCATCTAATGACAAATAGTAATTTTAGACCAGCAGTCTAATAACATACTTTTCTGTAAGTTATATAACTAAATTCAAAGCTTATTACTGTAGAAAGATGTAGGAGCCAGAAAAAATGAATAGGGTAAGAAGTATGGGCCACATTAGGAAGATGAAGCTCCAGGAGTATTAGTCATGGTGGTCTGGGTGTGATTTCAAGCTCAGGAATCCTCTAACCTATTGCTTTGCAGGAAGCTAGAAAGGCATGCTAGAAGAACTAGTTTGTTTTTCTTGGTTTTTCCTAAAACAGTGTTACAGATTTCTCTGGAGACAAGATGACTGATTTTGTTGTCCTGACCAGTATCGAAGTCTTGTTGTCAGGGAAGAGAAGCTGAAGGTTCATTTCTAGAGTAGAGAAAAACTGTAATTCACTTCGATAGAAGTGAAAACAATTTTGTGTTTTAAATTGCTTTAATAGTGTGTAAGGGAACCAGTGCACTTCAAATGGTTCATCTTGTGTCTGACTGGGGAAGACTTTATTTTTGTCTCAACAGAAATGATATGTGTGCATAAGCTACTATGCTTCTGTGCCTTTTAGTAAAAGATTGTAATATGCTTGAAAATTTTACAGCTGCCGTGATCCTAATTATGCAGAAGTCCTTCCTTTTTTTTAAAGTAGGATTTGTTGCTACCTGACTGATTATAGTAAACCTTGGTGGTGGTGGAGTTGTATAAATAAAACAAACCATAGCAAAGTAAAATAATTTGTAGTGGTGTAGGGTTGTATGTTGGGGTTTTTTTGTTTGTTTGTTTGGGGGGATATATTTTTTTTGTTTGTTTAGGAACTTAACTGACAACATTGTTATTGAAAAATCTCTCTTCCTGCACTGGAGAAATAGATGGGAGTTTTGACTTTAATTCTCAGGATTGTGTAATTAAGCCTTTATTACCATTTTGTTAATTTTAACAAGAGTTGAACTCAAAATAACTCTGCCTCTGTGATTCAAATAAGAAATTGGAGCAAAGCATAATTACTTCGTTTTGTCAATAGGTTTTTCTCCTCCAAACAGTTTTTAAATATAAGACTTCTCACCAACTAGCAGTTACTAATTATGGCTTTTCTTGCTCTTGTTCTATTAAGCGTGTTAAATGCTGGTTGTCCCAGACTTTTTTTTTCCCCTTTTTCTTCCATAGCTCTAGTATACTGGATCCTAAAAACGCTAATGGGCATTTTAGTCCTGTTGAACAACATACATGCTGCTGGGCTGCACTGGATTTGTATATGCTTCTGCTGAAAGTGCATGCTCTGCTTCTGGTCAGCACAGGGTATAAACTAGTAGAGAAAAACCTGAAATTGAAAGAGAATAGAGGGAAAATAAAATGTGACCTGAAATACTTTGGGGAGAAATAAATATTCTAGGTGAATCACAGAGTCTTCAGAGTTGGAAGGCACCTCTAGAGATCATCTAGTCCAACTCCCCTGCTAAAGCAGGATTGCCCAGAGCACATTACTCAGGACTGCATCCAGGCGGGTTTTGAAAATCTCCAGAGAAGGGGACTCCACAACCTCCCTGGGCAGCCTGTGCCAGTGCTCTGTCACCCGAACTGTAAAGGAGTTTTTCCATGTATTTGAACGGAGCTTCCTATGTTCCAACTTGTGCCCATTGCCCCTCGTCCTGTCACTGGGAACCACTGAGAAGAGTCTGGCTCCATCCTTTAGATACTAGTAAGCAATAATAAGGTCTCCCCTCAGCCTTCTCTTCTCCAGACTAAAGAGTCCCAGCTCTCTCAGCCTTTCCTCATAAGGGAGATGCTCCAATCCCTCAATCATCTTGGTTGCCCTTCGCTGGACTCGCTCCAGCAGTTCCCTGTCCCTCTTGAACTGGGGAGCCCAAAACTGGACACAGTACTCCAGATGTGGCCTCACCAGTGCTGAGTAGAGGGGGAGAATGACCTCCCTCGACCTACTGGTCACACTCTTCCCTTGGCGACAAGGGCACATTGCTGGCTCATGGATAATTTACTGTCTACCAGGACCCCCAGATCCGTCTCCTCAGAACTACTTCCCAGCAGGTCGACCCCTAACCTATACTGGTACTTAGCATTCTTCCTCCCCAGGTGCAGGACCTTGCACTTGCTTTTGTTGAACCTCATTAGGTTCCTCTCTGCCCAGCAATTCAGACTGTCCAGGTCACACTGGATGGCAGCGCGGTCCTCTGGAGAGTCAGCCACCTCTCCCAGTTTGGTATCATCAGCGAACTTGCTGAAGTTTTGCTGTTTTCTAAATTTTTTGGTGAATGGCTGTAACAGTGAATGCTGTTGTGTTTTTTTAAATTGGCTGACTTGATTATATGGTTTCTCAAAAAGATATGTGAGGTACTACAGCCAGGCTTTCTGTAACTCCTGAGACTGTGTGTTGGGACAATTGATAGAGGACTTGACTAGGTCTTTCCTGTACCCTGAAAAATAAGACATTGGTTACTCAAATAAGTACTACTGTGTTGTTAATAATGCTTCTGATAGAAGTTGCATAAAACCAGAAAAGTAGCTTTCGGTAAGGACCCTGTTACACACAGCACTTAATTTTATGTACTGATGTTTGCCTCTCTTTTCAGATGGTTGTGAAAACTTTCATGGATATGGACCAGGATTCTGAAGAAGAGAAGGAGCTCTACCTAAATCTTGCTTTACATCTTGCTTCGGATTTTTTCCTCAAACATCCTGATAAGGATGTTCGTTTGTTGGTAGCATGTTGTCTTGCTGATATTTTCAGAATTTATGCCCCTGAAGCTCCATACACTTCACCGGATAAACTAAAGGTAAATTGAATTAATCTCTTTTTCCACAACAGTTTTTTTTAAATTAATGATTGATACAAGCAACTAACTTTTTCTTTTTTTTCCCCCCTTTATTTCTGGTTCATCCTTGATTCTACAATAGGGGTGTTTTGATCAGGTCAAATATACTATATATTGAATGATGTTCATCAGATAGTCATAACTTGTAGAGTTTGGATTTATATTGGAAATAAATATTTTATTGAACTGTCATTGGGATTTGCAGGTAGTGTTCTGTTACTTTAGAAATATTGATATGCCTATAGCTTTTATCAGAATCTCTTGCAAGATAGCTAATTGCTTCATTGGGAAAATACCTCTGCTGTTTCCCATTAAACTGCCAAGAAGTGATTACTGTATTTTTATAGATAAGGGCTCTGTTGAAGAAAAAGTATTTTTGTCCAGACAATAATGATTTCTGATGTGAACTGGAAAATTATGTGATTACAAACATCGCTGATCCCACTAGATGGAGATGGTTGATAGAGAAATGCCAGGTTTGAAAAGGCAGTACTATCTGCCCCATTTGTTTCAGAAGAAATAAATTTTAGATTGTTTCGTGTCTGTCTTTTTTTTTTTTTAAATAGAAATCTGACTTTCTAACTCACAAAATCAGTCTGCTTCCCTTACACAATCTGAATCTAGAGTGATGAATCCAGTCTTACAGAAAATCTTGCAGGGGAAAATAACACTGAAAATTGTGTACTTTTTTTGTCTGCTTGATTTAAAAGTGTGTATGTGTGGGTGCGTTTGGTTTGGTTTTTTTGTTTGTTTTTTCCACAGTAAGATAAAAAGATGGTTGTGGTAGAAGGTGTATCTATTACTACTCAAGAAGAAATCACTCAATTTCTGATCTAGAGGTTGCACCAGAAGTGCTTCATAAGTAGGACAAACAATACAGTTTCAACTGTAGTACATCCTTTGTTACCAGACATGCTGGAAAGGTACCTAGGGATTTCTCTCAGCTGTATTTCCTTAATTCTGAATTGTTGCACCTCTGATTACACACTATCTAGTTACCTTAACTATTGATTACACCATCTTCAGCTGGAGACAAACATTAGCTTTCTTTACTGTGCTATATTTAAGTCTGGTTTTGAGGCATCACAATTTCTACTTCAGTTTTGAGTACATGTTTTCCTTTGCTTGTTAGGCTTAGAGGTTTTTTCCCCTCTATTTCTGAGTTGGGCTAACAAATTATAATATTCCTCCTTACAGAATTTGACCTACCAAATGGCTCTAAGTTTCAAATTTTATAGTATATAATACTGGAAGGTTTACGTTACTGATATCATACTTGCAGTATGAGCATACTACTAGTACTTGGATAGAGCTCTGATCAGACTAGGAAATTCCACTATCAGCATTTGATTCTGAAATCTGTGCAGATTTCAGAATACAGTTTCTTGATGCAGATTTCTAAGCACATTTTGAGAAATAAAGAAAGGACAAGCAATAGAGACTTTTGCCTAGGGCTATTGAGGTAGAGTTTTGCAAACCTCTTTCCGCTGAACACAACTTTTGTGGTTGCAGGAAAAACTCTGATACAAATGTTGAAGAGTTCCCTCTAATTTATAACAAAGAGGTAAGAGGAAGAATGCTTCCTCTTGAGTTATATCTTGGCAGTGGTTTTAGCCAATATTTAATATCATGTCCATACTGCAGCTTTAAGACTCCTCTAGTTTATTCAGAATGAAAGTTAAAGATGGCAAAGGGAAGTGCTGAAAATGATAATTTCTTAAGAGGGGAAAACTTAATTTTATTTTTTTTTCCTCTCCCCTTGCTTCACACTGTTAGGATCTGTTTGTAACTTACACATCACGCAAGTGAGATACTGAGAGAAAGGATCAGAATTTCAGGTTTCCCTCTTCTATGTGTGTTGTCAGTATAACTCTTACATTCCTTGCTGAGTGTTGAAAGAGCTCTGACAACAGGGATGGAAAATGCCACGAGTAGGCTAAAAGCAGAACTGGAGCAGGATCGAGGGATGTTATTCTGCCTCTCTACACTGCTCTCATAAGACCCCACCTGGAGTACTGTGTCCAGCTCTAGAGCCCCCAACATAAAAAGGACATGGACCTGTTGGAGAGGGTCCAGAGGAGGGCCACAAAGATGATGAGAGGGCTGGAGCACCTCTCCTGTGAGGACAGGCTGAGAGAGTTGGGGTTGTTCAGCCTGGAGAAGAGAAGGCTCTGGGGAGATCTTATTGAGGCATTCCAGCACTTAAAGGAGACCTACAGGAAAGATGGGGGGAGACTCTTTATCAGGGCATTGTAGTGAAAGGACAAGGGGTAATAGTTTTAAATCTACTCTCTTTCAGTTTAGATTAAACATTAGGAAGAATTCTTTACTGTGAGGGTGGTGAGGCACTGGAACAGGTTGCCCAGAGAAGCTGTGGATGCCCCATCCCTGGGGGTGTCCAAGGCCAGGCTGGATGGGGCTTTGAGCAACCTGGTACAGTTGGGGGTGTCCCTGTCTATGGCAGGGGGTTGGAACTAGATGACCTTTAAGGTCCCTTCCAACCCATACCAGTCTGTGATTGCTCTTCTGGGATCTGGAAACTTCTAACTTAAGTCCCTTGCAGTCTAGGGAAAGCCTAGAGCACAAATCTAATTTTGGGGGCGGGGGAGATGTTCTAATTGCTGCTACGCATCAAAGAAAACCACTTGGACAAACGGACTGTGTGCCTGACTTGGCTGAAATGGATATGTTTAAGGGTGTATATGGTAGCAGAACTTCAACTATGTGAATGTGTTCTCTGGTGAAAGCTATGGCTATGATGCTTACTGAAGCCATTACGTGTTTAATTGGTATCAAGGCAAAAATCCACAAAAAAACATTTCCATGTTTTTCCTAAAGTTTAAATATAAGCAGTTTTGTTTTTCGAGTCTGGATTCTAATGTAGACTTGCTTTATGGAGTCTCATGTGAAACCATATTATCCAGTTTGTGAAATTGTTGCAATTTCTTAGCTGCAGCCAAAGTTTATTTTATGCTGTGTTTTGCATTTATAAATGCATGTTCAAATAGTATATTCTGTATGCTCAGAAAAGGGAAAAACTTTGGGTTTTATTATACTAGCTATTAAAAATTAGTGAGTACTTTTGAGTTTAGTCTGTCTTGCTTCCTTTAAAACAGGAATAGGAAAAAATAAATAAAATTAGAAGTTATTATTTTTTCAAGTTATACCGTTATTATTTGTGAAGCATTCAGATGCTAGACATATTGTATGTGTATGTTATTCATTAATGTATGTATTCATATACAATACAGTGATGTATACTTCATAAAAATTAAGAAAATTAGTTTTGGTCTCAATAGGGTCTTTGAATCACATTCACTAAGTCAGTGTTGCATACTGAACTGCAGGATAAAAAGTAAAGATGCTTTATTAGATGAACTGATTGAGATTCGCTGGTACAAGTAAAGTTTAACAGAATAATTATACCTTGGGCATGAGTTCCATGACAAAGTATTTTTTATATTTGGCATCAGTCATTCTCTTGGATGCTCCCTTTCTTCTTTAATTGAATCTTATCCTTCACTGAGACCCAGTTTGTATGTCTTCTAAATTTCACAGCACCTTCTGTACCAGTTTTTCAGATGATGGAACTAATTTTGGGTGGTCTGATGGCCTGCTAGTGGTTCAGGCACCAATTCTTAAGGGAGGGTTCTTCAGACTGGCTTTTGCTTGTGGACTGAATGCTCTTTAGTGTTTGGAGTCCATTAGATGTGTCCTTTTGGTTTAATTTCAACTAAAGAGTTTAGTTTACGTGCTATGTAACTGATCTGAAGTGTGAACCAACTGTGATTCTTCTGATCATCCTTACTTAACACTTCAAAGGCCCAATTTTGATCCAAATACAAACATTATTGTAGCTATATCTCTGAAAAATGTGCTTGCTGTGGGTTTTTTTTTGCCAAGAGATGATGATGTCACATGGAATCTAATTCTTGTTTTTAACCTAGAACCACAGGAAGTGCTCTGCTTAATGATTAAAGCTGGATTTTGTAGTTGTGGCCTTAGAAAAAAGGAACCTCATTCTCATCTTTTGTCCATCTCATTATTCTTGGAGGAGTGAGGGGAAATGGTCCTTTGAAAATGTTACAGAAAAGCTTTCTAGACTATTTCTAGGATAGTTTTTTCAGGGTTAACTCTAAGGCTTTCTTGTCTTCATTATGGCAGCTTTATTCCTCTTGGAATTTATTTGATTTATACCTAGGTTGTTAGATGAAACGTTATGCAGTTGAGGTTGTGAACACTGTTTCTGGTGATGTGTACTTCTGAATCTTTTGATTTAATATAGTGGTTATGAATTTCCAGCTGTTAATTATCTGAATGCATAAAGCATTTGAAAAAAGACACCTTCCAATGGGATTCCATTCTGTTCATGATCAACTGTTTGTTCCTTCTAACCTGCTTGAATTTGTTTTGTGTGGGACTTTTTCTGAAGAAGTCTTCTGGTGCTGAAAGTTGATAAAGGAAGCAGGAGAAACTTGGTTTATTGCTTTTTTGCAAGAGGTGTGATCTGCGTAAGTAGCATCATGACTGAGAGATGCACAAACAATACAGCATGAACATATAATAGTACTTTTAGGAAAGCTGCAGTTGCCTACTGTTTTTTTTCCCCTTCTGTTAAAACCTATTGCAGTATAAAGTAAAAATGTAAAATTCATTGTCCTTCTGAATAATCTTTTGACTTCTGCAGGATGTCAGCCAGTTGCAGCTCTGTTTGTCGAGTTGATTTTTTTTTTTCTTTGGAAAAGAAAAACTTTTGCTTCTTTAGAAAAAGGTTACTTTCTCAACCCTTTAAAGAAACGTGAAGCATTTTAAAATTATTCCTTGACGTTCTTCATGACGCTTTTGTATATCATCTTCTTCTGGACAGTGAAAGAGTGTGTCTGTCATTGCTGCATATTTTGTAGTGACTAAAAAAATTATTTTAATTTCGAAAGTTTCATTGCAATTGATTAAATAACTTCATTTTTTGCAGGATATATTTATGTTCATAACAAGACAACTTAAAGGTTTAGAAGATACAAAAAGCCCCCAGTTTAATCGTTATTTTTATTTGCTTGAGGTAAGCTTCATAACTTATTTCATAGTAACTATTAAATGTATTTTTTCAACTTAATCTTGTATTAACTACTCCTTTTATTTTTTCCTGTGCATACAGAACATTGCTTGGGTCAAGTCTTATAACATATGCTTTGAATTAGAAGACAGCAATGAGATTTTTACACAGTTGTACAGAACACTGTTTTCAGTAATAAAGTAAGTATTGTCACCCCCAGTTATAATATATTATTGCATGGTTGAGGTCAGATGTTTCTAACCTAGGTGTTCAGTCTATCGTGTGACTTTTAGTGTTAACGAGCTTAGATTTGTAATTCAGTTTAACTAAAGGTAGCAGTATAAATATAAGCTGTCAGGTTTGCCTGTTTTAATTAAAGAACACACACTGCAAATCATCTTTTTTTTTTTTTTCTCCTAAGAAACTTACTTTGACTGTCTTTACTGGGTTTATTTTATTCTGTTCTTGACATTTAATGGTGCAATATGCAATTCTAAGGAATTTGGAGGATTATTGCTCTAAAAATGTGAGTCAGAAAATAGTGAACACTGGAAGGTACTGCTAGAGATCATCTAGTCTGCCCCTCTTGCTCAGACCAGGTCAGCTAGAGTAGATTACCCAGGACTGTAGCCAGTTGGGTTTTCAGCATCTTCAAGTATGGAGACTCCATGGCCTCTCTGGGCAGCCTTCTAGTGCTCAATCACCCTTACATTTAAAAAGTTTCTCTTTTTTATTTTTAAACGCTATGTCCTGTATTTCACCTTGTGCCCATTGCCTCTTGTCCTGTCACTGGACACCACTGAGAAGAGCCTCGCCCTGTCGTCTTTACTCCCAAAATTAGGTATTTAAACTTAATGATAAGTTCTCCCTAAGACATATCTTTTTGAGTCTAAAAAAAAGATGTCAGATCTCTCAGCCTCTCCTTTTATGTGAACTGCTTCTGTCCCTTAATCATCTTTGTGGCCCTTTGCTGGTGGGATGTCTGTCTCTCTCTTGTGCTGGGAAGCCCAGAACTGGACACAGCACTCCAGTTGCGGTCCCACCAATGTTGAGTAGACGGGATGGGTGTTCTAATACGGTACCTTTTAATGGTAGGGATACAGTCCTTTTACTCTTTTGCTACAATTGTAAATGGAGAGGGCGTGAGATTCAATAACACTTTGGAAAGTGGTATATGCAGCCGAGAAACTTAAGTATTTTGACTTCTAAGAAAACTTGTGATTTGGTTATTAAATTCCTTGTTTGGCATCACCACAGGGAGTACTCTGAATGGAAGTTGTCTTTTTTATGAATATTACACTAAGAATTCTTTTTTTTAATTTCAGCAACGGTCATAACCAAAAAGTACACATGCACATGGTTGATCTAATGAGCTCTATCATTTGTGAGGGAGATACTGTGTCACAGGAACTTTTGGATACAGTGTTAGTTAATCTAGTGCCAGCACATAAGGTAAGACTTAATAGTGGCTTAATTTTTTTTCTTTGTAATTGTGATTTATTGGATGTATGTATTCAGATATTTAGATTTCATTGAGAGATTAGCTGTAGCAAATGTATTCCTATTACATGGTCATACGAATTTATACACAGGCTCTTTATATACAGTCAATAGCAGTGGAACTTAATATAAAAGATACATATATCCTTCAGAAAGTTTTTAATTAGCATAATGCTGTATCAACAGTTCAAACTAATGTGCTGCCCTAAGTGGCAGGGAAAAAGTTATTACTGCTGATTTGTAGTTGGCTCTGTTTTATTTCAGAAGTGTTTACTTGGTGTTGTTAAAAGGACATGTGGTATCTTCTTGATGCAGCCATAGAACTATGTTCAGAAATGGTGCTCCTTGAAGAGCCCAAGTGATGGCTGTCTTTCCTTAATGAATAGTGTTTTGTCATTTTAAAAAAAAAAAAAAAGTCCTACAGATTAACTGAGGATAAACTTCAAAGTGTGCATCTGTTGTGACATTAAATGTTTAAAAAGCAAGGAAGTCTGACTTCTTTATTCAGAAAACTAACTGGGTCCTACTGTAATTTCTTGGGCTACAGTGTAGAAGATGACTTATAAGTTGTGTATGACCAAAAAAATGGATTCTGGGAAATTATCTAGGAAATGTGTACTTAGCTGCATTTTGGACAGTCCTGGTTGTCATCTGACAGGATGTTCAGGAAAGGGTTAACTTTACTTACACTTTTTAGAAACTACAGTAAGATTAAGTGGGTGGGTGTGGTTTGGGTTTTTTTGTTTTTTGGTTGTTTTTTTTTTTTTTTAAACAGTGGTGTACCTGAAGAAATTGAGTAGAATTTTCATAAGGTGCTCTCTGAAGAATATAGCAAGTAGCACAACATAGTGTGCCTTATCACACGCCATCAATTTCAGTAAATTAACAGCACATAAATTATTTTTCTAGTGACAGTGAAGGACTAAATGCTTAGTATAGATCAGCCTTTTTTTTTTTTTTTTTTTTGTTACTGGAAGTGTTTTAACTGAGTCTAATACTTTTGTGCCCAGACCAGACTGAAAATTATGTGGCTAAAATTCAGATTTACAAAGCCTTGGAATACAAAAAACAAAAGCAAGACTATGCAAAATAATTTAGTTTGTATTTTCTTAGTTGTTAAGCGTTTGTTGTTTCATTGTGTCACCTGTGTTCAGCTTGATTTGACTGTACTGATTTTATGATTCATGTTTAATAAACTGATTTTGAGTTGAAGAATTTGCATCTTGTTAGATTGGCTACAGCATTGAAACAGTTCTGTTTCATAGTGTATTTTCAGTTATTGACTGAACACTTTAATAGGATAAGGTATTTGTGGTTTGGGGTTTTCTTCTGTTTTAATCAAACTGGCTCTTTGGATAGCATGCTAGTTTATAGCTTCCTTTCTAACTGAAATAGATACATAACTTTAGACCATATTCTAAGTACTTTCCCGTTTGTTTTTTTAATCTTTTTCATACTAATGGGAAGAAGCTTCTAATATTTTTCTGTTTTGTCTCAATTTCTTCATATAGTCATTTAAAAACATAGTCGTCTAACCACTTTCTGTGGTTTCTGTCTTGTTGGAAAAGTGCAATGAATTCAGAGTGAGAATTTTTCCACTCCTGTCTATTGAGCACAAAGCTACAAGGGGGTTAAGGAGAACTACGTCTTAGCTGACCTAGCTATTAAACTGTACAGGCTGTGGGAAAGGGAAATTGAAACATCAGACCGGCCACCAAAAATGGCATGACATGTTGATGTAATGGTGAGTAGGGAAATCCTTATCTAGCCAGATTCCTTGGGGACCAAAAGGATATTTTTGATGTAGTAGAAGGAGCATAGATTTGTTACTAGCTCAGGTTTGAAAATAATCCGATTGAGAGATTGTTGTAGATAGGACAACTATGTTTGGAGCGAGTGACACAGGCAAGCAGGGTATTTTTAATACGGCCAGAAGGAAGGCTGTGCACGTGAGAATGTGGAGTGCCCTTGTGAATTGAATGACTATTTTCTGGAAAATGGTAGTAGGGCTAGTATGACTTCTGGTGTATAAACAGTTGTATTGAATAACACTAAGTTGAAGACCTGAGGAGCTTAATCTGTATAATTTATCAAAGGAGCAATCTCCAAGAGTGTGTTTGGGCACAGAAGGTTCAAACAGCTCTTTAGTTTGGATCCTGGATGCTAAAGTCTAGTGGCTGAAATTCAACATTGATGCGAAAAATTATGTGAATATTTTTAAGAGTTGTAGTAACTAGTTGAACAATTCACCAAAGGTTAATTCGATGCTGTTACCTCTTGAAAAAAAGTCAATATTTTTCCTAAGAGGAATGCCAGATATGGTCCACATTCCTGAGTAGTAAGTCTAACAAGCAGTGGCGTTAGTAGGACAGCTACAAAAATTTAGGCATAAGGAGCATGTACTGGGGACATGGCATACTATCAAACATCTGTCTACCATAATTACTAGTCGCTGAAGTAGTCTAGGCTGCTCTCTCTCACTTGAATTTGTCATCCAACTCACTTGGCCAGAATAAAAGCCATATTGATACACACCTGAATGAAAGTGGCTGACGTTAATATCACAAAACAGGTATGTTAGAGTATGCACAGGCTGTCTTGGGTAGTACAGCAGGTATCAGATAATTCAATAAAACAGTGACCTTTATTTGTCTGACCGTGTGCTCAACTCTTAATTTCTTTGATGTTTAATTATTTTTTTCCTTTTGTGGCTTTTCTTTTCTTCTTTTCTATGAACTCTACTGAAATTCTTTTGCTAGATATTCCTATCTTAATATAATCATTAAGATGGTATTAAGTAGTGAACTAAACATGGAAAAGACCAGAAGCAAGGGAGGGGTAGTTAATATAAAAAGGTGAGAAAATTAATAGTTTTCCTTTCCCTTTTAATTGTCTTTTAAGATTATAAAACCTTTATGGTAGCACGTGTAAACAATTTTGCGTTTGTACAGTGTGTTAGAAGGGAAATTGTACTTCGTTTTCTTGAGTGTTTGCCAGTGTTCCATTTGCAGCCTCAGGAGCACTACAGGGAATCCCACATTGCTCGCCCTGCATGCTTTACATGCTTATCTTTTTGAAAAAGTGATATTGACAATTAAATTCCTAACTTTCTCTACTATGAACTTGCTTAATAATTAGCATTATCTATCTTGGCAACACTTCAGCTGAGCTTTTTCTTTGTCAGACATCCTTAAAAACCTGTTTCCCTCCCCCAGCAGAACTAGAGAGTCTGGTAAAACTGTCTTGTCAAGTGTTCTTGGATACAAACTCTGCTGCTGTGCCATTGATAGAATGAAATTGAAGTCCCTTTTCAAATACCAGGAAAATAATATGTTAAAATCTAGGGTTTTTTAAGAATATTTGCTCACGATACAGACTTAAAATTTGTTTGTACTCTTAAACTTATAAAATTAAGAATTGCATTGGTTCTATCTTGTCATTCTTTTTGAAGAAAAAAATAAGGGACGTGCATTTGTTTTGTTTTGTGTTGTGTTTTTTTTAATTTTAAGGGATTTAATTACTTCACTCTTAATTTCTTTGGGCTGTGTTTGGGCTGGTTGCCACCACTTCTTGTGTCTGCAGTAGAAGTTTGTCAAACGTTCTAGAGAACAACAGGTGTGAAAAGTGAGTTGGCAAAACTCTTCCTGTCTTCCAGAAGTGTAAAAAAATCTTGAAATGCTAGCAATATATAGACAAAAACTATGGTAGGAATTGAGACAAAGGAAAGAACTTACGGTTGATGAAGATGGTCTGTCTTCATATATTACTGCTGAAGGCCTTCTAAGCATAAAAACCAAAAATGTTCTCCTCTGTTTATGAACATTCTTTTCTGAAAGAAAACTGGATTTTTTTTGGGGGGGAAAGGGTCTGTCTGCAGCATCCTGTAAGTCCATTTTAGATTTTAAATGTAACTTCTCAATTATCTTGCAGAAGATCTGCCTTGTCATGGGTGGTTCTTTGGTTTGTCCTATCAATCAATACTTATTTCTGCTTTTCCGTTCAAAATGTAGTAATTACTAATGATTACTTTAGGTAGTGTTACCAGCTGATGACTTAGAGTCCTGAATTGAATAGTAACTAAAGCTTAACCCTCCTGGATGCTTACATGCTCTTAGAGGCATCCTGATTAAGGTGATTATCCCCTTAAAAAAAGTGTGGGCTTTCTTAAATTATTAAAAGATCTTGAAATACATGTCACTTTTTTTTTTCCTAAATGTATAGAAAGATTGAAGAGAGGATGATTATAGAAGAGTTTAGATAAACACAGAGAAGAAATTAGTTAAATTAGGTCTTAACCCTTATAAAATTTCTCCTTCAGGCAAAGTTTAAAATATCTTTGTGACTATTAAATTAGTCAGAAAGATAGGTCTGACATTTTGTAAAAGATCTTTGAGCCTATTTGGTAATGGCCTGTGTTGCTCCTGATTTCATTTCAACGAGGGCAGTGCTGCTTTTTCTTGTTTCTACTTTTATTCTTAAGCAGGAAAAGGGAGAAGAAAACTTTTTTGTGTGCTTTTAAGACTTCTTTTGGCATTGTTATTTTCAGAAAGTTTGGCCTCTGGACATTTGAGGGCCCTGGCTATCGGCACAACTAAATCAAACGTGTGAGGCGTGAATATAATAGCTAACTCTCCTTCACCAGTTGTGATCTAGACTATTTTTTCCTCTTTGCAGTTTTTTTTAGATAGAATGAATTGTAATGTGACTACATTACTCAGAGTTGCAAACAGCTAGTTCTAGCATTTATCTTGGCAAACATTAAGGTGTTGGGAGATCTTTTGCCTGGCCTTAAGTGGCTTAATTATGAAAGATCTCTGTTCTTTCAGACTTCCTTTCCTAAGGCTATGTGTGAGAATTTGTGTTTAATTTTTTAAACTTTATTTATTATTACTAGTTGCATAGATGAATTACGGCAGCTTTTTAAAAATGAACTGCTGTGTGAAAGATAAAGCTGAAATGGTAATTAATATGAATCAAAACAGATCTGCCTGTTGGAACTCTGCTCTGCTGTTCAGACTTGTTTTATACGTAAATCAGATCTTGCTCATGATCTAGAGTTCACTCTTACCCAGGTGAAAGCTGTTTTCTTTGTTTTGGTGGAGGTGAACTGTGGAAGTCAAGAAGGATCAGAGCAAGAACTGCAAATGGCATACATTCCTCATTATGGTTATTTGTGCCTTTTACTTCCAGAACAGTCACAACTAGCTAAATAACAAAAAACAAATGCTACATGTGGAAACACTTTTTTTTTTTTTTTTTTTTTCTGTCTGTATTAACCATAAAGAGCAATCGGGCATATAGAACCTTCTCTTTCTGGGACATGGAATGGCTGTACAATTTTGTTGAAAGACTGGCAATGTTGACCCTTGTATCTTGATTAGATAAGGGAAGAGGAAATTACAAGGTGGTTAATATCTTATGAAAGCATTCGAGTATCTTCCCAGAATTGGGATTTTTATTCACATTCTGTAGTGGCTCTGAGTAAAACAGATACTTCAGGCATGAATCTTCATAGTCTCTTTGACTTCAGTCACCTAACTTAATTCTATCAGTAGGCAAGTCAAAGGCTTCTTTTGTTTTATATTAACAAAAAATGTTAATCTGTTCCCACTGCTGTGTAAACCTTATAGTTTTACACAGCTTTTGAAATTAAAGACAATACTTTCCATCTCTCTGCAACTCTTTTCTTTTTCATTTGGATAGCTACAGAGAACCAAACATAGGCAGGCAAAGAAATGCCCTGGGTGTGGCAATACATCTTGTCTTTGCTTTGCATTATGCTAAAAGGAAAGGTTTTTTTCCTTTTATGGATAAGATATATTTGGAAAAAAATCCAACAACCACCAACAGACCACAAACTGCCCCTTCACACTGTTGTATTGTAAGTGGAATATGCTGGATACTTTTAAATTGCAAAGGCTAAGCAAAATTGGGGAAATATGTTTTTACAGAGATTTTACCTATTAAAAGACTTTTTTTTTCTTGGCATTGAAGAGTTTTCTGTCATTCTTCTATATGTTAATCAAGTCTGCAGTGGTTGTCACAAGGGCTGAGTTGCATTTTCTTGTGAAAATTTTTGAAAAATAATTTTGATATAGAAATTGGAGAAAGGGCATAGTAACTAGAGGGTGGAGAATGCATACTGGGAAAGGAAGGAAGTAATGACAGAGCAATAACCCAATTAGACAAATGGAGCTATAGGAGTGCTGTCCGTGGTGTGTTTTATTTTTTATATTAGAGTTTTGTTAGTTTGTATTTTTCACCCTTTTTTGCTCATGGACTAAAATTCTAGATGTGGTGTGTTTTGTTTTGGGGTGTGTGTGTTTGTTTTCTTTGCTATGTCAGTCAAACAAACTGAGAGTGTCTTTGGGAGACACTATGGAGAGACTGTGATGGTAGTTCACAAGTGGCTGCTTGATGCAAGGACAGAATTCTACTGTCTACAACAATCCTGTTCATAGTCTTGCTTTTGTGGTGACTGTAAATGCCTCGGTGTTGCTTTATATCGCTTTCCTGTTTTTTTTGGCAAGCTGATAAGAAACAACAGTGAAATGCAGGATCTGACTCTGATGGGCAGCTGAAAAGTAAGCCCCAATTTGCCATGAAAGAGTTTTCCCAGTAATATTGGTGGGGACTACAAAGCTCTATTTGGACTAGGTTTGTTTTTACTATATTATCTTTACTACTGAAAGTATAAAAAGAACAGGGTCTTTCTTTAATGCATTTAGCAGTACGTGGTAGCTTTAAATTATTGTATTTATTAACACATGTGCTTAAATTTTTTCTGTTTCCCCCTCCAGAATTTAAACAAGCAAGCCTATGATTTGGCAAAGGCTTTACTAAAGAGGACAGCGCAAGCAATTGAACCGTACATTACTAATGTGAGTGAAGACTGTATATTCAAGATGGCAAACAGCTATGGAAATCAATACTTTTTTTTTTTTTTAACTGAGCTGTATTATAAAAAGAATGAATTGCATGTAGTCAAATAGGGCTGTAAAATACCTTTTTAAAAACTAGCCATTGTTATTAGAGAGAATTGTTATTTTCGGAAGCCCAGAGTCACGTGTCCTTTTCAGTCTAATTCTTTACCGTATAGAAACTACTAAGCCCATAACAATTTTTATTTCTGAAATGCAGTGGATAGTTTACTTTCTGCTGTCTTGGGAGACCTTGAACTTCAGTCCTTAATGTGACTGGAAGACCAAGTGTACTTATGTATTGTTCTGATAGAAAAATGTAAACACATCGTTCATGGCAAATTCTTTTTCTAGTGAGGAGATGAGACTATTTAGAAGCTAGGAGAAGTGAAGATAGAGCAGTATTTTAATGCCGTTGTCACATGAAAAGAAGAGGAAACAGAATCTAAGAATAGACAGTAAGGAAGAAACCCAGCAAGTGGATTGAGGGTTGTAGCCAACTTGAGCATGTTCATCATAGGCATTGCAAGAGAAGAGGGATGAGAGGAAGTAAAGATCAGACAAGACTATGCTCTAAATTAAGTTGCACAATAGAAAAAAAAAATACACTTTTATTTTAACATAGTTAAGGATTTAGCAGGTCTCGTGGCAGCTATCCCAAACCTCAAGAGCTTGAAAACAATAGAAGACTTTCAATGTTGTTTGCTTTCAGACTTAAAACACTTGTGGTACTTGAAAAGTGGGTACCTTCTAAGATTTAAAAAAAAAAAAATCTTCAGTGAAAACTTTACTCCAAATCTGTTAGTCAAACCTGCTGTTTGGGAAGGTATTGCTACATGGAAACATGTTTTTAATATTCATCTGTAAGGGGTTAGATTACAAACTGGGTGACGTTTTGTGGGTTTTAAGGAAGACTGTACAATAAGAATCTTCCTCTTACGGAAAATATGTATATGCAGTCTTCTGTTCTTGGTTTCCCACAAGTGGGTAATATGATGTTTGGTTTCTTTGTTTTGAAAGTTACTTTCTTTCTTAAAATATATTAACACACAGTAGGAGTTAGTTGCCTAACCAGGAATACATACATTCCAGACAACTCTGTATCCAGAAAAGGAAAGCTTTTCTGCATGACAGTATGGAGTCTTTAACTTCTAATGAAATATGCTTATCTGTTGTTTTCTGGTCCTTATTACTAGAAACTGTTGACTTTTTCTCTTGCATCACTTGTTGGGGCTCACTTGAAAACTGCCACATTTTAAGGTTATAGTGTTTTTAGTTTCTTTACTGATATGATTAACCTGGTCAGGTACAGAGATTTAGTGGTAGACAAGCACAGGATTTAGAAGAGTGTATGTATACTCTTGTTATGGATGTATACTCTGTTTTATTTTCCAGTTCTTCAATCAGGTCCTCATGCTTGGTAAAACGTCAATTAGTGACCTGTCAGAGCACGTCTTTGACTTGATTCTGGAGTTATACAATATTGACAGTCACCTCTTGCTTTCTGTTCTACCACAGCTTGAATTCAAACTTAAGGTAAACACTTCTTATACATTCTGTGTGTTTGAAATGTGTGTGATTTGGCTATTAATGCAACTTTTTTTTTTTTACTGACAAATTCATTATATTATTTGGCATATAAAACCAATATGCAAAACATATAATTTCTGCATTGTTTAAAGGAAAACTCATAAAAGCCCTCAAAAAGAGTAATTTGGCTTCAAATATATTAACTTACAGTGCCTGTGTGCATGTGTTTGGGTTTTGGTTGGGGTATTTTTTGTCTTTTTTGGCTTGTATCTTTCAAGCAATAAGGTGATTTTTTTTGATTTGAGAATCTAACCTGTTTTGTTCCTTGGTTTACTGTAGTATTTATTGTGAAGGGCTGTAATATGTTGAAAGAACCTGTGCTGCTAGCTGTGCAGAGAAATGGTATCTGTTCAGAGTAGTGATTTTTTGCAGGGAAAAGTTGGGCTCCATGTGAGTGGAAACTGAAGTACTGACAGTTTTGTTCAAATAGAAGGTGTGTGACACATGGGAACAGAGCATTAGACTCTGTTAATATGCCTTGTAGTCATTGCTACAGTGACTCTTACAATTTTTCACACTTATTTCTTATGTCTGAAGGGTAGCTGGTGCTAGCTGTCTACTTTAATAGGTATTTTTAACATTCTACCATTTCAGAATGTTTCCATCATTTGGAAAAATTCAGTATAGCAGCTCATACTCCCTTTATTCTGCACTACTTTTATTCTGTTTGTCATTCCACAGGGTTTCTGTGGAAGTGGGAAATTTGATTAGTTTTATATTACTGTGTTTGAAAGTGATTTGTAACTAATTTGGCATATAAAACCAATATGCAAAACATATAATTTCTGCATTGTTTAAAGGAAAACTCATAAAAGCCCTCAAAAAGAGTAATTTGGCTTCAAATATATTAACTTACAGTGCCTGTGTGCATGTGTTTGGGTTTTGGTTGGGGTATTTTTTGTCTTTTTTGGCTTGTATCTTTCAAGCAATAAGGTGATTTTTTTTGATTTGAGAATCTAACCTGTTTTGTTCCTTGGTTTACTGTAGTATTTATTGTGAAGGGCTGTAATATGTTGAAAGAACCTGTGCTGCTATCTGTGCAGAGAAATGATATCTGTTCAGAATAGTGATTTTTTGCAGGGAAAAGTTGGGCTCCATGTGAGTGGAAACTGAAGTACTGACAGTTTTGTTCAAATAGAAGGTGTGTGACACATGGGAACAGAGCATTAGACTCTGTTAATATGCCTTGTAGTCATTGCTACAGTGACTCTTACAATTTTTCACGCTTATTTCTTATGTCTGAAGGGTAGCTGGTGCTAGCTGTCTATTTTAATAGGTATTTTTAACATTCTGCCATTTCAGAATGTTTCCATCATTTGGAAAAAATCAGTATAGCAGCTCATACTCCCTTTATTCTGCACTACTTTTATTCTGTTTGTCATTCCACAGGGTTTCTGTGGAAGTGGGAAATTTGATTAGTTTTATATTACTGTGTTTGAAAGTGATTTGTAACTAAACTTGAGGGCTAATGTGCGGTGGGCAACTTTTAAATTTGCATGTATTTTTATTATCGAGGACAGACTTTAGGTTTGTAGAACCTCTGGTCTGTTCTTACTGCAATATTTATTATCATAGAGGCTTGTTCATGCCTATTATTTTTTCACTAATATTGTGAGGCAGGCACACTCCACTTGTTGGAGGAGTTGTGTTTTAATGGTTATATCTTTCCATTCACATTTCCGAAAGAAGTAGGCTTGAATTTACCGCTTGCTGTCTGTGTCTTAAAAGTAAGCTTTTTTCAGCCTTTAATTCCTGTTCTTACAGATGGCAAACAATTATCATTCTCATTCCAATAAAAACAGTACTTCTGCAGCTGAAGCTGTTATTAAAGAGATTTAATCTTAACTGCTGCCACATCTTTTTTTTCTTTTTCATAGCCATAATTGCAGTAACTTTTCCATCTTTAGGTCCATTTAGAACTGCAAGTTCTTGAATTGTCTTGCTGCCCCTTCACTGACTCTTATATTCCATAATTTCAATATAAACTTCTTTTTTTTTTTTTTTTATATCCTATTTTACCACTGGAATCAGCAAGTTTAAGTATCCCAGCACTGTCAACCTTTTCTTCCCCCTGCCCACCCCAGAACAACTTCTGGTTTCTTCCTTCAACTGGATGATTTCAGCCCTAATAATTTCCATGTTTTCTTTGTACTTCTTAATTTACAACACATTCTTCCATGTTTGCACTTCTGTTCTTTGTTTAGTATACTCTTTTCAGATGATGAACACATATTTTGTTAGTTTTTGTCTCCTTGATCCTTACTGTAGCTTTCTCCTTGTGATCTAAACCCTTGAGGGTAAGGTGTTTCACCTCTGACTTTTGTAAGATCCAGTTTAACAATGTTTCCAGTAGACATGCACATTTTGCTGGTTACATTCTTACTGCTTTTAGTCCTTGATGTCTTGTTGAACTGGGTACAGTTTATGGCTATCCTGAGAGCATGGCAAGGCTTCCGTTTGAATCATCTTTTTGCTTCAGTTGTGTGGTGTTAAGGCCTTAAGTTATAAGGACAAACAATATATGCCTATTTTGTCCCATTGGCTGTCAAATGCAGTTTGATCCACCTTTTAAAGAAAAAAAAACCCTTCTGTTTGAAATAGGATAATCCTGGTTTAAATCCCGAGATGCTGGAACAGGTTGCCCAGGGAAGTTGTGAATGACCCATTATTGGAGGTGTTCAAGGTCAGGTTGGACAGGGCTTTGAGCAACCTGGTCTGGTGAAAGATGTCTCTGCCTATGGCATGGGGGTTAGACTAGATGATCTTTAAAGCATCCTTCCAACCATTTCATGGTTCTAAATGAGTTGAGAGGTCTGCAAGATATTTCTGTCAGTAACAGGGTATTTTGAAGAAAATATTCTGAATAATAAATATTCTGTTCTGAAATATTCATGAAATATGGTCAGCCTATGGTTTTTCTGAGATCAACACAAGTTCATTCTTTATGCAGACCTACCAGTGATGATTAAATACTTTCCACTCGAACAATAGCTGTGGCTTTATTCTAAAGAGCAGCAGCTAGTGTCAAGCAATTTTAATTCATGTCCAGGTAGATAGCAGCGTGTTGAGAAAAGAGTGTGATTTCTGTGAAACTTAGAGTGCTTACGGTAGAAGACAGCTAATGTTTTGCTGCTTTGAATGAGAAAAAAAACTGGACAGCAGTGTCTCTGTTAGCTTGATGAAGCTCTGGATCAGGGTGGGGGGTAAAAGTGAAAAATATGCTTGGCAGCCCATATCAAATATGGGAGAGGGAAGGTGTCTTTTTGAATAAAGGTCAATGAAAGTTAATGGCACAATAACCACGAACTTCAGTGAGTTCTGCATGTCATTTGGAGCTTGCCTAGGTGGCTTAGCCTTTTCTGGATTTGGTACATAGTATTGCATCTTTATCCACGCCCATAGTTTAAGAGCCTTGCATTTTGAGCTCACTCGCTGTGGACTCTCTACTAGGTGTTTAAGTAGAAGTTTGTAGAGTATATTCAGATCAAATGCATAGTTTCACAGGGGTGTCTGGTTTTTATTCTATGATTTTTCTGATACAGGTCTTAAATATACAGGTGTGATAATAATGCTTGTGTGGGGTAGCGTGACAGTTACTGTATTCCAGGACCTCATGTAGCTGCTTTGCTGTGTTGAAGGAAAGCTGTGGCTGCCTCAACTGTTGAGTTGTCAGTTTTGAGGAGTGAAGATGTGTCAGAATGATCTCATCTTGCATGCATTGAACACGTGGAAATGGACATATGATCTGTGCTTTTCAAAGATAAATTGGCTAATTGCTCTCTGGTTTTGAAAACATGCGTTTTCTTTATAATTGGCTTCAAAAGCAGTGATTAAAAAAAAATAAAAAATTGGCCAGATGGAATAGACTCATGGGAGACTTCTGAGCAAGACATCAAGTGTTCTGGCTCACTTCAAAGCTGATGCTTTAAAAAATATTTTCAGGTGCAAACTTGGCAAGTTCAGCATGAATTTGAACAGAACCCAGTATTTTTGATAATTTCAATTTACAAGAAATAAATCAATTATTTAAAGTGTTTTCTTATGTTTTGCTATAGTTTGAGCCATTTTTATCCAAGAGCTGTTCTTTTTAAATACTTGTCTTAATTGTCTTGCCTAAAAATTTTCTTAAATTCTTGTCTAAGCAGGCTTTTTGCCAGTAGAGAGTGATAAACGGTTACTTTCATACAGATGTTAAACAATTTTTAATTTATTTTTTTTTTACTGACCCAATCATGTAAAGCCTGAAGAACAAAGAAGGTCAGCTCAGTAGGGCACAAGACTTTAAAATAAATTGGAAAATAAGAATTAGGCCTCCATATAAGAAAAGACTGATGTGACATGGGATTTTCAAAGGCAAATTGTATAGAGCTTGATTACCAACAACCTGAAAAAAATTTGTCACTTTTTTTGGGGTGTCGTTTGGCAACAAAGTGGGAAATTATTAGCCAAACAAAAGACGACAGGAATTCCGGGAAGAATGGTAATATGGTTAAAGACTTTGAAGGACTGTCCTTGAAGTTCCATCTGTATGTTCTAATGGTATATGTATTTTGCTTCTTGTTACTGAGTGCTTAAAGAGAAATACAGTTTAGTTCATTCTTCCTTCCTTTTTGATTGAGATGCATCAAGGAAACGTGTTTTGGTCCTGAAGCCATGTGATTACTGACAAATCTTGTTTGGTGAATGGGATGAGTCTGTTTACACCGAGGGTTGCCTTTCCAGCTATGCTTCCTCTACCCAAAGCAAAATTCTCGTTCACATCAATTAATTTGTAATAACATTGCTGAGACTGAGATGTCTATGCCTATGGCAGGGGGGTTGGAACTTGATGATCTTCAAGGTCCCTTCCAACCTAAACCATTCTATGATTCTATGTACACTGCCACCATGATGTCCTCTGGAGCAACTTGAAATACTGAGCTAAATAGAAAAAGATACTGATGCTGATGGAGAAGTATTTCTGTGCTGCCTTCCTCTTTGGTTCGTTGTGCGCGTTACTCCTGTGATTCCTCCATTTTCTTGTGTTTGGCACTGCTGGGAATTTTTTCACTATTCTTTACCTCAAGGATAGTAGGTGTCAGAGACTTAAGTGTTGCACCAGCCACCTTACTCTTACCTTAACATCATTCATTTCTGGAGCTTAGTGGGCTGATGCTACCACCACAAAGCACTGAGGCAGTAACATCTCTGGCTGGAGTGGATAGAGTTGTTCTGTAAGCCTTCTGGTGACAGATGATCTTTAGATAACCTGTTGGCTTTTGGACAAGGAAGGAAAGTGGGCTGAATTGTCTAGACATGCAGATAGCTTTTTCAGGAATTTTAAGAGCATGCTGCAGAACTGGTGCACGTTTCTCTGGGTGAATGCAGAAGTGTGGTGCTGTTTGTGGACATGTTGTGCTGTAAAGTCTTCTGGACTCTCTGTTGAGTCTGGATCATTTAAGTTGATGGTCTTTGATTAGCTTGTGTGGCAGACGTGACTGCCACTGTCATGTGCCAATGGAGATTACCTGTATGCCATTTTGGTGCTGTCTTCTTGATCACTTCTGCATAAGAGACCGAGCTTAAAAGTACATCTCTGGTATGGAGTAAATGGTGCATTTTGGTTCCACTTAGTACTTGGAAAACAAAGTCTGGTAATTAACTGTGTCAAGTTGCATGAATTTTCTAACACAAAGATTCATAGATAGAATACAGTGCATGGTGTTATAGTGGCCGTATTGGAAAAACTATCATTCTGTCTTGGAATATGTGCTTCAGTAATGCTGATGGATGTACCTCTTCTTGCTTAAGAAGGGGTCTTCGCTGTCTTTTTTTGAGGAGTGTGTGGCTGTGGTGATACACAACTCACCAATCATTTAAAATCCAGACAAAGTTGCAGGAAGTGATCTCAGTCCTGCTTTGTTGGAAGCTTCTGAAGTTTCAACAGTATCCTGTTGTTGACAGGTCATATGCCCAATGACTCCAACTAATCATCTGCAAAGAACTGTAACTTTGTTCAGTGGAATGTCGTGTCAAGGCTTCTGCTATGAATGCTTGGGTTTTGGTGAATCTGTATTCTGCCTGGGTTTCCGAGAACTACCGAGTTCTGTCTGAGCACAGTCTGAAATCTGTGAAGTCTGTTGGATGTACTTCCATCTCATGATTGCAAGGGCTGCCACGCTCCCTTCCGTAAATTCTAGTTAGAGTGAAGGTGGGGGAGGGAGTTGCTCTTGATCTTGATTTTTCCAATTTTGAGGACCTCCTCCTGTTCTTGGAGGAAGCCAAAAACTCTGTTTTCTTGAGTTGTTTGTTCTTTCAGGGATGGGTCACATGTTTCATCCTGACCTTAGGGTACTCAGTCTTATGGTATGGGTGCTGGGCATTTCTCTGATAGTGATCCTGTTTCTCTAAACTGATTCTTCCTGGTATCAGCAACTTTTCCACTAGTTGCATATTCTGTACACGAACCAGAATTTCCATGTAGTACCTTACTTCTTTGCTTCTAAACTTTGTGGTATGTTTTGAAAAGGAAGCGGTTGTGGTTTTCTCCCAACAACCAGGTGAGCTTCACTGAGCAATCTCCCCTGTTTTCTGACTGATTGGGCTGCCTTGTTCTCAGCATCTGTTGCTGATAGGAGTTTAAGGACATGAAAAAACATCTGTGTGTCTGTGACTCATTACCCAACAGGATCCAAATCTCTTGTTGTCCATCTCCGTGAACTTCTTTTGCACTCTTCATTGCAGGAAGCCTCTTGATTTATCTTCACAGAATCAGGATCTTATGGAAGTTGTAGACTGTCTCTTTGAGCGTGGGGAAAAATCCAATGGCTTTCCAAATGGACCAAATAAATTTTTGACCATGTAGGGAGGGCTTATGAAACTGTCAGTATGGAACTTGTGGGAGAATTTAGGTGCCTCAGGAACACTGTTGTGCATATTTACTCTTTTGAATCTAAACAATGTGGCCACCTAGTGTTCAAGCACCTTGCCATTTTGGTACAACCAATGACCATACAGTTTGGTCATGATGCTAGGTAATTTTAACTGCTGTGAGAATTTTATGTGACGTTGACTTGGATGAAGAATGAAAGGTTGCTGACAGTACCTGGTATTCTCTGAAATGTGCAGTTTTTGTGTGCTTTACTCCCTGCTTGCTTTTGCTTTCTTGTCTATCCCAAGAATTGGTATATTTGAAGAGAATTGAAATGCAGTCAGGTGTGTGCTGTGTCACATACCAAACAAAAGCGGACAAACTAGTTATCCTTTTGTGTCTGGCTGGGATGGAGTTAATTTCCTTCATAGTGGCCTGTATGGTACTGTGCTTTCTTTTTGTGACTACAACAGGGTTGATGGCACACTAATGTTTTTGGCTGTTGCTGCACAGTGCTTGCACAGGTAACGGCTTTCTCCCCTCACAACAAGTAGGCTGGGGCAGGGCGGGAGGTTGAGAGGGGACATATGTTCAGCAGTAAAAGCTCAGGGAAAGAAGGAGGAAGGGGGGGAAGTTTGTGCTCATGATGTTTGTCTTCCCAAGCAAGCACTATGCGTGCTGAGACCCTGCTTTCCAGGAACTGGTGGGACATCTGCCTGCCAGTGGGAAGTAGAGAATGAATTCCTCTTTTTGCTTTACTTGTGCATGTAGCTTTTTCTTTACCTATTAAACTGTCCTTATCTTGACTCGTGAGTCTTTTCAGCTTCCTTTTATTTTTTTCTCCTTCCCCTCTTCATACAAGAGAGGGGAGCGAATGAGAAGCTGGGTGTTTGGCTTTTGGCCAGGGTCAACCCACCACAGCTTTATAGATTTTTGTAAAGAGAAAGATCCTGTGTTCTCATGTGGCAGAAAAGGAGTATTGTTAAACTCAAACACTTTGAGACCTGTGTCAAAGCATGGTTGCTTCTTACTGGTAATTATTTTTCACCTAATTTTGGAAAGGAGTCTGGGGGATTAGCAGGAGAATGCATACTGAAATTTATTTAACTTAACCTCTTCTGTGAGGGTCAGTCATTTGTGCCTGAACTTGGCATTATAAGGTGGTGTGTTCAGAGATCTAGCGTTGACACAGGAGTGTTATTGGTGCAGGAGAGGACAGAGGTAGGAGTGTATTGTTGTGTAGGTCAGCTTGTAAAGGAAACTGATATTCCTTCATTTGATTAGATATTTAAATTTTAGAAATTTGTATTACTGAAAGGGAATACCACTTTAATGTTCAGGCTAATGAAAAGATCATGAACAGACTATTTAAGAAATAACCATAATGGGTTTTACGTCTTTATTTTATATCTTTACTAAACCAATATGATGTAATGAATAAAATCAATAAGATGTTGACTTTTGTTATTGTAGAGCTGCCTTTCTTCTTGGATATGGTAGTTAAAATTTTTGGCAAGTTTCAGGTCATGTGTCTACTTGTACTCCCAAATCCCCCCAGATCCTCAGTGCTGCTTATTCTTTTGGACTTGGTAGCGATAACATCTGACCAACTTCAACTGTTGTTTGTGACATCTAAGCAGAAAAGCAGCTGCCTGTGTGTTGGGAGCTTGTACGGGGAACTGAAAATATTGGTGTTCAATGTCAATTTTTATTGACAAAACATTATGAAACACTATTAAGCATAAAGAGTGCTGGATCATACCTAAGAAAAGAGGTGAAGGACATGACTCTTCAAGTACACAACGTCTTGCAGAATGTGGAAAAGATAAAGATTTTTTTCAGAGTTTATGACACTCATATTTTTTTTTTCCCCTCAGAGAAAGAAGTAGAGGTTAAAGTAGAATAAAGAAAAGAGACTGTAGCAGTGATGCATTCATTTAATAGGAAGTACAAGTTGATTTTTTTATTACCTTTAGGAGCTTATATAAGAATGTTTCAAGGAGACCAACATCTGGGCACAAATTTAGAAGTACCAAATACTCTTGGTCCATAATCACAAATTTTCATTATTTCTACAAAAAGGACTAAACATGAGTTGGTTGTCTTATAATTGGATTAGTGGCTAATACAGCGAAAGCTGCTTCAGTGGCTAATTCATTAAGGATATTTCAGTTGGTTTTTTTTATGTCTCGTTTCCTTTTTCTATATTGCTGGCTGTGTAATTAAGTAGTTTAAGGTTTAGTGTACTCCTCACCCTCTGGGTTGTCTTTCTCTGGATCTGTATTGGTTGCCTAGAGAAATGCAGAGATGCTTAGTATTTTTAATCTTTTATTAGTTTAAGCAGAAGTGGATGGGATGTGACTACCGGAGATCGGACTAATATAGGCTACAAAAAAAATTTAAAATTCTTAATCATGATGGCACAAAATAAGAATTTGTAGTGTAATAGACACCTATGAGTTGAAACTCACCAAGAAAAAAAGATAATGCTTATTGCAGATTAAGAGAGGGAGGTTGTAGATGGCTTTCAGTAATGTCAATCTGAACTTTAATTGGAAAAAATTAGTCAAATGCAGACAAACGTATTAATGGATTTACTATTAACGCTGCTAATACTGAATAGTAAAATGTATGCGACGAATTTATAGTCTTTTGTAATGTAGTAATATATCAGTGTTGGATTTCTTCATCCTTGACTTCTCTTACTTTGTTACTTTAAGGATTTTACAAATGCTTTTACTGTTGTTCTTAGGGAGTTGAATTAAAAGGACATGCTTGCAAACTTTTCAGCCCATTTATGGTATTGAGTCAGATGGGAGAAATAGTTGGTCTTTAAGTCTGTGGTGTCGTATTAGAGAACTTTGACAGCTACATTGTGCTCTTATTTCTTGTTCACATTCAAAAGGTGATGTTGAACTAATAAGAATGTCAGATGGTAGAAAAGAACAGTGTTTTAAACAGTCCTTGTCTTTATTACTAGAACCAAAGACTGAAATAAGGGTTGAATAATATCTAGTTAATATAAAGTAATTTTAGCTACTCCCTTTTCAAAGAAGTGTTGCAGCCAGTTGTTCTTTTTTCTTTTCCTCTAGTAAGCAAAAGAAAAAAATTGGTGAACAAGAAGTATGTGCTAATTGCACAAACGTTAGCACACGTTTACAAAGCATGTATTAAGTTTCAAACGCTGTATATTGTAATAAACAAGTGTAATGAAAACCAATGTTAATGAAAATACACTGGAGAAGGCCTTGTTTTATCTCTGTTAGTGCTAATTTTAAATTTGAAAGAAAAATACCTGTTGTAACTCAGCGTTTTTAAATACAGGCTTAAATACAGGACCAGATCCTGTGCCCCTCGGATCTTGGGTGCTTACTGTGATGTTCTCTTAAAAATTGTTTTCTGAAAACTTTTTTTTTGTTTTAACTGAAAGTTTGTAATTAAACACTATTCTAGAGAACTGTAACCTTTATATGCAGATAAATGCCGAATGAGTTTAGTGGGTTTTTGCGTTGTGCTCGAATTCATGTAAGCTTGTGCAGACACATACCAAATTTCCTAATGGGATCAGTAACCTGTAAATGAGGGTTGCGTGTGTATCTGTGTGTTTTTCACCTGGCTTTGTTCATGTTGTTTTTTCTCTACATTTTTTTTTGTTTTCACTGCCTTTATTATTTTGTCTTGTCCCAATAATAGTGAAGGGTTTTTTGTCTTGAGATATACGTTTGCATGAAACAAAAGTATTAATCTGTATTATGATATTTCTAGAGGTGTGTAAGTGCATTGATGTAAAAGTTGTACAAAACACAAGTCCTCGTTTTGTTTGTTTTGTGGGTGGGGTTTTTTTTGTGGCTTTTTTTTAAATTTTAAAAAAAAATGTGTTCATTTTCCAGAGCAATGACAATGAAGAACGCCTTCAGGTTGTAAAACTTCTAGCAAAAATGTTTGGGGCGAAGGATTCAGAGTTGGCATCTCAAAACAAACCACTTTGGCAGTGCTACCTGGGGAGGTATATGCTGGTTTACTTCACGTCCTTGAAGGGGAAAAACAATAATTCAATTTTTTTTTTTTTTTTTGAAAGTGACACAGCTAAGTGTGTGTTCCCACTTGCTGCTTTATCTGAAGTCTGACAGATAATGCTAAAGAGGTTATTTTACATACATCTTCTGCATTGGTGATTCTTCCTTCATAGTTCATTTTTTGCAACTATCTTTATTGCCATTGTCAAGAAAAAGAAATAGTTTATTTTAATTTCTTCACAAGTGAAACTGTTCAATGATGGATTAATTCTAAAACAGCATCAAATGACGTTTGCAGTATCAGGTGATACTAGAACTGGTTTTAAGGCTTTTATATACAGTATTTGTATACTAGTTTTCATTATTTTTTTTTTTTTAAAGATAGGAGTGCCTTAAAAGAGGTGTGTAGTATTTACAGTGCTGCAAAAACACTTAGTCTTTTGTTTTTGAAATATTCTGCCAGTTTGAGATAGAAAATACAGCTGGAGCCTGTAGTCAGGAGAAATTTAAGTATGGCCACTATGATGAAAATGTTTTTGATTTGAGTAAATGAGAATAAATTATATACCTTATTTCAAATGCAGTAATTTATCATTTAGCATTCAATTGTATCAAAAACAGTCTTCAAAGAAATGCTACTTTTAAAAGTACAGGAAACTTAATTGAGGGAAGGCCTTTTGCTTGAAAGTGCATAACTATTTAAAACATTGCATGTCATCAAAAAATACCAGATCTAATTGGGCACAAAGGAAAATGCTTCATTGTGTTATAATGTGAAGCAATGTGAATACATGCAATCTGTTGTTTGTAATTACTGTTTTTAACTACTTATGAATCACATGCACATACTTAGTTTATTCGAGGATTTTAACTAAGTTATGATAGCTGTGTCATTAAAAGAACCATTCTTAAAATCTCTTGATTTTGAAAACATACCTGGTTTTTACTAAACCAGTTATTCCTGAAAACCTCTTTATTTCATAAATAAGCATTTCAACAGCATTAATGTTCTAAAATCTGTTTTTTAATTTGTTTAAAACCAAGCATTTTGACGATAGCTTGAAAATATTTTTTTTCGAGAGGTGTTTGTAGCTCTCTACATCAATAGTTTTATTATAAAATTACTTATATCAAAATTAAACATGAGAAAATACTAGTTTGCAGGCATCAAACCTAATTCAGTCTTTCAAAAGGAAATCTTACAGAAGTTGAAGTGATCCATCTCACAAGAAATTTGTACTAGGCTAGATGCCCATTTGTTTGCTATGTATCATACAGTTTAAAGACAGGACGAATATTGCAGTGTTGTAAAACTTTGAGTCGCTGATACATGGTTCATGGTTAATCATGTGGAGCATTACTTAAAAGATAGTTAAAATGTGTCAGACATCTTTCTAATAAATAATTGTTGTCTGCCTTGGAGTTATTCGTGTGCACCAGGAGACGATATTTCTCTTCATGTTCAGAACGTGAATGAGTACAAGAATTTTTTCTTAAGTTAAAGACTTAAAACTGTGAAATCACAGATGTTTTATGCGTGTAACTGTGCATGGGAAGCTTAAAAATATTTTCAGAGGTATTAGATAACATGTAGAAATAAACTAATTGCTTTGGTAAAAGGGATATTTTTGTTGTTGTTGTAATGCATTGTCTTGTTTCTGAATAGGTTTAATGATATCCATGTACCTATTCGTCTTGAATGTGTGAAATTTGCAAGTCACTGCCTTATGAACCATCCCGACCTAGCAAAAGACTTAACAGGTACCAGATTTATTATAACATTAAAATACGATGTTAAGTCTCCTGGAAAAGTCAGGAAGGTTAGTTGTAATCCTAAGTAACATTGTCAGATGTTGTGGAGGGCATAACTGAGGTTGGACTTCTAAGTCACAGAGTCCCTGCCTTCAGTGCTGCTTCTCAGGCTGAAGGGGCTGTACATAAAGAATGCCTTAACCAAAGAGGTCACTCTCCCTCTCTTACAGTAGTTGCATTCCCAACTGCTGTTGAAATAAAGCGCTGTGGGATCAGGCATAGACAGTCTGGCTAACTTAGTGACCATGGCATTTATTAATTAGGGTGCAGAGTGGAGACTAAAGTTTCACAAAGCTGAAATGTGTAAATATTATGCAGCCACTGTCTAAAATGTGAAAACAGTCCTGGTAACTGTGAGCACAGCCGTTGGGTACTGCTCCTTCAGATCAAACACAGCCTGTAACTCAAGACCTCTGTAGGAAGGAGGTAGGTGGCATAGAGAGAAGAGATTAGTGTTTGTTGCTCCTGATGTTTTAATGAAAAAAGTGTAATTAAAGAGAAAGGGTTGGGTTGGGGTTTTTTCCCTCAAATTGTATATGGATACTAGATCTTCCCCTGATCAATAAACTCCTACTTCTTGTAATTTTTTGGAGGTAATATCTTATGTCGATTTCCTCTAAGGAGGGAGTTTAAAGGGCTCTTAAGTGTGTGGGATTGCTCTCCTGCTTGACGAGCATTTGTCAAGTTAGACACAAATACCAGTAGGCTAGAATCATCCCGTAGTTATTGGTATTGTTAAGCCAGCTTAAAAAAAAAAATATGGTTTTGGACCTTTCCATAATGGAATATAAAGATATTTCCTCTTTGATTATCACAATTGTATTTTCAAGGGTTTTTTTTATTCTTTTTTACATTGCAGAAAGACTTTGTGCCCCCTCTAATGGTATCCTCTGGGAAATGTAATTTTGCTTGCCCCTCCTCTCTCTCCCCACAGCGCTTATCAAAGTCAAATTGTTGAAAAATTTCTCTGACTCATTGGTGTTTGGGACCAGAATTGTTTTGTGCAATGGCATTGTTCTTGACGTTGTTTGTTTTAGTTTATTTTGTGTTCCTGTGGAACAAAACTGTATTTTTTAAAAGTCTAATTTGGATTTCAAATTTCATAACCTCCATAAGTGCAAAGCTTTATTTCTTTTGACACTTCTGCCGATTAGCAGAAGTGTTAATGGCCAATATTTCAGATGAGACTTGAAAATTTCCACTGGTCATTGAACAGTAATAAGAGAACCGTAACCTCTGCTTATTCCATTCAGAGTAAACTTTGAATTTTCAGTGTTTCTTAATGTTTTCATTGTTTCACTGACGTATGCTGTGTACAGTGATCTCAATTTTAGTGTGCCTTTTCCTACCCATTTGTTCTTCTAAATTAACCTACAATACATACTTCTCCAAAGATAAATGAACTTTGTCATTTTGTCAGCTCTCTAAAATGGCAGTAGGTAGCTAACATGTCTGACCCTTCTAAGCAGAAATCTTAAAATTTTTATTGTATAAGATTATTGATGTTACCAAATAAGAAGCAATGGGCCAAAATAATCTAGAAAAATTGTTTTAAGATGAATAAACTAGGATGTGTCTAAATAAGCATTATAGCTTGGTCAAAGAGCATGCTTTTGAAGTATGTCTCTTGATTTGTCCCTGCTTACAATGCTTACATGGCTCACACTGTGGAGTGTTCCTGGAGCAAGTGAACTAGATTCCTTGTGGATAATGCACTCCTGACCACAACTTCTGTTACTAATGTGCTCCAGCAGCCAAAGGGGATGGAGTCTGGAGGAAGAGAGTAGCCTCTAGCCTGAAGTAAGACTTTAAAATGTATATAGTGTGGTTATCAAGTTCTCAGCACTGTCTGTTCTACTCTACAGAGCCAATTCTGCTTGGCTATAATAGTTGCTCGTGTAGACATAGCCTAACTGTTATAAGAAGTAATAAAGATGTAACCCCATAACTCTTATTCCCATAACGTGAGAAATATAAATATTTGATATTCTAAGTAAATATAGTTTTACTGACACTCCAGTTAATCTTAGAGAAAACTATTGGTTTCTTACTGTTGATGCTCAAAACAGTAGAAAATCATGTTTTCTTCTTCTGTCAGTTGAGTACTGTCTAGAGAAAGAGAAGTAGCTGAAATTGCATACTTATAATGAAATACTCTGTTGTTTTTTCCCAGAATATCTTAAAGTAAGGTCACATGATCCTGAAGAGGCCATAAGGCATGATGTTATAGTATCCATAGTTACTGCTGCTAAAAAAGATCTTTTGCTCGTCAATGATCACCTGCTTAATTTTGTCAGAGAACGAACACTGGACAAGCGGGTAAGACATAATTAGTACTACTAATTGTTGTGTGTTATATTTCTAGATTATAATTCATCTTTTTAAAAAGCAGGGCTTCTAAAAAATGCTGAACTAATTTTAAAATGACTAATGAAAACCAATATAATGCAAAAAATTTTGAAGCAGTCTATTTTAAAGAGGCATCTCTTGCCCCCGATTGGAATGCCACATTTTTCATTGTGCTGTATTTTTATTTAAGGTAGTATAATAAAAAAGAAAAGGCTGAAGCACAACAGTGTTGTTCCGGTTGTCTAGTTCTAGTAAATTTTTTAAGTAAAATAAGACACTTGTAAAACACTCAAACAATTTTCATAAGAAATTTTGCAGTCAGGTTTCAAAATGTGTTATAGATTACTGAAGAAAAATGTTCCACCATCAGAGGTACCTAGCTTACCTGCTTTTAGTTAGATTATTGGAAGACTGCAAATCAGTGTAGTAGCTTTCAAATTTTGAATAGTCTTGGGATTTAATTTAGCTATGTTTCATTATTTAGTAAAACTTACAAGGTTTGCTGTTTATGGTAAACAAGGCTGTTGATGGCAAACTTTTAAAAATAACTTTATCACCTGATTTTTTTCATTTGGTGACGTGCTTCCCCTGTTGCAGCCATAATACAATCACAAGTAGTTAGTATAGATCTGTAGGAAAAGGGTGTTAGCTTAAATTTGTAACAATTCTGAATTCAAGAGGCATACTTGCATGGTAGTTACTGACGTTGAAGTGTTTAGCGTAATAGATATGATGCAATATATGTTCCTAATGAGAAAGCGTTGCACTTACAAAAAAGTTAAATTGAATTCTAAATTAAACTATTTTAATTTGGTGTGGAATAGGAAACATTGATCTCAAAATTCTGCAGTCTTTTCAGTTTTGAGTTTTGAACTGCTAAACTGCATACTGCTTTTTTTTTCTCCAGTGGAGAGTGAGGAAGGAAGCTATGATGGGACTTGCACAGGTATACAAGAAATACTCATTACAATCAGAAGCAGGAAAAGAAGCTGCAAAACAGATATCATGGATCAAAGATAAACTTCTGCATATATATTATCAAAACAGTATTGATGACCGGTAAGTCAGTCGTGAAAGCTAGTGGATAAGTGTGGTAACTTATTAGGCAGATTTTGGTTTTCCTTTGTGCTGAAAAGAAGGAGGAGACTTGATAGTCCTATATGTTTTGATTCAGTGGGTAACTTTACACAGCTGCAGCAAAATGTTGTCTTGTGTTGTTTTCTTCTACTTTTTTTTTGAGGCCAGAAGTGTTTCTAAAGGGTGAGGTATGTTGGAATATTTCAAAATTTTTAGCTGTACTTCACCACTGCTTGTCCTGAATTTGTGCCTCTGTCATACCAGGTGTAGCTTTGTATATGGTTGTTCATATTGAAAAATACATGGTTGCACATGGGAAACTTGTTTGGGAATTAGTCCACCTTGACTAATCAAGGCTGTCTTGGTGGCTTTAGAAATGAGCCTTTGGCCTTCACAGCATGTTCAGGTACAAATGGCATTGCAAACCCATACAAGTCTTCTCAAAAACACATGGCCTCAAAAAGTCATCTCTAAAATAAGCAATTATTTCATGGTACCATGGAAGTGGACAGAACTGCCTAGATCTTCAGATCCAGTCTTTCCCACTGAGATTTTTCTTAAACTTCAGGATCTTTTTAAACTTGCTGGGTTTGGGTTTTGACCACCTGCTCCAATTGTGCATAAGGATTTTCTTCTCTTTTCTGGCCTAAATATGCATGATTGGGTGTTTTTTACCTATTTACTTAATTCTGTTAACACTGATCTCAATGTGCAAAAGTCTTGGAACTTCTTGGTGTTTAAGATTGCAACATGGGTTTAGTTTTCCTTTTGTTTTTTTTTTTTAGTTTTTCCTAGGTAACTGGCAGACCCAAACCTTTCTCTTCTCCTGTTTCCAAATAAGGTGCTTCCATGTTACAGCAGAAGCTTTTAATAATTCATTTGTGACTGTACCTGCATTTTTACTGCAGAAGCAAAAGAAATGGGATAAACTCAGCCCCTGGGAAAAGGGCCAGGGGAGGGGTGGAGGGAAGTCAGCTCCTTCTGACTAGTATCTGAATTCTCCTTCTGGGCTTCATGATAACATGAGATATAATCAACACAATATTTCTTTTTTTTATTTTAGGCCCATTAATTTGGGTCAGTTTATGAATGTACCCTAATACTGACCTGTAACGAAATTCACTGATAACATCTCTTTGGGCTGATAATTAAGAGACATACTTCTCTAAAATCCTTTGATTCCTGTCTAGATTAACACATCTGATTTTGATAATGTCAGTTTTAAATGTCCTACTGCTAACATTATCATTACAGAAGATGTAATGTTATATTTTTAATTTATGCTGAGTCATATTGGAAGTTAAGTAACTTGACCTTTAGGTTTTTGAATAACCACATCTTCATATGCAACAACTGATCTCTGGATAGGTCTGAGAATTTTTGAATGAATGTTTTAGCAATTCAAGACCGCTTTGTTCCTTTACAGTTTAAGTTTCTTAATCCTGTCTTTCAGATTACTTGTTGAACGCATCTTTGCTCAGTACATGGTCCCTCACAACTTGGAAACAAATGAACGAATGAAGTGTTTGTATTACCTTTATGCAACACTGGATTCAAATGCTGTGAAGTATGTGGTATTTCTGACTTCTTGTAAAATAATTTTTAATACAAATATTGTTGTAAATTAGCTCTAAATTATGAGTAGCCTAAGGCAGTGGACAAAAGTAGTTTATGAACTATCAGAAAACAGAACGTAGCAATAGTATCTGTTTTTCAAGTGGGATTTTGAAAAAAGAGAACAACCAACTAATAGGGTGTTTTCTAACAAGGCATGGTACCTTTTAACCATAAGCAGCTAAAAAAAAGTAGCGTCAAAGATCTAGAAAGACGCTTGAGTGCACGTCAGTCCTTTTATGTTTGAAAAGAGATAGCATAGACAGTAGGGTGACTAGCTCTAGTCTTACCTGACAACTTCTCAATTAATATACCCCTTTTTTTAGCAGCCAGGACGACTTGGGAGTGGGAAGGAATTACTTGTTTCTTTCCTCCATCAATATGTGTTTTACTTAAAATGATGTTACGTGCCTTCTCCTGCTTAAAATGGGTATATGTGCATGAATTTGACGAATAAGTTTTGCTGCTGTAACATTCACAGTTTGATTGAATGTAGTTATTTTTACTTTGTTTTTCTTGTAGTAGTACTCAGTCACTTGAACATCAAATACTGTTTTTTCTCATGAGGGAGACTAAAAAAAAGTTTTGTATATGAAAAAATGGCTTAAACCCCAAAGCCTTCAAATTCTATGGAAACTGATGTTTGAATCCCTTGCGTTTCTTTTATTACCTGCCTAAAGACATTACAACTGTAACAAACTAAAATTAAGGCTAGTATATTAAAAAGTTACTGTTGTAGTAATTTTTACTATAGGCTTAAGAAAAATGCAGAATGGATTCTTTTCAGTAATTTTTATTTCAGGTGACAACTTCTGAATTCTACAGTTACCATACGCAGCAATACTCATTTTAAAGACATAGTATGTTAAGCTATATAGAACTGACTTTTTACTTGTGGATTCTTGAAATTTTTTAAATGAAGCTGAGACTTTTTATTTATGTGGCTTATTTTTCCTGGAAAGCATACTAATTTTCAGTTTTGTCGAATATCTCTAATGTGTCTCATGCAAGTCTAATCCTGTCCACTTTTTACAATGTATTCATGTAGTAGCCACTTTCTGTGTGCAAGAATAACATTGTTTTGATGATAAAAATCTTAAACATCTGCTTTAACCTGTTTCTTGGAATGTTTTTAGAAGAGGTACTTCAGGCTTGTACAAATGAGTTCTTTATGGGCCAGATATCAGTTATTTCCTACTTCTAAAGGCAGTGTAGTTAAGCATCTGAAATGAAACTTGTTTCAAAAATCTCATTTTATTCTAGTGCAATATGACCAATTGTATTTTCCGTATCATGCCATTAGGAAACATTTAGCTTTTGCTCACACAGCAATGAAATTTCAGCTGATAAGCACATTTCTGAGTCTAAAGTTGAAAAGAATTTAAACGCTCTTATTGGATAGTTATTTATTGAATAAATGATTTTGACAACTCTTTATTTTTTTTAGAGCATTGAATGAAATGTGGAAATGTCAAAATCTGCTACGACATCAAGTAAAGGATTTAGTTGACCTAATAAAACAACCCAAAGTGAGTTCAATTTTGTCTTTATTCCATAGTGAATATGCGATTTTACTTAACATGCTATTTTTAATTCCATTTGTTTGACTATTTCCAGCTTATTTTTAATGACATAGAAAATACTGTGAAAGTTAACTGATATTCTGTTAGACTACACTTGCAACAAGAAATGTGTATACATTTTGTTAGTAAATTGAGGAGGAAGAGGTGTTACAGAAATTTTTAAAAGATTTTGCCAGTCATTTGATACTAAAATATTTGCTCTCGGTGTTTAAGTTACATCTTTCCAGGATTGTTCTGGCTCTTGAAAGAGGGGGACAAACTTCATGCTATTTTTGACTGCCAAATCAAGTAATTAAGAAAAAGTACCTATACACCCTAACTTCTTATCTTATGTGTGATTAGTAACATTCAAGAAATCAAAATATGTTCATCCCAACAGATTACTTGTTTCTCTTCCCTCTTGGAAACTTCTTAAATGTCATATTGGAGATATCAGACTACAACTGAATTCTTTGTTTACAGATTTGCTCAGAAGGAAAAAAGTAGACATTTACTGAGCATTTAGGATTTACTTTATTCTCATAAAGTAAAATTTAGATTTTTTTTGTTGTTATATTTATATGCATACTCGTATTTTGGGGCGGGAAAAAGTTCATAAGATGAAGTTCTGGATATAATTTGGAATGTGATTAGAACTTGACTTTAATGCCAAAAGTTTAGTCTGGTGCTTTTTTAACAGAAACGTTGCCATGCTCACATTTGTGTGTGTGTGTGTGTGTGATTTTTATTTTCTATATGCATATGTACTCATATATTACAGTAAATTTAATGAAGTTTTATGACTGATGTATCCATTTGCTGGAATGACCTGAACCAGGAAGATTGTGTGGTTGGATTATCTAATGTATCTGCTTAGAAATGCTGTCTTGCAGACTGAGAAAAAATAATAAATCAAAATGTATCCCTTACTGTTTCAGTCCTAATTACAGTGAAAAAAATCTTAATTTTTACTTGGTGCATTTAAAACATGCTGTAACGTTGTATTAAATTCTAAGTGCAGTAATTGCTAGTAAAACAATACTTCATTGCATTTTGATGACTACTGAAATATTTTTTGTGTACTGTTTTATATTCTTTGGTGTAGTTTAAATACACTTACACATTTAAAGCCTGAGTTAGTTTCTTGATAATTTCTGCATTTCAGTTGAAAGTGGAATTTCAACTTTTTATTTTCAGGGACATGTAATGAAAGTTCTTTCTCAATTGTAAAATATCAAGTATGATATGGAATTAAACATGTGGGTTTTGATAAAGGCCACCACAAGCATTGCATTTGAAACAGTGTATGCTCTTGATATGTTTGCATTTGTCCATGTGGCTTTCATCCTGTCTTTTGCTATTAAGTCCTAATTCTTTACACTTGAATCTTCTTTTGCATAACAGGACTGCATGGGAGAATTTAGGGGGCTTGTGATAGTGTTAGATGCTACTGTGGGCAACAAAACAGTTTTGAGTTGGGGAATTTTACTTAATTTAGTTTATTGTCAATTAACATAAACTTTGAATTATTGATTCTGGTATTGAGAAATAGAAGCGAACAAATAAACACTTAGAGAAACAGCCTTTAGCTCCCCTTTGGACCCCTCTCTTCCCTGCTTTGCTGTTTCCAGGCGCCTCACTGCACACTATGCTCAGTCCCTTCAGTGAGGAGATGGGGGTCAGGGCATGGTGGTTCCTTTCCTTTTACTGCTCCTCGTTTCTTACCCACTGCTCCAACGTGGGTTCCTCCACTGACCACAGTCCTTTGAGAGTCCTACTTTCTCCAGTGTCTCCTTTCTTAAATATGTTTTCTCAGAGGCACCATAGGGTCCTCTGACTGGTTGAAGTCTTGGTGGCTGGTGAGTCGTTTTGTTGGTTTCAGAGCTGGCTGGAAGTGGCTTTGAGCAGCACAGGGCAGTCCTTGACCTCCTGCACAGGTCACCCCAGCAGCCTACCCCAAACCCTGTCCGTTATGCCCAATGCGGATGCATTGCTATTTTTACCAGAACCTTTATTTCTGTGTTGCTCCTTCTGTGGTTTGTTTGTTTGTTTCTCCGAAATCGATAATTAATTCATGTAATTAAATTGTGTTTAAGATAAGAGTGCATTTTCATAATCATAACCTGCAGGGGCATACAGTTCAAGGCAGTAATAATCTTGATACAAATGTCCATTAGCCATTCAGAGCTGTAGAAGCTTTGTTTTCTTCCAGAAAACAAAAATGAAATGAGCTAGTAACCTTTTAGAATATGACTTGCTGTTACCATATGTGCTTTTTCACTTCTCCACCTAATCATGATAGCTTAATTGTTGATTTAAATTCCTGTATATGTTGTCATTGTGGCAAGCGTAGGCATTGTAAGAACTCTCAGAGATGAAGAGGGATAGGACAAGAAGCAGTGTACAGAAGTTGCCATGAGGAAACTTTGATTAGGTAGTATGACAAAAAAAGTGCAGTAAGGGTGCTGAAATATGGGAACAGGTGGCTCTGAGAGGTTTTGAAGTCTTCATCCTTGTGAGTAGTTTAAATGCAACTAGATGAGGCCTGGAACAAAACCTGATCTAAGTTGGCCCTGCTTTGAGTAGGCAGTTCAACCAGGTGACCCACAGTTGTCGCTTCCAACCTACATTATTCTGTGGTTATAAATCTTTGAACTTTCCAGTCCACTGTTTTTCTTCTATTAGGAAAAACTTTTTGCCGTTTAGTGAAACTCTTCAGGTGACCTCCTTTTTTCTTTTTTTTTTCTTTCTTTCCTTTTCTCTTCAGGCTTTCCCCAGTGTAAAGTAGTATTGAGGAGACTGAAAATGTGTTAAGAAACTTTCCATTTTTGTTGATCATAATTTCTTCTATTGTGAGACAGAACAGACATCAAACTTGCCTTTACGATGAGTTAGTTTTCTGAAGAGCAAAAGCATAAATCACAGCTCTTTTCTCCTACAGCAATGGTATACAGTTAAATAAAATACATAAACTTGCCTGTTCACTTGCGAAAAGTGGGTGAATGCTGGTTTGTCTGTATTAGAGTGTAACCTTCATTTGCTGCAGATACGCAGCTCTTCTGATGCTTCCATATCATGAATGCAAGTTAATGTCGATAAAGTGCCACAGTAGATTTTCTAAAAAGAAATGTTCCTTCATCTTCTTCAGTCTGTCATTATTCAGTGGCGTTATACTACTAGAAGTTAAAAGAATACTACTTGACTCAGGTTATTTCATGTTTGGCTGAATGATTAGCAGTTTGCTCAACTTAAAGTCAGTTTTAATGGAAGCTTTAGCCAGCATTTAAAGACTTAGCCAGTATTAGAAGACCAAACCAGTCAGAACCAGAGAAACTCCATAGCACAGTTTTTGGTATTTTTCTTCTGAGATGCAAGAGGTGCAAATATGAAGATTCTGCATCTGTTGACATCATTATTTGAATCCTGTAAACCAGATTTAATTTCCGTTTTTTGCATTTCTTGTCTGAACACACCTGTTCAGCTGTGACAGCCAAAAGCCCTGAAAATGACAGCATCCTTCTGACACTAAAAAGTGGCAGAAAGTTCTGCAGAAATACTTAATAGCTAGAATTATGTGCCAAGTGTCCATTGCACAAGATAGGGTGCTCACTAAAAAAATTGCTTGTCTTAATCTCATGCTATTTTTCTGCTACTCTCTGATCTTCCCAAGGTTGCCACTATTCTCAAATGTTGCCATATTTTCCACAAATTTGCTGATTAATTTCATTTTTTTGTGACAAAATAACTGCACAAATGTGTTAGAACTCAAAATCCTATTTTTTTCATAGTATCTAGTCAAATGCAGAACAGAAATTTACTCTGAGAAGTTGAAGGATGATACTCCTGGAAATATATACTTCCACATGTTAGGCACGTTTATTGTAGTAAATTGTAATCTTGTTACCTCCAAAGCTGATATGGCTGTTTGAACCTTATTTGGGATCTATATGCAGATTTAATCAATAAAATGCAAACAAATTAGATATGCCTGAACAAAGTGTTGACCTCTGTCTTGAAGTTTTTCCTATCTGCTCCGTAATAATGCGAAGACTTTTATAAGGAAATGTTAGTGTCTTGCAACACTACCTCTTAGTGTCTCTTTCCTGATATGAACCTGATGAAAAGGCCCACTGTAGGTCCATTTAGCCTGTTTTAAGTACTTTGGTAAAAGAAGAGTTCTTTTTCTTCTAAGATCACCCTCTGTTCTGAGTTGATTTGACCTTGTTCTCTTGTTTGTAATTTTTAGGCTTGTCTACTATCCTTTTTGTCTGTTATAAAGGGAGTTCTGTAAAGGACAATTTTAGCAATGGTGGTGGCTAATCGCTTTTTAAATACTTTTCAGTGAAAGCTCATAAAGTGTGGTTGTGCTCCTATTTAAATTTTTTCTCAGAAGAATATAATTTAGTACTTGTAGGCCATAATCGATACTGTTTGCAAAACTTCATAAATGCATGTAGACTTTGTAAGTTATGCCACCAAAGCTGATCTGTCAGAAGTCAATTGGCACAAGAGCACCTTGCTTTATGGTGTGGAAGCTGATGGGCCTATATGCGTTTGGCAACATAGCTGTAAGCATGAATTTTCTTTCAGGTTCTAAATTTCATTTTACTTATGAAGATTTCAGAGTTGTTTAACAGCACTTGTTACACAGCAATAAAATTTCAATTTTTTTTTCTTTTGTCCACTTTAGAACACTTCTGAAGACGAATGGGGTGTTATCTTCACTGTAGAGTTAGGGATTCCTTTTGTCATTTTAATGATAATTCCTTAATATTTCAAACTTCAGTGTAATTCCATAAAACTTCATAGTCTATAGAATATTGTGGATTACAGCTAGAAGTGGGGAAAACGTGTCTTGGGAAGTAGTTTGTCTACCTTCAGTGGTAGGTGATGTATAAACATCACTTATTTGTTAGAAATACAGTCTGAAGAAAATGTGCTTCCTATAGTCTTACCTTGCTGTGAAATTTGTTGTATTCTTTTTTCCTCTTCCACTTACACAGTGCCAGGACTAACTCTTAAAGTGGACTTATCACGTGGAATTTGAAATCCTGTACCAGAATTAGTGACAAAAGGCAAATAAATGAGATAAAAAGTCTGTGTTGTGTAACTTATTTTGCTTGTAAGGTGCTGTTGGATGGCTTTGTATCAGCAACAGTTTCACTGAAATCTGAGCTTCACAGATAACCTGAAATGCAGTTATGTTTTCAGTTTTTTTGGTTGTTGTCATGGTCCCTGATTGTTACTGTCACAATTACACTGCTATTGTCTGCCTTCCCTGTTCAGCTGAACAGGGGTAGCGATTGTCTTATTGACTTGCTCTGTGCTTTACAATAAGGTGGGAACTACTGCCAAGACTGCTTAAAATCAATATCTAAACAAGAAAATAAAGTGAATTTAATGCTTGCTGGTTTTTTTATATTTTAAAACAAAGAGACTTTAGATGGAAAACAGTTACAGAAATAACCCATTTGTGCTATTCACAAGTTGTATAGCAGATTGAAAAGTAATAAAAATATTTTGCGTAAGTATATGTGAAACAGTGATACTGTAGGGATGATCTGCCTTTTATTTCCACTTTGCAGTGGTGGCTTTGATTTCTAACATGCTGATGTGTTAGCAAAATGATGGGTGCTGACCTATTGATAATGCATTATGGAATTTTATTCACTCGGTATTCAAGTGGAAATATATAATGTAAAATTTTTACTTAATCCATTTTTCTTTTGTGACTTGCAGACAGATGCCAGCAGTAAAGCTATATTCTCAAAGGTGATGGTTATAACAAGTAAGTCAGTTGAAGTATTTATACTGTCTAAAAATTGCAGTTGAAATACATTGCTTTCTTGCTTTAAAAGTCATTTGAGATAAGCTTATAAAATGTTTTGTAACAGATAATTCTTTAAAGCATATTGTTACATCATGTTTACCATGATTTGTTATAAGGTTTAAGACAACTGTAAGCAGAATTACTTCCTTACTATAAAGTCTCCAGTCATGAAGCTTATCGCATCACGTTTTGGCTGCATCTGTTGTGGACTAATTCAAAAACTAGACAATTAGGGTGTTCATGTCTTCATTAGCATATACTATAGAATATATATTAACTGATGTTAACTAACATACTAAACTATCTACTGACTTGCCTGTCTTTGAGGTGTTGTAAGTATTGCTGGGAGAATGCAAAAGAGTTTGGGTTTCAGTAGCAGAGAAGGCACTTTAGAAACTGAAGAACTTCTATGTAACCTGAACTTTTCGCAAAGGAAAAAACCACCAACCCCAAGGCAACACTTCTTGTTCCCCCCAGCCTACCATGCCAATAGCATTAAAACCAGTAAGAAGAAGAAAAACTTGTTTTACAAATCTGAAATTCTGTTTTTAAATCAACCTTTTCAAAAAAATGCAAACTGTTCTTGGGGGGGAAAAAAACCAAACCTGCTTAAGGCTATGCACATTTTTGAAAAAAATGTGGAGGAAAACCCGAATTTTGCTGCCTGGTCGGCCATGTTCCAAATTCTTTTTTCCTTTTATTTATAATATAAAAGTTGATCAGTTTATAGTTTTTCTGATTCTTTAAGTTCTGGGTTGCATTAAAAAAAAAATAAATAAATCAATACAGCAAAACAAATACTAGGTACAACTTGTTTTGAATGATCTTGTAGTCCTGTGCCATTTTCTGTGCCAAATTTAACACCTGCTCTACCAAACCCATGAAACATCTTAAACAGTGTACTAATACTTTGCCAATAAGTTGTCTTGATATAATATAAAATGTAAATATAAAATTAATATGTAATTTAAGAATTGCATTTTTACAGCTTTTTTTAAAATGTTGTAAGCTGTTGTAAAGCTTACATTTAGTGAAGGAGTAATTTAGCAAAAATAGTCTTTTGATGTTTTCGCACTTGTCATATCAGGTGATCTATATACAGAGTATATTTTTCTGTGGAGTGTATAGGCTTTGCATTCTGAGGCCAGCTTCGGATGTTAATGTTGTTAACAGGAACAAGTAGACTTGCTGAAAACAGAGTGTGAAGGGCTAGGAAAAAAAAATAGCCAGGGGAGGTGTATGGGTGCACACATTTTTAGAAATTTGTGTTCTCATAGGTATGTCTGCGCATATTAAGGTGTTTTGTGGTTTGTTTGTGTTTCTGTGCCCCCCCCGCC
>NW_009649167.1:386845-399887 GCF_000708025.1 Charadrius vociferus
CGATGAACTAAAACATGCATAGAACTTTTCTTGGTATGACATTTCAGACTTGCGTAATTTACAATACTGATGCTTATCAAAATAAATAGTGATTTCTTTTGCTTATTTAAAGGAAACCTTCCTGATCCAGGGAAAGCTCAAGATTTCATGAAAAAGTTCACACAAGTTCTAGAAGATGATGAAAAAATAAGAAGTCAGTTAGAAATGCTTGTTAGCCCAACATGTTCTTGCAAACAGGCTGAAGGATGTGTGGTAAGAATTGCTCTTAAAATATGTGAATATTTTTGGAACTGAATTGATTATAAATTTAATTGAAACTTGTGTTGCAGAGGGAAATAACAAAGAAGTTGGGCAATCCAAAACAACCAACAAATCCTTTCCTGGAAATGATAAAGTTTCTTCTTGAGAGAATTGCTCCTGTGCACATTGATACTGAATCCATCAGGTATTTTTTTTGTGTGTTGTTGACTGTAGATCACAAGGTTTGAAATTGGGGTTTCTTATTTCACCTTTAAGCATAAGGAGTAATAGATTGGGCAGGTGCAGTTTAGGGCCTGATGACCTGCTGTATTTTCTTGTTTCCCCTTAGGTGTTTTTATGTCCTTGTTCAGAATGTAGCCACACTAACAATTGATTTGTCATTTAGCACAGCTGGGACAGCCTGTCAGTACAAATGAATCTGTTGCAGATGGGGAAAGTTCGGTTTCTGACTGACTGACTTATTTTAAAATTCATTTCTGTCTGTTGGTACTCATTGAAGCTTTCCACCCAGAATATTAGCTCACAGAGACATAAACAGGATTTTAAATGAGCAAGTAAAAATAGTGGTGATGAGGCATCAAGATTTTGAGTAAGTCAGTGAAGTCATGAGTGGGGGAAAAAAGTAATTGCTGAAATGATTATTTAACAGCTGTATTTGAGATCTGTGGTACCTTATTAGAGACAACTAGTTCTATATACTGGTAAATTCGGATCTGTTAATTCCAACTATAGTAATTAACTGAAGTATTTGAGCTTTTCAATTTCTGCCTGTCATGTGTGCAATGTAATGAAGTTTCACATAAAAATCTGTTTCTGATCTTGGATAAAGTACAATGTGCAGGTGGATTTTTACTTTAAATTTGAAAATACTTTTCTTTTTTCACATTCATAGAAGCAATATAAAATGTATATTTAAAGTAATATTCATATGTGGCACTAAGTTGTAGTATTTATTTTACAATCTACCTTCTGTCTGACTGCCATATAGTACACAAGTGAAAAAAAAAATGTATTTTCAGTTTTGCCACAGAATTGGTACTCTCCCATCTTTGTAAAAATTTCACTGAACTTGTGCTTCGTTTTTGAAACTCAGACTGTGTGGTTTTCTTAATAGTCATTTTTGTCCAATTAGGGGCAGAAAAAAAATAAAATTGGAAGTCTGGGAAGTGCAACTAGGAGGTCTCTCCCTTGGTTTGCTGCGGTTGTTTTTTGGTTGCTTTTTTTTTTTCTGTTTTTTTGGTGGGTTTTTTGGGGGTTTTGGTTTGGGATTTTTTTTGGCTCTAAGTATTGTTTATAGGATATATGGAAGAAATATTCTGAATATTATTCAGTTCTTGATCATCCAGCTGCCTGTACCACTCAGTAATAGGATCATTTGGATAATCACCATTTCCCTTCCTAGGGTGTAGCATAAGAAAAAACCAAGCATTATTGTCAAGGTGAAATATGCAGGAGATGGGTCTTTTAAATTTTTTCATCATCTCTTAGCGCAGCTGTTTAGTTTGGTTTTTTTCTCTTGATTATAGACGAAACATTGTAAACAGTTATTTTCCATCAATGATTAAGAATCCATAGCAGCTTGCAAACTCTCCGTAATTCTTCCCTGAATTCGTTGCTTGTAATGGTCAAATTGTGTTCTTATTTTTGTGATCCTTCCACAGTAATTTCTATATAGTTATTCATGATGGATAAACATATTTTTAACTTAACACCTCATAAGATTTGATTTAGATAGGAGATGAGGGCAACCAGATTATGTATGTAGTTGACATATTTGTTTTATAACAAGCTTATGTTTTGTTTATAATAAGTTCTTTTAATAAGATTGTATCTTAAACTTATGAAAATAGTCATACATGGTAGAATTGCAGTAAATACAAGGCTGTGGTTTGTTTTCCTCTTCAGTGCCCTTATCAAGCAAGTAAACAAGTCTATAGATGGAACAGCTGATGATGAAGATGAGGGTGTACCTACTGACCAGGCAATCAGAGCAGGTCTTGAATTGCTTAAGGCAAGTATACTCCTCGTGGTCAGTGAGCATGTGGAACTTTCTGAAGCAACTCTGTTAAAATAAATTTTTAATTAGTGCTCAGTGTCTTTAGTTATAAGCATGTGGTGGCTATCTGGAAGACTACTAGTTTGGGTTTTGTTCTATGTTTATCTTATATGGCACACAAGTAAGGTATCTTATAAATCATTTAGAAGCTTTCCTGGAAGTCAAAAGTAGTTACGTGTGTGACATCAGTAGCTGAGCTTTGATTATTAGAGTGTGAATTAAGCAGTTTGTGAATATAGTTATACTACTTTTGGAACTGCAGTTGTATATCAGTACAATAATACTGTGGTTCTCCTGAGTTCCTCATAAATTGAGGTCTTATCTACTTCAGCTATGTGTAATCTTTGAGACTCGGTTCACATAGCAAACCCCATCAAGATGCATTTCTGAGGACGTTGTACAAAATTTCTTACTATGTTCGTCCTTTTTCCTCAGAGGAAAAAGGCTGATCACGGTGTTATTCACAAATATTCCTAAAAGCATGAAACTTTTTAAATGCAATTACGTAGGGCTTTTTGTTTCACTGAGTCTCTCTCAAAGACTAGGCTAAAAGCACTATGTAGTGTCAGCTTTGCCTGTACATTCACAGAAAGGTACTTGTGCCATATTACCACTCAATTATGTGGTAGTGTTGGGAGCAGTCCACCTGTGTGTTGATTTCAGAGGCCTCAAAATCTAAAGGACTCCCATACTAAACTTTTCAGAATCATAGAATTGTCTAGGTTAGAAGGGAGCTTTAAGATCACTGAGTCCAACCATCAACTTAACACTGCCAAAACCACCACTAAAACATGTCCCTAAGCACCACGTCTACCCATCTTTTAAGTACCTCCAGGAATGTTTGACCCTTCTGGTGAAGAATTTTTTCCTAATATGCATCCTAAACCTCCCCTGGTGCAACGGGAGGCTGTTTCCTCTTGTCCTATATCGCTTGTTACTTGGGAGAAGAGACTGACCCCCACCTTGTTACAACCTCCTTTCAGGTAGCTGTAGAGAGCGATAAGGTCTCCCCTCGGCCTCCTTTTCTCCAGACTAAACAACCCCAGTTCCCTCAGCCGCTCCTCATAATACTTGTTCTCCACACCCCTCACCAGCTTCGTTGTCCTTCTCTGGACACAGTCCAGAATCTCAGTGTCTTGCTTGTAGTGAGGGGCCCGATATCTTAGAATCTTAAAATACCTCAGATCAACTAAGGGCCTCGTAGATTCATCTGAGACCATGTGACTCTAGCCAGCTGTGCACGTTTAGATAAAAGTGCAAAAAGCCATTAGCACGAAAATGAATCCAAGTAAGAATAAGTTATGTCATGAAGGACTATGTATTTGAAAGAAGTCTCCCAGGTCAGTACTTACGTATTCATATGAACTGGCGTGACAGATTTAAGGAAGAGGAGTAAGATTGTCCTGAAGAAAGTGATCTGTGCATCATGAGAAGAATCCAGAAGAGACAATTGTAGTAGTCCAAAAAAGGGAATACCATACAGTGAAATGGGGAGGAAGGTAACTTGGTGAAAATGGAACTTCTTCACACAGTTTTCTTAGATTTTGAGAACTGTTTCTTTCCCACGGGTCAGAGTATTATATGGAAAGAGGCTAACAATCAACAGCCGCTTAAAAATTAAGAGAAGGCAAACTTTCAGGGAGGATCAAATGAGGTTATATATATATATATATATATTACATTATTTTTATTACTGTATTTTTTTAATGTGGAGGACTCTAGTACTTAAAACAGAGTCCAAGAATCTGAAGGAGAGGTACAGGATCTGGTAAGCTGCTGTGGAAAGCTTGAAGGATGACAGACCTTACTGGGTATGTCTATATTACTACTTCAGAGGTAGGATCATCACTTCTGAGCGCAACCAGTTGTTCCACTTAGCAAATGAGCATGAAGTCTGGGAAGACACAGGCTGGATTCCTTTCAGAGGAACAAAATTATGAGATGGTCTTCAGAAGCATGTATTGTGTTGCAGTGGCTAAAGTGGTTTCAGTTAATATAGAAATAGTCTGAAGTAGAACCCCTGGAATGTGAGTATTGCTTCCTTAGCATCAGTTGTGTTTCTCTTAAGACCTGCTTCTGCTGTAACCCAGTACTTGCTGATGTAGATGTAGCCACTGAGAAGTACATGTTCACAACAATAGGAGAAGAAGTTGAGACTGGAGAAATAAGTTAAAACTGATGAGATCATGTATAAAGACAGAGAAGTTTAGGAGGTACTAAAAGAAAAAGTAAGAAAAGGATAAATGTGGATCACATGTCAAACCCAGGCAGATTATTGTAAATATTCCAGTATGGCAGTGGAAAGTGACTCTTGATGGAATGTTCTGTATAAGTGGACCTTTAAAAAATATTAATATGCCTTTCATCTTATTTTGGCAGGTACTTTCATTTACGCACCCTATCTCATTTCATTCAGCTGAAACTTTTGAATCTCTCCTGGCTTGCTTGAAAATGGATGATGAAAAAGTGGCAGAAGCTGCATTACAAATTTTCAAAAATACAGGAAGTAAAATTGAAGAAGACTTCCCTCATATACGATCGTAAGTTGTATATCTTTATCTGTTTGAGTAATGTTCTTTACTATATGGGGTGTTGGAGGTCCTTATTCTTCTTTTTGCATGCTATTAGCATTATCCCGCAATCTTTTGGAAGAAAGTATTACTTCAGGTAAATCAGGCAAGAGTTTTGAATCAATTTAAAATGCAGTGGATTTTGAGGAATGGAAGTGAAATCAATATATCCAAAACAGTGACAGCTGATATGTCACTAATGCTACTATAATTTTTATCAGTGCCCTTCAGAATTACTTATGTTTTTTCCTAAATTAAATATACAGCAATGTAAAAACATTCTTTACAATTTAATGGGGATGTGTAGAAAAGAATATTTCAAAAGAGCATTTAGTAACTTACGCAGATAAAATGTTTGTTTTACTACATATTTTATTAACAAAAAAAAGTGTGTTTTTTTTTTTTTTTACTTGCAACGCATGTAAGTAGCCCTTTTTTGCTTTCTTTGAAGAAATTGTCAAAACCAGGACAATTGGCACTTTTGCAGAGGTGTTGTGTTCTATATGTATATATCTGTACTTTTTTGCTAGTTTAATATTTTGGAAGATTTTTCAGTTTGTGAAAAGGTACTTATCTCTTTTTTTTTTTTTTTTAAGTGCTTTGCTTCCAGTGTTGCATCATAAAGCTAAAAAGGGACCCCCTCGTCAAGCCAAGTATGCTATTCACTGCATCCATGCAATATTTTCCAGCAAAGAAACACAGTTTGCACAGATATTTGAGGTAAAATTAAATTAAGTTAATTTTTATTAATCTTTTATATCGTGTATTTAAATTAAGGGACGTAGTTGCAATTTATATGGAAGTTGTGTCAAATTTAGAAAATGTATTTTCCCCCTTTCCCTTTGTTCTCATACAGTTTGGCCTGAGAAATAGTATCGGAGGGTGTTTTTTGTCCTATGATCCGTCATGTTCAGGGTTTTGTATTTTAACAGATGATAGAATAAAACAAAGTGCTGGACTCTCTGCTAGGAACTATGAACTACTTACGGAAAGAGGAACGATACATCACTCCTCACCCCTGTTTGGACTGGCCCAAAATATTTAAATGGTTACAGAAATTATGGAAAACTGAATTATGGTAGAGACTATTTAAATAGATTTTTAGAGTTACAACTGCAAATGTACTTTTTAATTCGTGCCCATCAGCCTTTTATCTTGAAGGCTGAATCATACTCCTTTACTGAAATTGCTATCTTGAGATGTAGTATGCCCCCTTCTTCAATAAGAAAATATGCTTTTTAGTCCATTGTTTCCTAAATGGTCTTGCTTGGGCTTCCACTTTTTGAGCTACCCAGATGTGGTAAAAATTTTGTCTTTCTTGTTTTTTCTTTTTATTTGTAGGAGACTTATAGGGTTCGTGAATGTGTCTTTAAATCTGAATAGTTAATAGTTCTTTTAAAATTGTATTTCTGAAATAGAAATAGGCATGAACAACTTACACAGAACTCTTTCTGCCAATATGATACAGATTGTATCAGTAATACCTGAATATATCGCCTTTATTCTAGCCACTGCATAAAAGTCTGGATCCAAGCAATTTTGAGCATCTCATTACGCCGTTGGTTACTATTGGCCATATAGCCATGCTAGCACCTGATCAATTTGCTGCCCCTTTGAAATCATTGGTTGCCACTTTTATTGTTAAAGACTTGCTAATGAATGATAGGGTAAGTATTTTTAAATATTTGTATTAAGATTCTGCTTCTGCTGTAGTATGATACTCGGCAAGTACTTGTGCAAATTCTTGGCTCGTTGGTTCTACTTTTTGGATATGGTTGTCTTTCGATTTCCATGTGTACTGTTTGACTCAATTGAAAACCCACAGTATAGGAAAGGAGATAGTACTAATTTAGTAGTCCTTACAAAAGTGATAAGATGTATAGCACAGCATTTGATCACTCATGACTTGCTTTTTGTTAAAAATGGGAAAATTGGTGTTGACTTCACTCACTCAGTCTCTTGTCTTGAGCAAGCAAGTTGTGGGGTTTTTTTATTTTTTGGAAGTATAACGCATTTGAAACTAAAATACACTCTTTAAGTGGAAGACACTGAATTTTAACTTTTCTAATACTTCTGTATTGATAGCGATTACAAAGTAATCGTTGTCCATTGTCAGCCATTGTTGAAAGATTGACTGTGTAAAACTATGTGCTTGAGGTTCCAGTCTACTGGATATGGAAACTGGAAATTATTTTCAAAGCATGTCTATTACACTCTAAAGCAATAATATTCAGATAACAACAACAGCAGCAACAAAAACACCTTAACTACTGTTAAATTTGCTGATACTTGAGTAGTGAGGTAAGAACAGTATCTTACTTCTGTAATAGCTTTATGCCTTCGGTATTTTATAGAAGTAACTAACTAGTGAGTGCTGCTGTATTGTTTGCAGAAGCAAACAGGAAAGAGATTACAACAGGTTTCACTGAAGAGTAACAGTAGTGTAATAAAATGTAACATTTGGTTTAGCTTCCAGGAAAAAAGACAACAAAACTTTGGGTCCCAGATGAAGAAGTCTCTCCTGAAACGCTTGTTAAAGTAAGTAGCACTTACTATATTTTCCTATGATTGTGTGTACAATACCTAATAAAGAAAGTTAAATATCCGCATTCTTAAACCTGTCAACTGCTTTTCTCTGTTTCCTTGTCACCTTTCTAAACTTAAAAAACAAGTAACTATTTTTAAATTGAGGATCTTCTCAGAATACACATTTTTGGATTGCCAGAAGAAAAGACTTTGCTTTTGGGAGCATCTGCTCTTTTACTTTTGTAAATAAATTTAAATGTACACTTTATTGAATTTTTATTATAGCTTTTTATAGGCATAGGTTTGGTGTGCAACACTTAAGTAATCCAGATATTATCACAGTTAAAGTAAAATTATTTTTTCCCTCCTGTTTAACATAGGAGTTAAATGCCGTAGAGACTCTGTTTACAAAGTCTTCCCTTTTCTTTTTTTTTTTTTTTTAATTTTTAGGACATTCTAAGAAACTTTCAGTGCTGTTTTGGAGTAAAGGAAAAAAAAAAAATGGTTTTGAATGTGTCAGTGTCCTGAAATGAATAAAAGTGTTACTCTATGTACAATGTGTATTAGAGAAAAAACTACATTTAAGAAAAATAATCACTTAAATATGGTGGGGGGGTGTTTGGTTTTTTTGGGGTGGTTTTTTTGTTATTTTTACTTAAGAATGACATCTCAAGCTGCTGCTTTTTTTGGAGTAAGTTTATTATTATATTTTCTGGACTTGGTAATAGATATTTTCACTTAGTTTTCACTCAGTCAGAAATGGGCTTATACTGTGGCAAATACATCCTGATGTCTGTATTGGTTTTTAAGTGCCCTTTCTTCAGAACAGGGGTAAATTACGCTTTCACATTTTCGTTCAGATTAAGAAAGACACATGTACTTTGTAGCACACTGTCTCTAAGTTAATTATAGCAGTCATTTAATTTCCAGTGCCTTTTGAATAAAGTTGCTGTGATGGTGTAAAAAAAAAAAGTTCTTTGCCTTGTCTCTTGAAGTTGTTAAAGTCTTTGTAGAATACCTCCTTTTCTGCTGGTTTTATAAGTACTTTGATTTCCAGCTTCGTGCAGAACTTGTTACTGGAAATGCTCAGTTGTGTTTGGACTTAGCTTTTGTTAGCTTTTTATTCGTTTGACTACAGCAAGGATATTTTTCGTATTTGTGCAATTTCATAGTTAGAGTACGCTCCAAAAACTGTTAAAAGAATGCATGTTTGGTTTGATTTCCATGAACTGCTAGTTTAAAATAGACATGATTTCACTTCAGTAATTATACATGTAACTGGAAGTAGTAAATACTGTTTTTCTTAATTTTTTTAAATTATTTCTGAAGCTGTAACATCTCTAAAATGTTGATAAAACTTTTCATACAGTTGTCTATTTGGAAGGGAATTGGCTTATAGAAAAATCTTGAGGCAATTGGAAGTTGAAGCCAAGCCTGAAAACTCAAAGCTTTTATTGGCAAGTGAAAACAGGTTATTGTGAAAATTGATTTGCAAATGTAATTAGCATTTATTACCACTGAGAAGCCTATATTTAATGAATGCTGCAGGCCACACCATTAGATTTCTCTCCGACAGTGTATTTTTCTTCACTCTGGTTTGAAAAACCTCTTGCTCCCTTTGTAACATAACTGTAATATATCTAATGGGGATCTTAAAGCTAGCAAGTTTAAGTATGAAAGGGGGAAGCGCTGATGAAGACAAAATTTTAGTATCATCCAGCCTAAAAGATGTAGACTGATAGAGGCTAGCCTTAGTTTTGAATGCTAAAACTTGAATAAAATGATCTCCGTAGAGAAATGTTTTGGTACAGTATTAAATATTAGATTAGAATTGGATTAATTATTGTAGGATTTAGATTTGAATTCCTACACCTGGCACTTGAGTGTCTGCTGTAAAGCAGTAATCCCTCTTGAGAGTGACCAGCACTGAATACTTCTGTGCACCGTGCAGTGGATTGAGACTTACGTAGTACCAGTGATATTTCTTGTTTCCATCTGTGTACACTGCAATACAAGGTTTCTCATTCCATTTCTTCAACTGTGCTTTAGATGAGCATTATTTCGTGTTTCACTACTGTACAAACGTGCAGTACTGAAAACTCAAGTAGTAGAAACCTGAGCTAGCGGTTGTCATAATGTTGATGTAGTAGGAAGACAGTGTTTCTAGGATTGCTATGTGGGGCGGGAGCCCGTTATACTGTTACAATGGAGGCATGATGATAACCTCTAGATCAGAGAAAAGGGTTATAACTAGCTGTTGATTATTTTTGTTAATTTTAACCTTAAAGATGAATGCTTATTTGGTATATTTATGGTAGTTAGCTGCAGTTTTCTTGTAGGACAAATTAGACATTGGTCACATTATATTCACTGTCAGAAATTATAATGTCCTATCACTTTTGCCTGCACTTCAAGTCTGTGTAGTTCATGTTGTGCTGCTGTCGAGCACAAAGCAGTCATTTATGGTCTTTGATATGGTTCTGACCCATGTTGTATTATGACTTCCTTGATGCTTTCATGTTGTGTATGATAATTTTTAATCTCGGAGAAGAATTCTAGGCTTATGGGACACGATTGAAACAAGAGGTTCAGACTGGATATGAGGAAAAAAAACTTAGAACAGTCAGGCAATGGAACAGGTTGCAAGAGGCTGCAGGTTGCCAAGAGAGCCTGGGCAATCTCCATTCTCAGATGCTTTCAACACCACAGTGGATAAAACTGAGACCAACGTGGTCTGTCTTCATAGCTGACCTTCCTTTGAGCAGAAGAGTGGACTGGGGACCTCCTGACACTCCTTCCAACTGGAATTATCCTTTGATAGTTATCCTATTTGGCTGCAAAGTAAAAAATTTAAAACTAAGTCAGTAGAAACTCATGTTACGTTTGTTGAAGTCTTCAGGTAGCCAGCAGCAGTGACTGGGGGAATTCTCATGCCCTGTACTAAAATCATGGGAATACTTAATTCTGAAGGGTTGCTGGAATGTCATCACAACATCATTAACACCAGCAAAGAAACAGGGGACATAGTGGGGTCAGAGGAAAATTCTGAAGGAGTTGGGATTAGGACTTGCTACATGGAAGGAAGACTAGTGTACATTCAGTCAGTAAAACTGGGGGAAGTGAATTGTGAAGGGGAAGAGAAGCAAATGTTAAAATCGAAATTGCTCGGGAGCTGACCAGAGATGTTGGGGTACAAGATAGCACATGGCTGTTCCTTGGCAGAATACGTCATTTACTTGAATACCAAATAGAGCTAGAATGTTTCCATCCTGCCCACAAATGGGAGGCACTAATGGTTACAGGTACTGGTTATGACATGAAACTGAATTGGTAAGCTATCAGAAGAATTGCTGCTGCTGTTGTTTTTATTGCTATTAAAATCTTCTGGTGGATACCTATAGCTGTTTCAGTAGAAGACCCGTTGAAAGCCATGGCAAGACAATGTCATTTCTGTTCCACAAGCTCCATTTGCGTTTTGAGTTCTTGAGTGACAGACATCCTACTTCTTGCTGGTGTTACCCAAGAGAATTAGAATTCTGAATGTGGAGTAAATGGGCTATAGTGCTAAAAAATAAACTCATATATAGATGTCAATCCTAGGACTTAGATCTGAAGGGACCATTGTGATCAGTTTGTTACATGGAATAGATCAGCTGTATGATGACTTTCATTTGGTGATATTATGAACATTTTACATAAGTTATTAACTGCCTTTCTCATTAAGGAGAAAATTTGAAGTACCATATACAAAAAGTGTCTTAGTTTTTCTAAAGCTTTTGGGGTTTGTGTTTTGAACTTCAGGGTTTGGTTTTGTTGTTTTTCTATTTTTCCAAGGATGTCTACGTGATTCAGATGGGCATTTTCATTTTGCTATAAGAGGAAACTCCTCTTTCTGTTTTCCTTATCGTCCCTGCTTTCATATAGAAGGAAAACGAAAGGACAAAGGGATTCAAACACTGAAACAAACTTAATCTCCAAATTCATGCTTTATTTCACTAAAGAAACATGAAGTTATTCAGTGCTTCATGATAGCTGCTGGATTCTGCATACTTTTAGAAGCTTGCCTCAAAACACTTGATGTTTCCATTGGCAAAAGACAAGTTATCCTAAGTAACAGGCTTTGATGCTTTCTTTAAATAGCCATGAAAGAAATATTCTTTTCCAGGATGACTTATCTTAATACAAGTTGATAGTCTAACAGTCAAAAAGTCTGTGGAGTGTTTTTTTGTTTTTAATTTACATGTCTTTAAACTCAAATGTTACATGTATAAATAAAGAATATATAGAGATTGTTTAAGCACAGGAATTATAGGAATATAGGAAGATTAAAATGTGTTCTGCTTTTTGATCCAGTAACATCCCTACAAAGAGGAAGGCAGGTAGGAAAGCCAGGAGACCTGCATGGATGATCAGATGCTCCTGGACATGATCAAAAGCAAAAAGGAGGCCTATAGGGAGTGGAAACAGGGGCGGGTAGCCTGGGAGGAATATAGAGGAATCGTTCGAGCAGCCAGGGATCGGGTTAGACAAGCTAAGGCCCAGATAGAACTAAATCTGGCTAGGGACGTTAAGACAAACAAAAAATCCTTCTTTTAAGTATGTCAGCAAGAAAAGAAAGACTAGGGAAGAGGTGGGCCCTCTCCAGAAGGAAACACAAGAAGTGGTTACCCAGGACAGAGACAGAGCTGAGGTCATAAATGACTTTTTTGTCTCAGTCTTCACTGGCAAGGCCTGCAGCTGCACTGCCCATGACGCAGAATGCAAAGGCGAGGATTGGGAAAATGAAGAACCGCCCACTGTAGGTGAAGATCAAGTGTGAGACCACCTAAGGAACCTGAAGGTGCACAAGTCCATGGGACCTGATGAGATACATCTGCAGGTCCTGAAGGAACTGGCAGATGAAGTCGCTAAGCCACTAGCCATCATATTTGAGAAGTCGTGGTGGTCTGGCGAGGTTCCTGCCAACTGGAAGAGGGGAAACATAACCCCTATTTTCAAAAAGGGAAAGAAGGAAGACCCAGGGAACTACAGACCAGTCAGTCTCACCTCTGTGCCTGGCAAGATCATGGAGTAGATCCTCATGGAAACTCTCCTGAGGCACATAGAAAACAAAGAGGTGATTGGTGACAGCCAGCATGGCTTCACCAAGGGCAAGTTGTGCCTGACAAATTTGGTGGCCTTCTACGAAGGGGTTACAGCGGCAGTGGACAAGGGAAGATCAACAGATGTCATCTACCTGGACTTGTACAAAGCTTTCAACACCGTCCCGCTCGATATGCTGGTCTCTAAATTGGAGAGACATGGATTCGACAAATGGACCACTCAGTGGATGAAGAACTGGCACTGTCGCACTCAAGAGTTGCAGTCAACAGCTCGATGTCCAAGTGGAGACCAGTGATGAGTGGTGTTCCTCAGGGGTCAGTAGTGGGACCTGTACTGTTCAACATTTTTGTCGCAGACATAGACAGTGGGGTCGAGTCCACCCTCAGCGAGTTTGCCGATGATACCAAGCTGTTTGGTGAGGTAGACACGCTGGAGGGGAGGGATGCCATCCAGAGGGACCTGGAGAGGTGGGCCCAAGCCAACCTCATGCAGTTCAACAAGGCCAAGTGCAAGGTCCTACATCTGG
>NW_009649167.1:400116-455805 GCF_000708025.1 Charadrius vociferus
GTGAGACCCCACCTGGAGTACTGCGTCCAGCTCTGGAGTCCACAACATAAGAAGCACATGGACCTGCTGGAACATGTCCAGAGGAGAGCCACGAGGATGATCTGAAGGCTGGAGCACCTCTCCTATGAGGAGAGGCTGAGAGAGTTGGGGTTGTTCAGCCTGGAGAAGAGAAGGCTCCGGGGAGATCTTATTGCGGCCTTCCAGTACCTAAAGGGGGCCTACAGGAAAGATGGGGGGGGACTTTTTACTAGGGCATGTAGTGATAGGAGGAGGGGTAATGGCTATAAACTGGAAGAGGGCACGTTTAGATTAAACATTCGGAAGAAATTCTTTACTGTGGGGGTGGTGAGGCACTGGAACAGGTTGCCCAGAGAGGTTGTTGAGGCCCCATCCCTGGAGGTGTTCAAGGCCAGGCTGGACGTGGCCTTGGGCAACCTGGTCTAGTGGGAGGTGTCCCTGCCCATGGCGGGGGGGTTGGAACAAGATGATCTTCAAGGTCCCTTCCAACTTAAACCATTCTATGATTCTAAGTATAAATTGTTTTGCTTATTCCATGGTGTTTAATGGATGTAAGCGCAATTAAGAAAATGTTTTCACAGAACAAAAGATGTGATTGCTTAGGAGAACAAACAGTTCAAACTTTAACTAAATATTGTATGACTTTTATTTGCTGTAATACGTGGTTTTCAGTGAAAAGTTGCTATCTCGTGAGAGTACATCTAGTTATCTTTCAGTATTTAAATGATGTTTTGCAGCTTAGGTTTGTGGCAGCAAAAAGCACTTGGGAAAATACTGTATGATTAATATGAAGATTATTTTTAAAATGAGGTTCACAGTGTGATTTGACTTCTGCATATCAAATTTTTTTCAGATTCAGGCCATCAAGATGATGGTTCGATGGTTGCTAGGAATGAAGAACAACCACAGCAAGTCAGGAACTTCTACTCTGAGGTTGCTAACAACAATATTACACAGTGATGGAGATTTAACAGAGCAGGGGAAAATTAGGTATGTAATAGGTCGTGACATTTAGCCTGTGATGATGCGGTGGGGCGAGTTTTAGTCAAAGTAGTACTTAAACTATTCTGTTAGACTGCTTAACAATTTATACATCTTATTTCATAAGAACTACTGGTAAGGTTGGCTGGATTCCAACGTAAGTTTGAGTCTCAAGTTCTCTAACACTGTAGATAGAGCTGTATTTTAATGTTTTTATCTTGTTTGTTTTATCTCTTTCTTCAAAGGGCCAGTACTCATATTGTAAGAATAAACTGTGTAACTTCCTCTTTCCCATTGAAAATAGGTTTTAATTTTTTATGCAGCTTGGTCTTCCTGATGTACCAGTTGTTGCGTATGCCACAGGCCGATAGGCAGGCTTTCTAATAAAAAATAATAGCACATTGCAGTACATAAGGCATTTCTGCTTGAAGGCAGACTTTAATCCCTTGAGGCCCCTAAAAGCAAAAGGAAGAGGGAAATGTGTGAAGAGGATTAACTGCCAATAAATAATTTACCTTTTAGGTGATTGTTAGACAACTTATTTGTTTTTCTAGGTATTTTCTTAATCCTCTGCGGTAGGAGAAGGGCCAAGTTGTCAGCCACTATTGCTTGCCAAACATTGAAAATTTATGTCTCCAAAAGCTGTTAAGGGCATGGATGGATTGTGCCTGTATGAGTAAAAAGTTTTTAATTTGGGTAATAGGTTCTGTCTGCATATTCCCTGTATGCTGTGTGTGCAAAATTGCAAACCTAATAATTGTCTAGTCTGTTATCTTTGTAGCAACAAGTTCGTTGTAAATAATTATTTCATAGTTTAAAATTCTGTAATATGACCATTCATGGCTGGTACTAGGGAGTTAAGTGGCAGTAATTCAGCTTTTCAGCATAACTGCTTGAGCATATTCTTTGCTTATCAATTCTGTAGGTCTTGTGTGTTTTCTTGCTTGGAGTGATGATTCCTTACTGTGCATGTTTTAGAAGCTTAATTTTCCCACTCTTTTTGTACTCAAAACTATAAATAATAATAGAAACTGTCTATAATGCTGTGGTCACTTCTCCATTGTGAAAGGTAACAGAGGGCTGGGGATCCTTTTAGGGGAGGGAGAAACCTGCAATAACATCCGAGGTTGCTCTGAAAGCAACCCTTCAACACCAGAGGATGGAGCTCTGCCTGGGGATGGATGATGAGGTAACTGAGAGCTTATGGGTTAGGATTAAAGAGCAGACTGGTATGGGTTGACATTGTAGTGGGTGTCTGCTGTAGGCCCCTTGACCAAGGAAAGGAAGTGGATGAAGCCTTCTGTAAACAATTAGAGACAAATCTATGCTCACAGGTCTTGGCCCTCATGGGGAACTTCAACCACTCCAATATCCGCTGGAGGAGCAACACAACAGCACATAAACAATCCAGGTGCTTCCTGGAGAGCATCAATGACAACTTCCTGAAACAAGTGAAAGAGCAACCGATGAGGAGAGGTGCTCTGCTGAACATCATACTCACCAACAAGGAGGGACTTGTTGGGGGTGTGAAGGTTGAAGGCAGCCTTGGCTGTAATGACCATAAGAGGTGGAGTTCAGAATCCTGAGGGCAGCAAGGAGGGCAAAAAGCAAGATCACAGTGCTGGACTTCAGGAGAATGGACTTGGGCCTCTTCATGGATCTCCTTAGTGTAGAGTGCCATTGGATAAGGGCCTGGAGGGAAGAGTGGCCAAGAAAGCTAGTTAGTTATATTCAGGCATCCTCTCCTCTCAGCTCAAGAGTGGTGAAAGCAGAAGGTTAGCCAATTATTTCAGCAGACCTGCGTGGATGAGCGAGGAGATCCTCAAACACAAAAAGAAAGATTGAGAGCAGCCCTGAGGAGAAGGACTTGGGAGCACTGGTGGATGAAAAGCTGGACATGAGCCGACAATGTTCACTTGCAGCCCAGAAAGCCAACTGTATCCTAGGCCTCATAAAAAGAAGCATGGCCAGCAGGTCGAGGGAGGTGTTTCTTCCCTTCGACTCCGCTCTGGTGAGACCCCACCTGGAGTACTGCCTCCAGCTCTGAACCCTTCAGCACAGGAAATACATGGACCTGTTGGAGAGGATGCACAGGAGGACCACAAAAATGATCAGAAGTCTGGAGCACCTCTCCTATGAGGGCAAGCTGAGAGCGTTGGGGTTGTTCAGCCTGGAGAAGAGAAGGCTCCAGGGGGACCTTACTGCATCCTTTGAATACTTATAGGGGGCCTATAAGGAAGATGGGGACAGGGTTTTTAGCAGGGCCTGTTGCGATAGGACAAGGGGTAATGGTTTAAACTAAAAGAGGGTAGATTCAGACTAGACATAAGGAAGAAATAATTGACAATGAGAGTGGTGAAACACTGGCACAGGTTGCCCAGAGAGGTGGTAGGTGCCCCATCCCTGGAAGTGTTCAAAGTCAGGTTGGACAGGGCTCTGAGCAACCTGATCCAGTTGAAGATGTCCCTGTCTATTGCAGGGGAGGTTGGACTAGATGATCTTTAAAGGTCACTTCCAACCCAAACTATTCTGTAATTCTATGAGGTACACAGAAAGTGGAAGTAGGGACAGGTAACCTGGCAGGAATACAGAGAACACTGCATGAGACACAGTTAGGAAAGCAAAAGCCCAACTGGAATTGAATCTAGTGAGGGATGGCAAAGGCAACCAGAAGAGCTTCTTTAAGTAAGTGAGTGACAAAAGGAAGACTAGGGAAAATGTGGACCCATTCGTGAACGAGGCAGGAGCCCTGGTGATGGGATGTGGAAAAGGTTGAGGTACTGAATGTCTTCTTCACCCTCAGTCTTTACTAGCAAGCCTTACTTTCAGGAATCCCAGGCCCTGAAGACCAGGGGAAGGTCTGTAGCAAGGAAGACATGCCCTTGGGGGGAAGATCAGGCTAAAGAATACTTAAGAAACTGGACATGCATAAGTCCATGGTCCTTGATAGGATGCACAGGAGTGGTGTGGGAGCTGGCAGATGTTATTGTGAGGACACTCTTGATCCTTGTTGAGTGATCATGGTGATTGGTAGAGGTGCCTGAAGACTGGAGGAAAGTGTATGTCTCTCCTGTCTTCCAAAAGGACAGAAATGAGGACCCACAGAACCAACTACAGGCCAGTTGGCCTCACCTCAGTCCCTGGGAAGGTTATGTACTTGGGTCCCCAGTACCAGAGAGATGTGGAGCTACTGGAATGAGCTCACTGTAGGGCCACAAAGATGCTTAAGGGGTTGGAGTATCTGATGGATGAGGAAAGGCTGAGAGACCTGGGACTGTTCAGCCTAGGGAAGAAAAGGCTCAGTGGGGATCTCATCAATGTGTATGAATAATTTTTCTACTGTGAGGGTGACTGAGCACTGGTCCAGGTTGTACAGAGAGGTGGTGGAGTTTCAATCCTTGGAGATACTGAAAAGCCATCTGTACGCTGTCCTGGGCAGCCTGCTCTAGGTGACCCTGCTTGAGCAGAGGGGTTGGGCTAGATGACCTCCAGAGGTTCCTTCCAACTGTAACTGTTCTGTGATTCCCAGTATTGCATTTTGGGAAAGCCCTAAGCTGCAAGGTGGGCAGGTCTCCATTGTCTCTGTGTGAGCTATACTGCCTGTGCTAACAAGTACTCTCAAAACCTGAAGCAGAGGAGAAGATGTTTAAGGCGCATTCGTTCTGCATGGTGCTTGGTAGTATGTTGCTGACACTTCCTGACCTTCATTCTTCACCCTTTGAGAACGCGATGAGGATATCTTCTCTCTGGCAGTGCTTTCTGTGTCCCTGCTGTGCAAATCTGACACTGCTCTTTCCGGGCTTTGGAAAGAGTAAAATTGCCTGTTCAGTACAGAACATAATCTTTTAAACTGTACTTGATCTGATGTCGTTCTACATGGAATCAATTTTTTGTGTTTGTGGCTTGCATTTGTCTTTTAAACTAAGTATAACTTGCTAAAGATAATTGAATTAACTGCAAGTGGCAGGGTTCAGGAGACTTGACCTCATGTAGGCCATTAGTCATGTTGTAATGATCTTGGCGTTACTGTCCTCATCAGCCACAAAAATGACTCTGTCCCCATGCCTCTTTAGATCTACACAACTGTACTTTTCAGTGACAGTGTAAGGGAATGGGATTTTTTAAATTTCAAAGCATGGTTCAGTCTAGAGTGTCAGGTGAAGGCAAGGTCCCACTTGGAAAACAAATAAACAAATCCCTGCTCTCGTTTATCGTTCTCACTTTGAAGTAGTAGGATTGATGACTTTGTTGAATTGGTTTAAGACAACAACTGAATGCTTTGAGATGTTTGCATATATAGGTTAAATTCACCAGTGTTGGAATTTTTTTTTAGTATTGAATTTTGTCAATAAACAGTATCTTGACTGTCCTGTCCAGGTCTTTATTCTGTATTTTATAAGTCATAAACAGTCCTACAAATTTAAAATTCAAGATTATACTAATATTCTATTTGTGGTTAGGTAAAACAGCTAAGTTGAATCTTGTATGTCTTTGTAGTAGGATTTTAAATTTAATTTATACTAAGCATAAAATAGGAGTATTTGAGTATCAAGGAGAGTAGCTGTTGCTGAAAGTATTGATAGTAGTTTTGAACCTGAACTGAGATTTTTCTGAAATGCTATCTGCGTCTTCCTTAAACTGAAGCTTATCAAGATAAAAATGACTTTAAAACTTTGGAGTTTAAAAATGCTGTGTTCTGTGCTGTAGATAATTTGCTACACCATCTGGTATGCAACGTTTTCAGAGGTTGTATTCAAAAGACTCTTTTTATTCCATGGAACACGGAAAATTGGACACTGGCATTTATCCTCTGGAGTAGAAGAAAAAGTGTTAACTGCTATTTTGTAGAGTGAGAGATGATTATGCAACAGATATGTTTTCAAGATGCATTTATTTGGGTTATCTTTGTGCAGCCCACCACCTTAATTAAGACTGTTTTGCATCTTTCCATGTGGTTGCACTTTTGTTATAATTTCAAACATCTGGTCTTGAGCCATAGTAACAGCACTCCAGAAAACAAATGTCCAGGTCCCTCTTGTATCTGTTAGAGAGCTTCTGATAGGACAAGGGCATCCCTGGTACTAATTTTCAAAATTATTAGGAGTAGTCATAAAATGCAATTAAATCGTACAGAAGCTTTTATTTCAGCCCTAATAATTGTGTGTTTTGGGATAATGCAGATCAGAAAGCTTTTGGCTGTAACAACTTGATGAAAAATAAATCCTTAGTTGAGACTTTCTTCTAAGATAATCCTTTTGGGGAATAAGACAGACCTGATTTTCGTCTTTAGCTGTAAGAATAGTATTCAAAACCGACACTGTCCTCCTCTTCCTTCCCACAGCATGCATACACGCTTGTGGGTATTTGCGATATGTATACTCTCTAAAGATTTGGCCAACTTTTTGTGTGAAATATCTTTGATTCAGTTTTCAGAATTAAATGTAAATGCTACCAAAGCTGAGGAAGATTGAAAGTTCTTAATTTTATCCTTCCCTTTGGTTCAATCACTCTGCACTTGTAAGGCGCTATTGCTCAATTGTCACTGAAGTCCAAAAATTGAATCTTTATGGAGTTCGCTTATCACAGTAGATGCAATTTAAAGTGAAACTTAGCATTTAAGAACTAGACGTTAATCATGTTAATCATGCCTTGTTTGAAAGTTAATGCAGCTTTTGTCCTGTTACTTGGTTGCTTGTCATCTATTTGGTTTGTTGGGTTTTTTTAAATGTTGTGGTTTTCTTAAAACAGAGGTGCGTATAAAGCCTGATTAGATAAATTTTAAGGTTTAAGCTCTTTAGTAGGTATTTTTATCATGCACTCTGATTAATAATGGTTTTTCAGCTTATTCTTTAAATGCTTTATGCAGTTTTCATTATAATGGGTTTAAGATGACAGTGTTTGCTCTTCCTAAGGATAAAGGGCAAATGATTAAGAAGTTAAACAGTATTTGTCCTGCTTAAATGAATAATTATTTCTAAGTAAGAATATTACTTGATTCCTGCTCCAAATTATCAAAGGAAAAAGCTGTACTTGCTACTTCTGAATAGAATTCATTAGTGTTGTGAGTGATGCATAAAACTTCTTAATTCTTTTGTGTTTGGTCTGAAGAAAGGCAGAAGTAATATATTTTACTGAAATAAATTTTCTAAGAACAGTGAAAGCTCAACTGAGTTTATTAATGCACACATTAAGTGGATATTAGTTTGCAAAGCTCACATGAAGATGCTTTTGATACTCTGATAACCTTTGTAAATATGGTTGTAAGTTACAGAAAAAACCCTTAATCTTTTGATCTGAAAATTAGCAAGTGCTTGGAGTGTTTTGCTAGGTGAGAGTGCAATTTGGGTGTGCAAGTCAAGTAACAATGCTTTCAGCATGTTAAAAATTTTTTCACTGGCTAGATCCTTTTTGATGTTTTCTTAAAAATACAATTCACTTAGCCACCTATCATAATATCGAATTAATCTTAATTTATGTTGACTTGAGCTATCATTGGTAGAAAAAGTTTGGCAACTTTGAGGACTAGAAATGGGCTACTTCTTTGGCAGGAGCCCCCTGCTGAAGAAAAACCAGCATGCTGAACAGAAGTATCTTACAGGCTAAATGAGGTCTCTGAGGGCCAGTTTGGGCTGTGCTGGTCCAGTGCACAGCTCAAGCTGTTTCACACCCATGTGGAACTGCTAGGAAGCTTCAAGGAATGTTTTCATTACTAAGTTGGGGCAAAGTAATAGGTATGTGGTAATAGGCTGTAAAATGTGGTGCTGTGGAATCTACTTTTGGTTTGAAGTTACTTCTGCTGTTGATTTGGGGGGGTTGGGGCATGGAAACTCTTCATTCTTTTTAAAGTACCTGTTTTTCAGCAATGCAAACTTGTTGGGATTTAATTATGTCAAATATCTACATAGTTTTTTACTAATTAACCTTCATAATCCATGTGCTTGTTTTTCAGTAAACCCGATATGTCTCGGTTGAGGCTGGCTGCGGGGAATGCTATTGTGAAGTTGGCACAAGAACCTTGTTACCATGAAATCATCACCTTAGAACAGTACCAGCTGTGTGCGCTAGCCATAAATGTAAGGAAATTAGGTGGGACTTGTGGGTTTTCAGCAAATGTATGAGTATATATGTTGTTTGTTCTGAATGTTGTGTATACTTCTGCTAATCTGATTTTATACAAAATGTTCAGTCTTGGCATGAATTTATTTTCCCACTACATAATCCTGAAAACTGATTTTGGATGAGCATTAGATCTGTAGTACTGGGCTGCCCAGTGGGGGAATGCTAACTTAAAGTAGTGAAAAGTTAGGAATTCAGTAGCAGAAAGGAAATAACTTTCAAATTGTAAGTAGAGATATAGGAGTCCTGTGTGTTCCTGTCTTCTAGACTTAGAAAATTCTACAGAACTTGATTCATACCCCAAGAGTAAGGTAATCATGGAGAGGCTTGTGGTGGTGTTACTTGTGTAACTGCTGGTATTCTTCTGACTTTACAAAAGTCAAGAAATCCTCTGGAAGGAATCCCTTCCAGAAGATATTTTCAGTAATAGGGATATTCCATCACAGACCTTAATTCCTGTGGCTGGCTAAAGCTTTAAAAGCTGCAATCCATTTTAAATGTCAGACGATTTTAAATTTGCATTTAATATTAGCAAATACAAAGTATAGCTCCTGTATGGATATTGTTTGTTTTCACATAGAGTGTCTTTTAAGTTCTTAATTTTTTTGGAATTGGCTACAGTTAGGCTAGAAAAATCATTTGTGTACCAGGGGAAAACAATCTGTGTTAGGCTTGTGTATTGTTTTAACAACATTTATGTGGATTTTAAGCTTTAGTGTTCCTACAGAAAGGAGCCTTTACTTAGTTCCCAAATACTATGAAAAACAAGAGAAACGGAACTAAACTTAAAATTCAGAAATTCAGTGGTAATAACTGAAGGGGTTTACATGCAAAGCGAGGACTGATAATTTTCAGTCTTCCTATACCAAAACCTAATAGAAATGTTAGTCTTGTGTCAAAATGAATTCATTCTAAAGATTTTTACAATTCAGAACAAAATTAGTAGAGACAAAAATAGCCACTTACTGTAATGACAAATAGATCTGTCTCTGTTCCGGAAAGGATACTCTAGCCGGATAATGTCATGCCAGACTAGCCTTGCCAATACAGTCTTTGCATGTTCTGTTTCCTTCTTTTGATCCCAGTGATCAAAATCTGTTCGTTCATTCAGTCATTTCCTTCCCGTGGCAAAATTTTTTAATTGCAAATCGTTAACCTTGTGGTTCTTCTCTATCAGAATTAACCTTCATTGGTTTTACTCTCTTTTCAATATGTTAGGTGCAAGCTCCCTGGGGTCCATTTCATCACTGTCTCTCCCTTTCTTTTTTGCTTCTTATTTTCCAGCTGTATCAGTCTTAACTGTTTGTGGATACTGATAACAGATGTGTTGTCACCTTTTTTACTATCTTTGGGTCTAATGCTTACCTGTCCTCAGTTTTCGAAAGGGGATTTTGAGAGATGAGATTTAAATTAGAACAACATAATAGGGTTATCAACATTTCTATACAAGTTAGTATCACATTTTACTGTAGAATCATAGAATAGTTCGGGTCGAAAGGGACCTCTAAAGATCATCTCAAACACCTTGCTGTGAGCAGGGATATCTTCCACTAGATCAGGTTGCACAAAGCCCCATACAACGTGACCTTGAACACCTCCGATAATGTCGCATCCACAACTTCTCTGAGCAACCTCTTCCAGTGGCCTACCACTCAATGTAAAACATTTCTTCCTAATGTCCAATCTAAACCTACCCTCTGTCCGTTTAAAAACGTTGCCCCTTATCCTGTCACTACAAGCACAGGTAAAAAGTCTTTCTTCTTTTTTCTTATAAGGTCCCTTCTAATATTGAAAGGCCGCTATAAGGTCTGCCTGGACCCTTCTCCAGGCTGAACAACTCTTCTCTCAGCCTGTCCTCATAGGAGAGGTGTTCCATCCCTCTGACCATTTTCATGTCCCTCCTCTGGACCTGCTCTAACAGCTCTATATCTGTCTTGTAATGGGGACCCCAGAGATGGATGCAGTACTCTAGGTGGGGTCTCATCAGAGCAGAGTTGAAGGGAGAATCACCTCCCTCGACTTGCTGGCCATGCTTCTTTTTATGCAGCCCAGGAAATAGTTGGCTTTTTGATCTGCAAGTGCATGTTGCCAGCTTACATCCAGTTTTTCATCCACCAGTGTCCCCAAGTCCTCCTCTGCAGGGCTGCTCTTAATCCATTCATCCCCCAGCCTGTATTGATACTGAGGATTGCCCCAACCCAGGTGCAGGGCCTTGTATTTAGCCTTGTTGAATTTCATGAGGTTTACATGGATCCACTCCTCAAGCCTGTCCAGGTCCCTCTGGATGGCATCCCTTCCCTCTAGTGTATATACTGCACTAGTTGGCTTGGTGTCATCCACAGATTTGCTGAAGGGTATACTCAATCTTGCTACCTGTGTGATTAATAAAGATATTGAACAGTACTGGTCCCAGTATTGACCCCAGAGGGACACCACTTGCTACTGATCTCCATTTGGACACAGAGTTTTTGACCGCAATTCTTTGGACGCGGCCATCTAGCCAATTTCTTATCCATTGAATAGTCTATCTATGAAACCTATATCTCTCCAATTTAGAGACAAGAATGTTGTGTGAGACTGTGTCAAAGGCCTTACAGAACTCCAGGTAGATGACATTGTTAGCTCTTCCCTTATCCACCTACGCAGTCACTACACTATAAAAGGCTACTCGATTAGTCAGGCACGATTTGTTCTTTGTGAAGCCATGTTGGCTGCCTGTAATCGCCTCCCTGTGGATATCCATGTCTTGACATAGCCTCCAGGAGAATCTGTTCCACTATAGTATCACTTTTGTCATTTTTTCTCCTTATTTATTGATATTTCTTTGCCTTATGTGACTTTCTTACTTGCTTACTAGAATTTAGATTGTATAGAATCATTTAGGTTGGAAGAGACCTTTAAGATCATCAAGTCCAACCGTTAACCTAGCACTGCCAAGTTACCACTAAACCATGTCCCTCAGCACTACATCTACTTATCTTTTAAATACCTCCAAGGCCGGCGACTCAACCACTTCCCTGGGCAGCCTGTTCCAGTGCTTCGCAACCCCTTCTGTGAAGAAATTTTTCCTAATACCCAATCTAAACCTCTCCTGGTGCAACTTGAAGACATTTCCTCTTGTCTTATCGCCTGTTACTTGGGAGAAGAGGCTGACCCCCACCTCACTACAATCTCCTTTCAGGTGGTTGTAGAGAGCGATAAGGTCTCCCCTCAGACTCCTTTTCTCCAGACTAAACAACCCCGATGCCCTAAAACAACCCCAGTTCCCGCAATGGCTTCTCATAAGACTTGTTCTCCAGACCCGCCCGCCCAGCTTCGATGCCCTTCTCTGAACACGCTCCAGCACCTCAATGTCCCTCCTGTAGTGAGGGCCCCAAAACTGAACACAGTACTTGAGGTGGGGCCTCACCAGTGCCAAGTACAGAGGTACAATTACTTCCCTAATCCTGCTAGCCACACTGTTTCTGATACAGGCCATGATACTCATGGCCTTCTTGACCACCTGGGCACACTGCTGACACCCCCAGGTCCTTTTCCACTGGGCAGCTTTCCAGCCACTCTTCCCCAAGCTTCTAGTGCTGCATGGGGTTGTTGTGATCCAAGTGTAGGACCCGGCAATTGGCCTTGTTGAACCTCATACCATTGGCCTCGGCCCATCGATCCAGCCTGTCCAGGTGTAAGCTCTGTCAAGACAGGAATTCTGCCTTTACTTTTCTCTGCAGCTCCTAATGGATTTTGAATACTTAAGAATAACTTTTCTAGATATTGAGGTCTTCTGCAGTTTCCTTTCCCTCTGCCAGGCTATTGAGTTCACATCCTCAGATGCAGAGTAACTGTAATGGTTTCAGTGACTGTTGCACTCATAAGTGGTACTGTATGAAACTGCTATTTGGTTTTGAGATATTTGCATGTGTACCTATGCATACATATTTGTTTGTACTTAGAATTTTTAGTATCAGAATCCATTTCTTGATGGTAGACACTGATTATTCTAAAAGTTTATTCATTCTTAACGCTGTCAAGTCTAGTCACAAACAAGGACGTTCAAGTGACGTCAAGGCCAACTCTAGTATTACATAATTTAATTTACAGCACATTTTCTTTAAGTGGGTAGATCAGGAAGCAGATTAAACAAAAGGAAAAGCTTAATTTTTAAGGTCTCTAATGGTTGCTCAGGTTCTGCTGTGGGTCTGTGCTGGCTATTTTTTTTTTTTTGTCTGAGACTGCCATTTTGTAATGTGGAATGATTATAGCACAGAATACGTAATTAAGTGTAGTCACTAATTACTGTATTAAGTTTGCACTGGTAAACTGAGACTTTGTGATGATTAAATGCATGTAGTTTTAGTAATTTTAAAATAAGTTATGTACACATTTAGCCAAACCTGTAAGCTCCCCAGCAAAGTTCTTTGATCTGCAGAACAAATTGTGATGTCAGCAGAGCTTCATACTGAAATAGAGTAGAAAATAATTGAGCACAGTGTGAAGTACTTCAGTGTTTAACAGGCTTTAAGACCAGATTTAAGATCTAATAAGCTTTGCTGTTGAAAATGCAATTTTAATTGTATTTAGAATAGAACTTTTAGATTGCATAACTTTCATTTGTTAAAAAAACATCTCAAAGCTTTTTCAGTTTCTGTTGTCAACTCTGAGAGTGTTTTAATTGTTTAAGCAACTCTTTGTCCGCTTTCAAGAATCAGAGTTGTATCTGAGGGGTGCATGCTGCTTTGTAAATATGTATGTTTTTTTAAAATACTTTAAATGGTGAAATTCGGATTAATTGGCATTAAATTCAGAGAAGTAGGTACGTAAAATTGGGCTAATGTATGGGGTTTAGTTGCATGCTATAAAAAAACCATAGAATTTGGTTGAGTTTGGTCCCCCTTCGTCTCAGTGAACTAGTGTAACTGAGCTGAATTGAAGGTTATCCTCAATATTAAAAGATAAAGAAACAATAATCATTCCGATTTGTGCCACACAACACCACCAGTACCTATGAACTATACCTTCCTTTGTCCTCTGAGTTAAGGAGGACATGCTTCCTTCTCAGTATACCAACTAGGCAGAATTCTCTTTTAAGTTTTCCAAAGGCTTTAGAGTTAGGTGATGTTCCTGCTCAGGAAAAGAGGTCTGTATCTTAGCCTTCTGCTAGGGGGTGGGTTTGCTATAAAGAGGCAATACATCTTGAGTAGTCTCACAGTTTGGGTTTGTGATCTTGGGTTGCTTCAACTCTGGCTGCAGCACGTATTTCAGGTTTCAGTCCATAGAGGAAGACTATGGCTTGAAGCACAGAAGGGAAGATGGGGCCTGATGAATTTCTTCTCGATTTAATTTTTGGGTGGGGGGAGAGGGAGGCTTGGTTTATCTAATACGTGATCTCTTTTGATGCCACTTGTGAATTTGGCAGAGTCCGTGTTACCAGTGGCTGAGTTTTGTCTCTTTGCTTCATGTTGGCTGATACCTGAAAACCCTTTTCAATTCTTTCCGGTTTCAAAATTGTCATTTGACTAAAATAGCTGTTTATTCCTGCTAATGTTTTTTCTTCATATTTAGAGATGATAAATCTCTCCTCTTGACCTTTTTTTTTGGCAGATGAAATATGCTAAGCTGTTTTCATGGTCTTGTTTATCTTATGCTTTTCTGTACATTTTCTTCCGTTTTCCGCAACGACTTCTATTAACCTGTGTTACTAAATGGGCCTGTGTTACTAAATGGTTCATGGTATATCGAATGATGTCTTAAAGTATGTAGGTTGTTTTCATACAGAGAATTTTAAAGTTCCTATCTTGTCTGGAAATACATTGCTTAATAAATTGTAGAAGTACATGTGCCACTTTCATATTATTTTACTTTGTGTTATTTGGCACGGGTTGTTCTCTTCCACGATCAGTCATAGTTCATAGGTTTCCCCAGTATAATGGAAATGCTTGGTGCTCTCTTCAGTGTTTGACCTTACCTTATTTGGTAATTCTGTTGATTATTTTTTTTTCCTAACATTAATGGCTCGACGGAAATTTGTGAAATGGCAGTAGTAAAATCAACTCAGTAGTTACTGGGGGCTAAACACTGTTTTGGTGTAGATCTTTGACTTTAGCTCCACAAAGCAAGCAGTCCTATTGTAAACGATTACATTAACTCCATGCTAAATTAGGCCTTGGCTCTGTGTGTGATACCTTCCTGCACACTTTCTGAACTTCAACTCTTCTGCTGATCTTAAGGGAAGCTTCAACTGATTATTTCAATTTAATTGCTCTGAATTGACATTAAAATACATTCTTACGATTCCTATGTTTCTGTGGCTGCAAGGTCTGAAATTGATTTTGGCATGTTTAACCAGGCTTCCATGTTTTATTTCACAGTCTATATTACTTTTAGAAAAGTTTACTGTTACATGTTTTGGTTTTGCTTTTTCCTTTTTTTTTAATAGGATGAATGTTACCAAGTGAGACAAATATTTGCTCAGAAACTTCACAAAGGCCTTTCTAGACTACGGCTGCCACTAGAATATATGGCTATTTGTGCACTGTGTGCAAAAGATCCAGTGAAAGAGAGAAGAGCTCATGCTAGGCAGTGCCTTGTGAAGAACATAAATGTCAGAAGGGAATATCTGAAGCAACATGCAGCAGTTAGCGGTAAGAAAGAATAAGTTGCTTTTTGGTACAAGTGCTATAGTTAAAATGTAAATGGGGGTGGAGTGTGAAAATATTGATGGTTTTCTGTTTTTATACGTAGAACGTCTGTAAATTTAAATCATGGGTATCTAATGAAAACTGAAAACATACTCCAGATTTTCTTTTGAGTTTTTTAACAGGCGTTTCTGAGATCTTTCCATTTTGTTCAAAGCTGTGTAAATGCTTATGCCTAAGTATATTTGAAGTGAAGTAGCTTTTCAAGGCAGTTGTGTACTGTTTGAACTTAATGGTTAATTATGTTGTAAGTGAAGTGAGAGTGATTAATTTTACCTCAGTAATTAATAATATGCAACCTTAATGACATAAATGCTGTACTAAATTGACTGTCTTTGCACTGGTATGAGTAGCTTCTTATCTTGTCTTACGCTGTCAAAGGGCTATATTTGTAGGCAATTCAGGATGAGTTTATGTAATTCTTTCTTCCCAGTGCCAGCAGTCTGATCATGGGAATGCTTTGTAAGTTATTATGGACTAATATTAGCTATTTTTCTTTTATAAAATCAGTCTTTTTCCCTTTTGGCTTACTCAAAGCTACACATATGCAGTATGACAACACCAGTATATGGTTGTAGGAAAAAGTAGACCTTTATGAAGAGCTATAGGCATTTTGAATAAGAGTTTTTGAAAATTTTATTTCTTTGAAAGATTACGGATCATTTGGCCTTTGTGAAATGAAGGGGATTTTTTCATCTCGTCTTAGGATAGACCAGACCTGTTTTGTGAATCTGATCTCACAGATGCTCTCAGATAACTGATTTCCTTCTGCATTTACGAATCACAGACTTTATATTACCCGTGTCAGTCTGTATGTGCCTTAGTCCCCTTAGACTTTGATCAGACAATAAGTCTGCAGAGAAATCCTTTTGTGTGTTATTAATTAGACTTGAAAAAGAATCACTGCTTTTTTCCCTCCTCGATAACATGTGAAAAAGAAAAATCCATTGAGCAAATGCCTCTAAGTCATCCTAAGACTATTCTTCCTGAAAGTTGAAAACTCTTTAGTTATGTAGGAGGCAAGTATAAGAATTCTCATATGATTAAAAGTAATCTCTGATTTCCCAACTGTATTAAGATAGATGATGCAAAATTACTATCAAAAATGTGTAGAAGAAAATAAGAGGAGCCTAGGTGTGTGTGATTCTTTTTATCCAGTGGGACCTGAAAGTGTGCCTGAATATTATTTTTTTTTTTCTTGCTGAAAGACTTACCTTAAGTGATGCCATTGATTTTTATGTACTATAATCCGTGAGAAGTCCAGATTAAATACAGGTTGCAGGATCTTTTGAGAATTACAGTGTTAACTTTGTGACATTCAGATTGACCAGTCTGAACTTTTAACAAATAAAATGTCTTGAACTGTTTACATCTTAAAAAAATCATTATTGCAGTAGTACAGCTGAAGCTCAGCTCTGGTAAGATCATACTATTTAAATGTGTATGTGTCTCCCTCTGTCATTCTCCCTGCTTGGCCATGTGGTAACTCAGGGTAGTAATGACGATAGTACATCCTTTGAAAAGCTTCCACAAAAAACTAAAGGTGAGAATATGCATCTTTGATTAATGCAGTTATTTTTCTGAATCTATAAATGTGTGATTTTTGTGATACATTTTTTTTCTTGAAAACTTGGTACAGGTGAAGAGGATATATTTCAGATATTTTGGGGGATTTCAGCATTTGTTGAAAAGCTGGTAAACTTCTGTATACCTTGCCTAAGGAAAACTTCCTAAGGACTGGTATCAGACAGTAAAATGCCTTTTCCCTCTACCCTGACCTTTTACAGGCTCGCAGGAATTACTCTCAGGCCTCTTAAATTCTCTAAATGCTATTCAGAGTGGAAGCCACTCAAGAAACTTATTTTGATTGTGTATCTGTTACTGGTTTCATCTGGGTACAGACGTGTCTTGCATAGGAGTCTTGGTTTTCTGAGGCTGGGCTTTTACTTGCAAGTCAGTAAGTGGGGAAAAATTACAAGAGTAAAGATAAAATTTTTTAACAAGTTTCTCTCCTAAATGCTCATAAAGGCCTGTCATGAGGGGTTTTGGCACATTCTAGTTTCAAATGCTGGTAGTTCATGTCTGTAAAGCCAACCTTTTGGGTTGTGTCTTTCCTCATTAGAGATGAGGAAAGAATATGGAAATACTTTTTTTTTTTTTTTTTTGGTCACGATAGGGGTTGAATATAATATGTGTCAATATTTGTCCCTTCCTGTTTTGTCTGCATCTGGTTCACTTTGTTTTTGAGATCCAGATGGAATTATTACTAATAGTTTTATGTTAGAAATGGTACAAGGCAGGAAGTTAATGAAACACTGAGTTCATGAGCTCTTGATGAGTATTCTATTGAAGTTGCTAGTTAATACAAATAGAGGGTTGGTTTGCCTGAGACATGTCTAAGGCAAGCCAATTTTGCTAGTGTTCTGAAATCATAATTATGTTCTTTCTTCCCTGCCACATCTTCATCTTTTTATGTAGTTATGCAAACAGCTACTGGCTAAAATGCAGGACAGTGCTTGAAGAAATGAAGGATGTTTTTAAAGTTAATAGTGGAATGGCAATTGAAACATTAAAAATGGCTTTGCAAAGTACACTGGATTTCAATTGCATAAATATAGCTTGAAATAGAAAGAAATTGGGTGATTTTAGCGTTTCTTTCAAACCTTATGTTGGCTTACAGTCTATGTAGTAGAGATATTACTCTTGATAATTAACTGCATCAATGGCAATGGCTTTCTAAAAGTGTATCCTTGGAACTTGACAGCAATATCTTCTGTGGGCCCTTATTAATTTTGAACACTTTCCTTGCTATTATGAATGAATCCAAATATTTTATGTAGGCTGTGCATTATCCCTATTTATGCCGACCTTTAAGAATGGGATAGATCGAGTGAGACTTATGCATGGCAATTGTGTAGTTAGTCTTGTGAAACCTACAATAATGATGTATTTTATTTGATGTGCACATTATTTGTCAAGAACATCTCATATGAATACATATATTAGAGATAAAAATGTCAGTGTTCTAATGTATTTAAAAATAGTTTTCAAATATTAATATATATATATATTGATTTACAGATGTTTGGACTTCATAACCTAATATGGGATAGTTAAAAGCTTACTAAAAGAAGATTTTCCAGACTTGGTCATGTCTTTCATGACCATTCACTAGCTCAAAAATGTGATTTTTTTTTTTTTTTTTAATTTTTTTTTTTCTTTCAAAAGTAGAGCCAGGAATTTCCCTCCTTCCTTCATATGTACATTCAAGTGTTTATCCATGGGCATGTTAATACTGTGACTTTGCGTTTGCCATGAGCACTGAAGATCAGATGCTTGTACCATAGTAATATAGATAGAATACTAACATGCCTTCCTTGCCTACCATCCTGCCTGTTGAGCAGGGTACAGGTTTAATAACTTAGGTGAGCTATGCATCCTCCAGTTCCTCTCAGTCATTAGGCTAAAGGAAACAGTGTGTTTGTTTTCTGCAAAATGCTTTTTGACTTCTGGTGTTCAACTTGTGGTTTTGTTTTCCTTGCCCCGTGGGATATGACCTTTTTTATTCTGATTTTCGTCATCAAACTTTGAGGTGCTGAAGTTCAATCTGCATGGTGTTGGTTAGCTCAGGAATTTGTTACCTTATGGAGTGTGTATTTTGTCATCATAACTCTGAGAGGGGCTTTGGCAACAATCCTTTTTGAATCCCTGAGGAAAATAGGCCATCTGACTGTCGCAATGTAGGAAAGACTTTCTCCCGCAGTCCTTGCTTAGGACTACTTACGAGTGTCGGAGGATGCTAGAAAAAGTTTTGAATGCTTTGAATGTCATAGTTCATTTATGCTGCTCTGTTAAAGTGGGATTGGGCCTTTCAAACTCACTCCGCTACTACTTTGTTATAGCTTTCATGTAGCCTCCTATCCCTTCTTTAAACAGGTAAGATAGACTGTGGCAATTTGACTGCAAAGCTCCTGAAAAGGGCATTTATTTCTGTTCTGTTGACAGCAAGGCTGTACACTGCAATGTCCAAAGAAAGAGTAGTAGCTTATCCTGCAATTGTGCTGGTCTCACATTTTGCAGTTAACATGGATTTTGTGATCTATCCTCACTTCTGTTTTTCAAAGTCTTTCAGAATACAGGCTTTGAACCAAGTAAAGGATTGGGAGTAGGGGGTGACTGTAGATGTATCCTCAAGGTAGCTAGAAAATATGCAGTCCTGAGTGAGAGATACTTAAAATCTTAATTATTGCATGCTTGACACATCTGCACATCAACCCTGAGATACAACATCATAAAGAAATGATGAAGGCTCACATGTGCCTATACTTTATCTTAATGTATGCTGAACTTAAATTTTGCTCTTTCCCATGTAGTAGAAAATCATATTTCCTGGTATGTAGTCTTTTGATGTGTCTTTCTTCTGCTTTTCAGAGAAACTGTTGTCACTTCTACCAGAGTATGTTGTTCCTTATACTATCCATCTTCTAGCTCATGACCCAGATTATGTCAAAGTCCAGGACATTGAACAACTCAAGGACATTAAAGAGTAAGACTACTTTCAATAGTGTTATTTCTGGGGTTAAAACAATCTAACTTTATTCTAAGTGAAATTTTAATTCATTGTGGTACCCTAATACACTGTCCAGTGCACGTAACAATAGCAGTTATTTCTGTAAAATATCATGAGAAATAGTATATATGCTTTTTTTAGTGCTCTGTGATATCTTAGAGAGGAACTTTTACCTTCTACTCATCCTACCTTCATTTCTTTTTTTTTTCCAAAGAATTAGTTTCCCAGAGTTAGACTGGTTCAAATTCATAATACTAGTAAAACCTAAAGCAAACCACTTTCTCAAATGTGCTTTATAGAAGAATTTCTTTTGCATTTTTATTCATGAGGAGTACTGCATTTCTCCTTCAGGTGCCTGTGGTTCATACTAGAAATATTGATGGCTAAAAATGAAAACAACAGTCACGCCTTTATCAGAAAAATGGTAGAGAATATCAAACAGACTAAGGATGCTCAAGGACCAGATGATCCCAAAATGAATGAAGTAGGTGACACATTTTGATTGGAAATGGCATTTAATTCCGGTCTGCTTCTGGAAATTGTTTTTTGTTTACACACCAACTTTAAAATATCTTTCAATAGAATCATATGTAGGAGATGATACTTTATATACTGTAATGATTGTATTTATTGTAGTATAGATGACAGTTATTTTCCTATGATCTGTAAGATCATAGGAATCACTAGATCTTGCATATTTGCAAGGGATTTGTAATAGTTTGGAGTCCTTCTGTTTCTGTCTCAGTAAGATTATTAAATGTTAAGAAAACTACATGTGTTAGATGTCTCCAGTGTGTAGTGAAGGTATCAAACTCTGATCTTGTTTTTGAGGTTTTTGCATCACATAATGTACAGATGAGATTTGGTTTTTTAGCTTTGTCTTTGAAACCATGGCATACACTATTCTTAAGTGTAGAACGATCATGAAAGCTAGCTCTCTTTAGCTGCTGGGCGTAAAGTGCTTTTGTCTTTTGCTCTTCTATTATAGTACGCTGCAATACGCTGTTTAAGATGCAAGCTAATGTTAAATCTGTAAGGTGATTGTTTTTAAACTGTGAGTTCTTCTGTACTCAAAAGATACTGTCTTTTGTCAAGATTTTCGATACACTTCTAAAGTGTTATTTGTTTGGTTTTTTAAATTTTATTATTTACAGAAACTATACACAGTCTGTGATGTAGCAATGAATATCATTATGTCAAAGAGTACAACATACAGTTTGGAATCCCCTAAAGACCCTGTACTTCCAGCCAGATATTTTACTCAACCTGACAAGGTATACCATGGCACTTAATTTTTCTTGAGATAAATCTGTTTAAGTCTTTGTTAGTTGTAATTCAGGTTTGGGTTTTTTTTTTAGTAGTTCTTGTAACTTCAGACTTCTCCCTATTATAATGTAGTTGAAAATGTATGTATGTGTGCATATGTTTTCATAAATATTTATATATGCTGATTCCTCCCCCCAGCCCCCCAATATATTGTTGATGAGCTTTAAAATTTCAAAAGCATAGATGGCGTAAAGAAAATCTTTCAGTACTACTTCCAAAATGTACATGTCTTGGTCATTGATTATTGCTATCTTAGTCATTGATTATTACTGTGATTTCTTCCCCCCCCCCCCCCCCCTGCTTTCTTCACAGAATTTTAGTAACACCAAAAATTACCTTCCTCCGGAAATGAAGTCTTTTTTCACTCCTGGAAAGGTATGTATGGTGTGAGGAGTTTGGGGGTTTTGGTTTTGGTGCTGTGTTTGTGGCTTTGGGTTTGTTTTTTTGGTTTTTGTTTTAAAGAAAAATAATATGTAGTTAATGAAACACTTCACGTTTAAGAAAATAGATTGTTTTTGCCCAAAGGGTTTATATACCAAAAGTTAGTAAACATGTAGAGAGGAAGAGAGAGCTAGAAGGGAAAACTGCTATTGTCTGTGCTGGGTTGTGGTAATAGTAGGCAAAGCCTGTTGTCTTTAAAAAGAAAGAGTAAAAAAACCCCACCCCATAATATTTGGCAAGTTGGCAAAATGGTTAAGTGTTTCTACAGAAGACTACAATATTGCTTATGAAGTGACAGCTATGGAAACTCTAATTTATGTGATCTTTAAAATAATTTATATTAATCTTTGGCAAAGCTGAGTACCGTTTTACAGTATCTTACAAAATAACTAACTGTTCTGTGGTTATATTAATTTGTTCTTCCTAAATATGCGTTGTATTGAATGGTAGTGTTCTTTTTTTCTCTAAAACTAAACTTGTGTACTCTTTAGAATAAAATTAAAATCTAGTAAAGGAAAAGACAGATTGTGGTTTTCATCTAGACTAATATGTCTTGTTCCAGATTACAGAACATTCATTTGCTGCCTTGCAAAAGAAATAAAAAGCACAGCATCCTTCACTACCCTTAAATTTGCTAATGAAGCATTAGTTGTGAGCTAGTAACTTACTAATAGAGGAGGAATGCAAGTTAGGAAAAAATGCAGATGTACAAGAGCATCTTTTTGATTAGAAGTTGAAAACCAGCACTTATTGATTGGAATAGATCATCACTATATTGCGCATTTGAGAATTTGAATTCCACCGATTAGAGATTTGCTTCTTACTGAAGATGCAAAAGTTTTTCAAAAGAGGTTGTGTGTCTTCCAGTTTCTGATCAGTAGTCAATATTAAGTTCTCTCCTCGGGTTTTTGACATAAACCATTCTTGCTTGTTTGTCCTAAACTTAAATATTTATGTCTAATGTGATAACATTAAACAAGAAACATGGTTTATGCTATCACAAAACAATCACAGAATGTTGCAGGTTGGAAGGGACCTCTGGAGCTCATCTAGTCCAAAGCCCCTGCTCTCTCAGGCTTTCCTCACATGAGAAATACTCCAGTCCCTTCTTCATCTTAGTGGCCCTCTGCTGGACTCTCTCTCATAGCTCCATATCTCTCATATATCCCAATTGAATTTTTTTGAATCATAAGGTAGCTTTTATATAGTTTTAAATTTCTAGCACCAGGTACTCCAGCTCCTTTTTTGTTGTTCTGAAATTTTGTAACAAACAGCAGAGGTGTATTTGACCACCAAAAACTTTCAGTTGCTTCACCATTGTGAGAGCAACCTGAAATGAGAGTTGGTCTAGGGAGTCTTATTTTTGGGAATGGAAGATTAGCTTGAGTGGATGTTAGTGGGGTGGATATAAGCAGGGAGCAGTATCTGAGGGCAGCAAGGCTCTGTGGTAAGGGAGGAGCTGTTAGCGCAGGCCCTGTTAGTGTTAGTCCCTCCTTAGTAGGAAGTCCAGTCCGGTGTGAATTTGAACATCTCTCTGCTTTTGAGCTCTTTCTGTATTCGCTTATTGATTAACATTAAGTTCTAAACTAATAGATGTAAATTTTAAACTGGATTTTGTTCTCCAAGGTTTATTTTTGGAAAGGATATGCTGTTTTTCTTGTACTCGGTGCAGAGTGAATCTTTGGGATAAGTGTAAGATTCCCTCTGGCTATAAAAGTATAACCAGCACAACCATGGTGCATACCTCTGAAAAAGGAACACTCAAAGCTGCTATGTTGTGCATGTTGAGGTTTTTTTTTTTTTTTTTGCTGTCACTAACTTTAGACATAGCTAAAATCTAATATTGAAATAGAAGATGGATCATACTAAATAATGAGAAATGTGGGGAATGGTCTTTAATTCAATATTTTTGCATGTGGGTGTCTGGCGTAAAGGTCAGTTTTCTTTAGGAGTAACTGAACTCTTTCAACTCTTTCAAAAGTTAGTATGAGCTGAGGTATTTGGCATGTCTGAGAGATAATCCACTTAAATGAATAACCTGAAGCTCACCAGTGTCTGGAAGTTTTGGCACCTATTAAAAGCCTAACATTTTTAAATCTGTGCATGAAGTATCGGAATCTTCTCCACAGTATTTGATTTTCAAGATTCTCATTCATTCCCAGTTGAAACTAGTGTGATTTGTCATTACAGCTAAGCCAGTTTAATGGCTGCTTTGCTGAAAGGGGAAAGGGCCGTCCTACTGCTGTTTGTGTTTTGCCAGTACAGATGTTTATCTGATCCAAATGGTGAGCTGGCTGAGGCAGCTAGATCAGCAGAAAGCAAACAGCACAAAAAGTGCTGAAGTGGCATACTGCAAGGTCGGGTTAGGCGCTACCAGTACTACCAGTAAGAAGAGTACAGAATATAAGGGTAGAGAAAAGATTACCAGTTTTGATGGCAGCTAGCTATTTGATTGCAGCTTTGTCAGCTTCCTTCTGGTGTCTGTTGTAACTTTCATATGAAAATGTCTATTGCTTTGTGTTAAAATTAAGATGTTGATTGCAGAAAGTGAAATCTATGAATATTTTAAGCATAGTACATGTTAACAATATCTAAACGTGTAGCTTAAAATAAAGGAAATATATTTTTGGTTTCAGCCCAAAGCAGCCAATGTTCTTGGAGCAGTTAATAAGCCTCTTTCGTCAGCAGGCAAGCAGTCTCAATCCAAATCTTCACGAATGGAAACTGTAAGCAATGCCAGCAGCAGTTCAAATCCAAGCTCTCCAGGAAGGATCAAAGGGAGGTTGGTAGACAACAAAGGAGCTTTGATATTTCAAGTATTTGTAATGGAAACTTTGAATATTTCTATAATGCTTTCTAAGTGAGAAACAGAAACCTATTACCTTATTTTGAAGTAAAGTTATATTACCACATTGGTATAACTGAAACCATGAATTTGGCTTTCTAACCGCAGAAATAAATTTGCTTTTAAAAAAGATAAAACTCAGAATCAAATCACATCCAGAGTTTTCTGTACGACAGAAGAGCCTCATGTTTGTGGGTTTTTATATATATATATGTACACACCACCCCCCCACCCCCATGTATATATGTATATACACACGTGTATATATATGTGTGTGTGCATACATAAATCTGCAGATTATAGAATCATAGAATGGTTTAGGTTGGAAGGGACCTTGAAGATCATAGAGTTCCAACCCCCCTGCCATGGGCAGGGACACCTTCCACCAGACCAGGTTGCTCAAAGCCCCGTCCAGCCTGGCCTTGAATGCTTCCAGGGATGGGGCATCCACAGCTTCTCTGGGCAACCTGTTCCAGTGCCTCACCACCCTCAAAGTGAAAATTTTTTTCCTGATATCTAATCTAAACCTACCCTCTTTCAGTTTAAAAGCATTACCCCTCATCCTATCACTACATGCCCTTGCAAAAAGTCCCCCCTATCTTTCCTGTAGGTCCCCTTTAGCTACTGGAAGGCTGCCATAAGGTCTCCCTGGAGCCTTCTCTTCTCCAGGCCTGTCCTCATAGGAGACGTGCTCCAGCCCTCTGATCATCTTTGTGGCCCTCCTCTGGACCCGCTCCAGCAGGTCTGTGTCCTCCTTATGTTGGGGACTCCAGAGCTGGACACAGTATTCCAGGTTGGGTCTCAGCAGAGCAGAGTAGAGTGGCAGAATCGCCTCCCTCCACCTGCTGGCCACGCTTTTTTTTATGCAGCCCAGGATATGGTTGGCCGTCCGGGCTGCGTGCGCACATTGTGGTCTCATGTTGAGGTTCTCATCCACCAACACCCCCAAGTCTTTCTCCTCAGGGTTGCACTCTATCCATTCTCCACCTAGCCTGTATTTGTTCCTACGAACCTTGTGGCTTCCTGTAATGTTAACAACACATCATAGACAATGAGGACTGGTAGGCCATTGTGGTGATCTTGCATGACTTCTTCCTCTAAAATTTGTCTTTTTTTTCACTTTGCTGGACCTTGCAGATAAACATTTTTGGATTTTAGATTCTGTCTGTGATGGAGAGGGGAATGTGCTGACATGCTGCATAAGTCATCTTCTAGTTATATGTCTTTAAAAATGATGCCTTATTGTGTCAATTTTTTAGGTTATTCCTCAGTTACTGTGTTTTCTTATATTCATTTTTTAACTGAAAGTCACATTAGCATTAATTTTTTTCACAGACATTCAGCGATTGCATAGCCCACGCTATTCATGTTTTCTCACATTACTTCAAGACAGTGAGGAAATAAGACTTTTCATTTGGTGCTTCTGTGACTATTTAATATGTAATATTAATTTTAAATGTAGGGCAGTGTTTTACAAGAAATACTTCTCAACTCCATGGAAAGTCCACAGAAAGGCTTATTTCTTACAATTCATGCAGGGTCACATGCTGAAATACATTATTGGCTAAAGACGGGTTGGAATCCAGATTATTCTCTATATCCAGTGAAATGAATCTTGAGACCCATACTGTTCTACATCTGGTTCGTTTAAAAAAAAAAAAAATGCTGCACTCACAGCCTAACATTTTCTGTAATCTTCATTCTCTCCCCCATGCACCTAAGTTAAACTGATTAGTGTTTTGAGATACCAAAGAAGAAAAGGAGTTCTCTAGAAGTGATCGTAATGATTCAGTATTCAGTGAATGGTTCCAATTCAGTCTGACTGAAGATACGCAGGCAAGGTTGCATCTGTTGAGAAGATGTATAATAACTGAGCTTCCGATAACATCACAGTTATTACAGATTTTACACTTGTAGGAGTGAGAGCATCTTTCTCAATCTATGGAGTGTCCAGGCCAGGGAGTTAAGAGTTTGTGTATTTGAATACCGCTTTTTATTTCAGCGCATAGCATAATTCTTTTCATTTAAAAATGTGCACTGTTATTTAAAAATGTTGCTTCTACCTACCCTAGGGCAGATGAAACAAAGTGACTTGTGTGTTGGCTTTTGTATATTACCTTTTATCTGTGGGTCTCAGTGTTTTACATGTGCAGGAGGTATTTTTGTCCAGTTTTACATATGTAGAAACTGAAATAAAAATGAAATTGCTGCCCTAAATAACAACAGAAAGCTGAGGGATGAACTGGTCTCTGACATTTAAATCTTGTCTTATTTCCTAAACCTCACGGTAGGAAAGTTCATTCTTTGGCTGGTCTGTCTGTGGGGATCTTTGGTGTATGAAAGTGTATGCAAATGTATACAAACGTACAGATCTCTTGAAACTCAGTAGGCTTTTCTGTTTCAAAAAGCTGCTTATCTTTCCTACTGAAAAAAGAAAATTCAACTTGGCTTATGATTGACACCTTTGTCCTGATTCTTAGATGTTCTGGCTTGTGATATGTGGTGGCTGTAGTAGCCAGAGTGAAAGGTTCTTTCTGCCAGATTGTTCATGGTTTAGGAGTAAGTTTCTTCTGCAGATGTTGTTCTTAATATATGTTTTTAACAATTGCCCACTGTATTATAATAATGAGGAGAATAAATGTTTATTCATTCTAGACTTGACAGTACTGAAATGGACCACAGTGAAAATGAAGAATTCACACTGGCTTCACCCTTACCAGGGAAGAAAACTGACAAAAGGGACGACTCTGATCTTGTAAGGGTGAGCTGTTTGGTTGCATTGCAAATGTTTTATTTTAAGTCACAAGGACTTTAAAATAAAAATTAATGTGGTGGTACTTGATATTCAAGAAAATATGCTGAAAGATGAAACTAAGTTGAAGTTGTAGACTACTGGAAAATATATTTAGAGTTGGATGTGAAAATGCAATGAAAAAAAGGTTGTTAGTCTGTTTTTCACATGTACGTTACATTACTTTTGCCTCATAGTGACAACTCCTGTAAGTTTTCAAGATTACCAGTTGTGATTTGCAGAATATTGATAATATTGACAGGGGATTTTGCTAGAGCTAGATTGACGATAATTAGTCCACGATTTGTCTTATTCTCAGGATTTGTTGGTGAAGCGTTTGGGACATTGTTGAAGTTGATAGGTTCCTTGGACTTCTGTTCCCCAATATACAGTAGAGATCTTTTTTGTATGTGTTCTTGATGTTTACTTGAAATATAGCTTTGGAAGAATTAATTGGATTAATTTGGGAACGATCAACTATACTGGAGTTTTGGGGGAGCGGTGTAACCTGTCTGAACTTTCAGATTGCCTTCTAAGATTGTAAAAATCTGTCATATATGGTTTCTTGCTTGTAGCTAGCAAAGTTATAATACCTCATTATAGTGTTGATGCATTATAATTCTAACCTTTTTTTTTGTGCAGGTGTATTTTCCTTTCAACAGCTGTAAGGAATAGCAACTGTTTGTTCTCTGGTTATCTAGAATACCAAGAGGGCATCATGATTTGACATTGGATTTAGAATCACAGAATGGTTAGAGTTTGAAGGGACCTTAAAGATCATCTAGTTCCAACCCCCCTGCCATAAGCACCCTGCAGCGCACAACAGAGCTAAAGCCACAAGTTGATGATTCCCATCCTCTATATCTTTTTATTTTCCTGTTGATAAAAAAGCAGTTATGGATATTCTAGCCAATTGTGCTTGACACAGCTGAGGATACAAATGAAAAAGACCTTACACACTTCAGTGTTTTAACTGCTCGCCTTTGAAATTCTCTCTCTCTCTTGTCTGGCATTATATATATATGTATGTGTTTATACTTTTGCAAAGATTTTTGAAATGGATATGGTAGACAATCTTAGTAGACAACTTGTGTAACTTGACTGTCTTGTTGGGGGAAGTTTCTGTAGCTTTTTCGTATCTGACGGTTTAATATGGCAGTTCAATTTTTTAATTTAAAGATGTAATCTTACCTTTTCAGTCAGAGATGGAGAAGCCTAGAGGAAGGAAGAAGGCAGGTATCACAGATGCAGAAGAGAAACTAAGCATAGATGACCTGAATAAACTGGGTCAAGAGCAGAAACTTAGAGGTAGTCAACGGGGAAGGAAGAGACCTGCAGTTGTTTCAGAATCTGATGAAACACAATGGCAAGAAGAAAAAAGGCTAAAAGAAGATGTAATAGAAAGCGAGGATGAACAGAACAGTCCACCAAAGAAAGGGAGAAGAGGACGCCCTCCCAAAGCAAATAATGGGGGAACACCAAAGGAAGAACCAGTAGCAAAATCATCAAAAAGGAGCAAAAAAAAACAACCGCCAGCAGCTGCAGCGGAAGAGGAGGAGGAGGAGGAAGAAAGGCAAACGGAAAACATTGAACAAAAACCAAAAGGCAGGCAAAATAGGACACCGAAAAGAACACAGCAGAGGTAAGTCTGTCGTCTTGTAAGCTGCATCTTTTTTATCCTTGGACATTAGTTATAATTTGATACTTTGCAATTTGGGTCTTCCTCAAAACAGAGCAGAACCATCTGAAACTAGTACAGTTGAATCAGCACAGTCTACGCCACAGAAAAGACGAGGAAGGTCATCAAACACACCACCATCACAGCAAAAAAAAGTGTAAGTGGTGAATATTTTCTGAATTTGTGTTTAGTGAAAATTAAAAATATGACTCTGTGCCCCCAAACAATGATTTACTGAAAATATTTCAGAATACTTTAATTGACAGTTTAGAAAATAAATTGCCATTGGTACTTCTAAAATATTTTCCCTAGCTGCTTCTGGAGCATCTCAAACGAGAGCAAGAGAGTATGAGTAAGTTTAATGTGCTCAGGTAGCATATACGTAGTTTCGCCCTTATAGGAGAAAAGTCAATAAAGCACATGAGGGCCTTGAAGATAGGGCTTTATTAAGACTTCAAGAAGCAAAAAGTGCTCCCATTTGTTCTGGATAGGGAGGAAGAATCAAATTGTAGTGAAACAGTATTATGGAGAATTAAGTTTATTCTGATTTTCCTTAAATTAATCTTCATTTACTTTCTAATTTGTGGCTGCCTGATTATCCACTTGAATAATTTCCAAATGAATAAAATGTGCTACAGTCTATGAAGGATAGTAGCTCTTGAAAATTCTGAGGCATATAAAGCTCCAAAATTAAGATAAACTCGGTGGCTAGCTTCATTTTCTTGTGCCTACTATAGGAAACTACAGGTATCTCTACCTTTTCCTCTACATTTATATACAATATTTGTAAAGCAGAGGTGTGTAAGTGGACAGGACTTATTTGCCCACTGGTATCAAACTGCAGCTCATAGAACAGATTTGCAAGATACTTTTCCAGAACCTGGTGATAAATTCCTTAGGGCACTGCTTACACACATCTTCAGTCTGGCATTTTGGATTACTCTGTTGTTTTTTTAGCTTCTGGACTTAGTTAGCATCATGTTGATCTTCCTGTGGCAGTTTAACGTACCGATTTGCCTGTCCCTGGAGATCTTCTGTATGGGACATCTTTGCCTAAACAAGCTTTTACCCTCAGTTCAAATTCTAGTTTCACGCTGTATCACATGTTCTGGCGTTTTGCACACAGGGTATCCTGACCTTTCCAGTGTTCTGTTTTCCTACCTCAGGTCAGACCTCTCCTGTTCCTTTACTCTGTAACTAGAAACACAGATCCCAACACTGTGTTGGTTACTACAGAAGTCACTGCTGCATGTGCAGTGGAACAAGAATTGGAAACTACTACTGCCATGCAGAGAAGACACGCCAACAAGTTAATGTTGGGTGATGTGCTATGTGGCATTTGTCAAAGATGCCCCTCAGTAAATACTTAAGTAGCTTCTGATTCAGTTCTTAGTGAAATCAGTGAACTCAGTGTGTTTCTTTACCCCGTTTTACACAGAAAGTAAACTGTATCAGCACACATGGTCAGTAATAGGCATAGCACATTCTGTGTATGTACATTGTTCGTGGCATGAGGAGCCCTAGTAAGTTGTTTCAGGGTTTGGAGTTGTTTGCTTTATTCTAGATTTCATCAAAAAAAAGTCTGTATTTTATTTTTTGTGATCCAAATTTTGACTGTCCTTTTTCCAAATCTGCAGGAAAAAGGTGAGACTGCAGCAATTCCTCAAAGTGCATTATAGTCAGACCTTTCTCCCTCTTCTACACATGTATCTGCAGCAGTTCTAAGTGGAGGGAGCTGATAGACAGAGCAGCACTGTGTACCACAAGATATTTAATCCAAATAGTTAAAGCTTTCTGGGCTCCTTGGGGCTGGATTTGGCATAAGAATTCGGTATTTTACCAGTGAGGTAGTAATGTATAACCTATTACTGATAGCTAATTGGGTTACTTTTGTAATATGTGAGAAGATGAACCTAGCTGGTGAATAATTCTTCCGTTTCCTCTTCATTTCTGTTCCTTCTATCAGTCTTGGAAGGCTTGAGTTGGGCTAATTTATATTGTTTCTCAAAGGATGTCATGTTGGTTGGTGCTGAAACCCCCATCATACTATAATTACTATATGCAATTCAGAGATTTTCTTTTGTATAGATTTTAGTGTGGTTCTCAGGAGGGAAAATTCCCACCACGTATGGTTTGATGCTGTCAGCAGACAGTTGTTTTGGATCTGTATGCTACCACTGGGGATTGAAGTGTGTTTGTTGTCTGCCTGCAACAGAGTTTCTGGTTTAATTTCATCCAAAAAGTCACCTAGTTTGGATGCACCAAGACTGCATCAGCAGCAAGCGGGATGATTCAGTGATTTGGTTCTGAACTGTGCTAATGACCCAAACCAAAATGGTGATGTGAGTGCAGCTGTGTAGTTTTGGATACATACCTAGTTTGCTTTTTTTTTTTGTTTGTTTTTCAAGGCATCACGAGCTAGTTCTCTTTTTAAGCAAATGGGTGCTTTTTGCTTGTGGTTCAGCTCTGACTAACAGACAATTTAAGAGATTGTTGACTGATTGTTCTTGATTATCCTGATTAAGGTGGTGTTATCCTGATTATCCCTAGCTCTTGGCGTGAGCTAGCATGGAGGATTTGCGTTTGAGTTCATTATAGTGTTAATTTCATAAATAGCAACATGGGTTCTTCTAGGTCCATAAAAACATAGATGCAGTTATTCAAATTTCGTTGTGTGTAAACTCCTACAGAAGTAGAGTACATCTATTCATGGAATTGAATAGAAGGGAAAAAAACCCCAAATATTCAGTCTCTGTTTGGCTTTTCCTATTCACTGGTTACTGTTGTGTCAACCTTCTTTGGCCTGTATTTTGGCACTGAAAAAAAAAAAATCTGTTTTGTCTATAGAGGCAAAAACTGTTCAACCTTGTACTCCTGGGCCTCTGTTCTGGAAGAATTTGGTTTTCAAATGCTGTTGTCCCACCTCCTAGTTCCACTTTTTCTATTCCATGTATGGATGAACTAGATCAGTATATAAGACACAAGTAATATATAACATGAAATTTTAAGGCTGCTGTTCTTGTAGAATGCTTGCTCTCATACGGTTTATACATGTGCAGACCCACATACTGTGAAACTGATTTTTATTATTCTTCTGATTGTAGCCGTGCGGGACGTTCCAAACAAGCAGCCAGTAAAGAGAATGAATCTAGTGAAGAGATGGATGTATTTCAGAGTAGTTCACCTGTCAGTGATGACATTCCCCAGGAAGAAGTAACGGAAGAAGAGGAAGTTTCCACAATCAACGTAAGAGAAATGCCTGAGATTTTCTTTGTGAATCTTTGTGATGTCCTCTGTGTATTGATGTTCAGAGAATGACTTGTGTTCTTAGAACTTAACCTTCCTCCTTTAAAATGAATGAGGTGGTTGTCAACTGCTGCTGTTGTGTAGTGGCGCTGCACTGTAGTTTCCCACAGAAGCTGCGTTTCTTAGAAAATGTCAGTTTTTGTCAAGCATCTTAAATTTTCTGTTCTGAATAGCTTTTGTTATTTGTCTGCCTAAGTTGTTCGGTACCTCATGGGAATTATTTTCCAGATAACTCATGCCCATTCTTCTCAGCAAGATAGTAATAGTGAAAAATGTGTGTTTACACAAAACAGGAACACAAAATGAATAGTACTGGAAAACAAGTATGGTATCTTGGTGCAGGTTCCCAAAACAATTTCTTCCTTGTACCACCATATGCAAATATGTTAAAATAAGTTTATTTTTATATTTATTTCATGCAAATACATTAGTAATGTTAGTAGTAATACTAAAAATGTAACTGGAAATGCCTTCACACTTCATCTTATAATTGGAGCATCTGAGTGTATGAAAACTCTGAAAAGGTAAATTATTTTTGAATACTTGAAGGTCGCAGGCTCAGTAACATCAAAGTTATGTCCTGGTTGTTGACTGAGCCTTGTACCTGTGATAAAATGAGTAATAAATGATACTGTAAACAGTTACTCAAACACTATTGTGAGACTAAGCATTTTTTCCATTATAAAATATATTTATTCTTGAATTTTTCAAAGTTTTTCTGTAGAAACATTTAAAATACTTTTTCTCCAAACAGGTCCGTCGCAGAACTTCCAAAAGGGAAAGGCGATGAGTGAGCATGTAGTTATCAGCCTTCCAGGTGAAAGCTTTGAAGAATGCTTTTAATATAAAGCTTGAGACTGAATGAAGCTGTTAGTGCACAAATGGGGTTGCTGAAAAAGAGACAAAACCTATTTTACTTTTACTGCCCCTGCATTTGCAGTCCCTAGGTCACAAGCTTTAGCCACACACATGTTGATATCATTAACTGTGGATTTTTGTGAAGTGTAATGTGCGCTGGCTTTGTAGACATATGAACTAAAGAAGAAAACTGTAAATAGTTCTTTTTTTAATGTTTCTGACTTCTAAAGTGCTTGTATAGCTTTTATCTGCGGCTTTAAACTGACAGTACCCCACTGTTTATTGGATCTATTGATTTTAAAAAAGAACAGTTTGTTGAAAATTGATCTCAAGCAATATCTGTCAGTGTTTGTATTTGTACTCTTGTTGACATTTAACTGTGGGGAAAAAAAAATCAGTTGAACAAATAGTGCCACTTCCTTTTGCCACTATTTGTTGAGGAGAAGAAGAAGAAAAACAAAGGCCTTTGTTTCCTTCATTAATCTAACCTAGTGTTTACCTTAAGGCACCTACCAATCATCAGAGGTGCTAAATTACTTTCTTTTACAGTTGAACAATGTTGGATAGAATAATACAAGAGATGCAAATTGTGAAAAGTTGTTTGACTTGTTTTACACCTCAGTATTGATGCCAGAATCTTCTGGACTTCTAGTGGCATTGAAAATTCAAAAAGGATTTAAAATACTTTAATTTTAAAAGTGTGTTATTAAATAATGTACTGAATACCCTACCCATTTTATCTTCCCTTATCAGTTTTTATTAATCTACTGTATCAATAAAATTCTGTAACTGAGTTTTTAATAGTCTAGTATGTTAATGTGTATAGATATTTCCTTCTGAACATGATGTTCACAAAGAGCAAATTATTACTACATTATAATATGAAATCTGATATATAAACATTAGTGAAAATACAGTTCTTATTACAATGTAAAGTTAATCGCAAAGAAAAATTTTATTGATGCAGTGTGTCTTTATAAAGCTGTTCTTGAGAGCCAAGTGTTTTGTATTTTACAGTGAAGTTGCATGTTTATGAAAAATGTGCTGAAAATGGGATGTAATGTTTTTTTGGAAACTCGTATCTAGCAGTAGTATATGGTAGGTTGCCTCATGAGAGAACCTTTTATTGAGAGTTTATTGTACCATTTTGTTTTTGTTTTTTGAGCCAAATTTTTTTGGTATGAAGAGCTAAGTTTTTGTTGAATAACCAGCTGTTGATTATTGCAGTCAAGGTATTCAAGATTTGAATGAAGCTTCTTTTTTTTTTTTATTTTGTGCTACCATAGAGAGGTTGTTTTTTGGGATTTTTTTTTAGGTATAATCTGCAAAAAAAAAAAGAAACAAAATACTTAAAGCAGTATCCTGTATGCAGTTTTACAGTTTACAAACTGTGTCTTTGAACCAAAATGTATAGGTTACTACACTATGCTTGGCCAAGCACATATAATTTTAGGTGCTGTTCTCCCTCTGGTTCCCTACGGTTGACAACATGTGAAAAAATCAGTTTCTAACTTAGGAAAATTTTATCTCATTGAATAATGGAGCATTTTCACATAATCCATCAATAAATAAGTTAGAGTTGCAAGGTGGCCTGTAAAGATTAGAGGAAAGGATAATACTAAAACACGGATTTACCGATTTCCGAACTATAAAATCACTAGTAAAGAAACCTTTAGAATTTTTTAATTATGCTTTTTTTTTTTTTTTTTTTTTTGGTTACCAATGGAAAAAGGTATTAAAAGCAATTAGATTATTCTGCCTAAGCTTAACTCCCTCCCTCGCCCCTTCCAGTATTCAGCTTTTCATCATTTATACCTATAAAATATGGGGGAAATGCAGCCTAAAAAGGCAATTAAGGTTGATTTGAATTGACTTTGAAGTAGTTGGCACAGTGGAACTGGCTTGCTTACGCTTCAGCAGTGCAAATGCAAGTTGTTGGGGTTTTTCTATGATATAAAAGGATTAAAAGCTAGCTTTATATTTTCCTCTTTGACAGAATTGCACTGAAAACATTTATGGAAGATGTACCTTTAAGTCCATTTTATACAAAAATATGAAAAAATGATGCTGAAACTGCTGCAGACTCTTGAGGCTTTATGTGCATAAACATGGTTAGGTTAAACTTCATCGAATATTGATGCACATTACTGATCATAATGTTTAATGTAAATTTAAAGTATAGTTTTGCAATTTAAATGTTGATTTCTTGGGTTATAATGTGTAATTCATTATTTCTTGAGAAATAGGCACAGCAAATATTTCATTCTTATATTCAAACCTCTTCTAAGTTCATTCTCATCTCATATAAAGAAAATGAATATTTTATGTACTAACATTTTGAGATCTGCGTACAGTAGCTACAGTAGAGTATAATTATGTATAAAAGATAAATTGCTAACATTCAGTTAGCATGCTCTTCTGCAATGATGTTAAGTTTATAAAAATGTACTGTATTACATTAAAAGATCAAATTGAACTCACTGTAACAAGTTCCAGTATGAAATTTTTATGAGATTACCGAAGTATCTTGCTGTACTTTGCAGCAAATTAAGCTCATTTGTGTTAGATTTCCTTTTCTTGCTGCAGTGCAACAGGAAACTTTCAGTGATCTGTAGTTCATATGCAAAATGCAAACAGTGATTGTGTAATCTTGATACTAGCGTTTAAGAATAATTTGCTCTTGATTCCAGAAGCATGGGATTTTTTTTACTTGTCACCAACTGAGATAATTAATATTTAGGGCTACCTAATCCACTAATAGGAAGAAAACATGAAATTGCTTGAAAGTTCTAGTGTGAGTACACCTCTTCCACCTAGGATGGTCTAGAATCCTGTATTAACTATACTTGACTCTGCCAATTGACTTTATTTTCTAGCAAAATTGAACCCTCTTTCAAGTATTTTGACATTTGCTGTTTTGACATTTCAATGTGAACAAAAACATTAGAATTTACTAAAAAGTATTCATATTAAAGACATTTCCACTGAAAATGAATATGCTCAATTTGTGAGTAACTCGCAGAAAACTTGGACCTGAAGATTAAGTACTTCATTCTTGCATAGAATTTGTCATCTGATATTCAAAAAAAACCACCACCGAACTTCACATAGAGGTGTGTGTGCAGTTTTCTTGCTATTTTTTTGCATGTGTAGGTTTTGACAGATTATCAAAGTCTGCCTTTGTGAATGCACACAATAGGTTTTGCATCCTGCAAGTTTACGTTCCTGTGGTTCTGTGGAATTAGTTCTTAAATGCATTCATCCTATGCAAGTACAAGTACAAACCCAAGTACGTTGATATGTTTGAATACTTGTGCACACAGGGCATGTAATGAAAAGAGCATACATTTATCTTGAAGCTGTATATGCCAGACATAGAAAATTCTGAGTTTGTAGATGAAAATATTTTTTAAAATTGTCTGTGTTTAAGTATATATATATATATATATGTATTGTAGAGATTGATACATCTCTACCTCATCAAGGTAGGTGCAGTACATATTTTACGAAGAATGTTTTAAAGAAACACGTTCAGGTATACCACCATGTTTGCCCAAGGCAACTGTGTCTACAAACACACGGTGAAGATGAGTTCTAGATGGCCATCCCACTAGTCTGTCATGACTAAAATGATAAAATTCACCTGACCAAGACCTTCTGTCCAGTCATCCATCAGGAAGAGCAGAAGAACCTGAACGCGTTCTTCTTTCAGTTATGCTCACACATTGCCATTCCAGTCTCTGCATATTTGTTGGATGTTGCCTTTACAAAAGATGTTTACTAATTTAAATGCAATTTCCTAACACTGACACAAGTGACTTATATTCCACAGACGTAAGCAAACTTCCTGCTGTGTCAGTAGGTTTGTCCAACATACTTAGGACACCTGCTTTGTTACGTACAGTACAGCTTCTGGTGTTTTGTTGCTAGTGGAAAAGTAAGAAACTGGGATAGAAATACAGGAAAAAAAACCCCACCCAATTTGCTCTGAAGTTCTTCAGATTCTGCTATCTAAAATATCTGACCTCTGCACAGAGTTCACCAAGTGCCATTATATTTGTTTAGGCAGGGTAAACGTAGTATCATACAGGGTGTATGTGCAGTAATGAAAGGGTTTCATGCTTGCATTTTTTTCAATGCCTCACTTGAGTCATGATACAATTTTTAGTAGTGCTTTCATTTTGATAACGAAGATGTATATTCTATATTCTTTTGAGATAGCAGCATCGTATTGTATCTGTGTAAGAAGGAAGAAAGTCTCTCAAATACAGTTTTCTACCCCTGCAGATTAATATTTCAGTAATCATGTGATAAGTTGGAATTAGCTTTAACACGTAGTTTCTTTTGGAGGATGGATAACATAAGGTGTTTTGTTTGGCTAGCCGTGTTTCTGATGCTTGTATCCTACCTCACATACGTAGATACGAAGGAACACAGTATTTTGAAAATCAGAGCAGTATTATTGAATACACTGCCTGCTTACTTGGAAGTAATTTTATTATTAAAAAAAAATAAATTGTAGTTCACAGATTCGTTATGTAGTTCTGAACAGATCCAGAGAGCTGAAGGTTTTAGATATTAGGTTCTGTAAGACTGTGTCAGTATTGTTGCATTTTATTAATTTTCTATAGATAGAATTGCTCAAATTATGACATACAGTATAAGAGAATACAGGAACTTAGTAAGAATCTAAGTAGTAGTAACTTCTGTTGGTATTACAATATAAAAGAACATGTTAGAATGAAACATTCTTGCCCTAAAAAGCTTTTTCTTTAATATGTTGAGAAGACATGCTCATAATGTAAAACAGCTTTTTTTTTTTTTTTTTTTTTTTCTAAAGTCACAGCACCTTGAAATAGTCTGGTTTGGAACAGCTGGCTTTTTTGGTAGATATATTCTAAGCTTACAGGTTTCTATGTTCCTTGTAGTATGTTTATGTTCAGCAAAATCTAATTCTTGTAAACTAAAGGTATTTTGAAGAACAGAGGAGTTTTTAATCTATATTTCATAAAACAATAAGGTGTTCATTTTAAGCAGCGAGTTTTTTTTTTTTTATAGCCATATCTATAGATGCAGTAACATGTTACATGAATCTGATGTACACCACCACTATTTCTCTGGAGCCTTTGACCTACAACATACTGAAAGGCAGTAGAAGCTGCCTTTGTGTTTTCCCTAAAAGGCAGTTACAGTTGTCCTTCCATAAACGTTTCAAAAGATAAGAGCTGGAGGAGGAAGGGAGAGGAAAAATCGTGGTTTTATTTACCCTCTATTTATCTTCTGCTATATTCTATATGTTTTAGGAGATGGAAAAACAGTGGTGTGTGGCAGCGTGTTGGGTGAAAAGCGGGATGCCAGAAATGAGTTATTAATTTAAAAGGTGCTGGAGAGATGAGTAATGGGTAGGGAATCAACAGGTAAATGAGATGGGAAAGCAGTTACTCGATAGCAGATGACCAGTGATAGGAGTCTTCTATTCAAGATGAAAGCCTAAATGAGGGAAGCTAAGTTAGTGGTGATTATATTATCATTATTATTATTTATTTGAGAGAGGAGAACTGAGGATATGTTGCTTTCTTTGATTTGGAGGAAGAGGTTGGAGTGTTGAAATTTATGTAAAAAAAATGCACAGAATTGAGACTTGTGCCTAGAGTGTGTTTGTAGAAAGAAGGTGATAGCTGCTGCTGAGGTCAAATGTCATTAGTAAGGGATTTGGAATAGTTAGGCAAAAGAGGTTTCTAACCTCCATAGGTAGCAAGATGGGTGAGGCAGCATTCATTTAAATGCAGTGCTAAAAATGAGGCAAAAGAGGCCAAGATATATGCCATCTGGAAACAAGACCTCTCAAAGCTGCCTAATAGCAACAGTCTTCACAGGTGCACACTGCAGATAGCGATATATAACCACCAGTAATGATGTCTCCTACAGTACCTCTCATTAAATCTTTCAATGTGACCTCTTTTCTTAGCAGCTTTTTGTGAAACCCTGATCACCCAGTCTTTCCTACTAATTTCAGTCTACCTTCTCAGCAGCCTGGGATGGCTCTCCCCTTCCCTCACACACGTATGTCCTCTCCTAGAGGATGTTGTGTGTCTTATGCCCAGTCATTGCTGCTTTTCATTGCCTTCAGTAGACCCCAGCCAGCCACGTTTCCAAATCTTTCTGGTTTGTGCCATATGTTCTTCACTGTGGTGGTCAGTCACTGGAACAAGCTCCCCAGGGGAAGTGGTCACGGCACCAAGCCTGACAGAGTTCAAGGACAGTCTGGACGATGCTTTTAGTCGTATGGTTTAGTTTTAGGTAGTCCTGCGAGGAGCAGGGAGTTGGACTCGATGATCCTTAGTGGTCCCTTCTGACTTGAGAGATTCTGTGATTCTAACTGCAGCTGTTACAGTGCTCGTTTCACAGCCATTAAGCTCTGAAACAAAAGCGGTCATCAGGTGACTACCCAACCGCAGTACGTATTGGAAAAAGGCGTATACAAGTTCTGCAGTTGAACTAGAGAACTGGTAGTTGAACTGCTGCTACATTTTGATACCTCTGTTTCCCAGTTATCTGGTGAATCAAGCTCCTTCCAAGGTTACGGGATTTCTTAAATCTTTCTTTCTTTCTTCTTTTGCCCTGCATTTTCCAATGAAATGGCAAGTAAGGACTCCCCTGAAGCGTAAGCAGCCAACTCTGTGCTCCCAAATACAAAACAGAGTGTAAACCAAAAGGAGGAATAATTTGGAGGGATTTAAGCAGAAGTTCATTTTACTTCTTGCTACCCCTGTTAAGGAAGAAGCACGTCTTTGGTAGGAATGTGAAAGAAAATGAAGATTACTGCAGTAGGGGAGATCAAGTTTTGCCAAACCATTTTCTTGTATTCATGGGAAGGAACAGGAAAAGTTACTCATTAAAATATGTGTCACTTCAGCAACTTTTGTTGCTGTACATTACCATTAAATGTGTGACAGTGGGTTATGGGATATTACACTTAATTCTGCATGGGATAGTACTTAATCTTTGCGAAGATCTAAAAATGAATTTTGTTTTCTTCTTCCTAAGCTGCTCTGCTACGTGTATTGTTGATTTTTTTTATAAGTCTGGTATTTAATATCAGATCAGCATCCATTGCCTGTTTTCCATTTTTGTGTTTATCCAAAATAAGGACATGAGAGATGGCCATAACAGAACTAGTATCACTTACTGCTATTATATTTAGTTTAGATAAAGTACTTGATGTGTCAGGGGAACACTTTAAATCCATACTTAATTATTTGTCCAAAACTTGTGACTCTGCCTTCTTAGTTTCTGTGCTACTATTTGATGTTGAATTTGGAACATACTCTTCTTTTGTAGTGTTTTCTTTGTATGCAAGTTGGGCTAAAAGAGCCAATTATGAACTGCCTAAAAAAAGAAAGTATTAGTAGCATAGAACATGTAGTGTGTTGCTGCTACGTACCAGAGTCTTCACCAGAGAAAAATCTTATCTGTTGTTTAGCTTCCAATACTTGTTTTCAGTGTAAACCAATTGTTTCTCTGGGAGCCTGCGGAGTTTTAAAACAGCTTTCAACAGTCGGGGCCTTCCTTCTGTTTGATACACATACACTTATACCTATGTTGTTTATATATACAAATACTTGGCATAAAGCAGCAAAATGAAGGTGGAACTTTGTAATATTGTCTGTATAGTATACATAGAATTGCAAACCCTTTGTCTCTGACTACATATATGCACATTTACCAAACGAACTCACTGCTTAAGGTTGGATAATGTTTTTGCAGTCTTCAGGAGCTGTACTGCTCCATTCTCCCTTACGTGCTGTGTAAGTTTGTATGGACGCTGTGCCTAATGCCATGGTTGTTTCTTTAAATTTCCTGATGAAATAGCTTTCTGTGTGCTGCTGTTTTTCTGCTGTGTGGTCTGTTGTGTTGTTAGCAACTGATTTGCTCTTAAGACTGACTTGATGGGCTTTACTGAGGAAGGTCTTCTATTATCCTGACCTTACAGCAGCTTTTGTTTGAGTGGGGAATAGTTTTGGGGTGAAGCTCAGTCTTTTTGCCTCCAAACGAAGAGAGAAAGAGACACATTTCAAAAATTAGTCTCGAAAAGAACCACTTTTTCAGGTTCCTCTTCATATCTAGGTGGGCCTAGGTATATTCCACGTCTCAGAAGAAACAACTTTCTCCATTTTTAGTACTAAAGCCAGGGAACAGTCTTCTGAAGACATCTCACCATATCTCAGTACATTTCATTGTTATGCCAATATGCCCCGAGACCTCTCAGCTCAGGCAGGGGCTATAGAGGCACAGTAGATTACAAAAACCTATCTTTTGGAGCTGATAGGGTTTTGGCCTTCCCAAACAAGGACCACATGGGTGGTCTTGAGGTTACTGGTGACTTTGCTTCTCTATCTGAGGAAACAGTACCATTATTACAGTTCCTGTTCTCTGCAAGAAAAAATAGTCCTTAGTACTGTGCCATCCCTGCTTAGGACCCACCACCCTATTTAAATTCAAGACTCATGAGGACTTCTAAGTAGTTGTTAAGTAGCTGGGTCATCCCATTTTGTTATAAAGAGACGACAACCCCAAATTGTTCTTCAGTTTACATTCCTGGGATGAATGAATGAGACAACAGGGGGGGCTTCTCAAGGTGGATCCCCTATTTGAACCTCCAGATTCCATATTCTTAGTAATGAAATGTGATGTTCCTGATAGCCATTATCTCTCCTAGACATAGGGAGATGCTTACATCCCTTTCTGTTGTCTTTCAGCCACACTTCTCCATTCCTCTATTGAGTTCGTTTCAAAAGCAGTGGGAGTTTCATCTTGGCCAGGAAATTGCTTCGAGTGGTTTTCTCATGAGCCTTTTGCTTTTAGGTCTAATTTGTTTCTCACAGTCTTGATATCAGAAGGCTTTTTTTTTTTTTTAACTGCATAGATTCAGACCTTCGGACATCTTTTAAGCTGTTCAGTTCCCCCTCAGGCGTTCTGTCTAGGTGTTCTATTTCTAACCAGTGACTGTACAACAGGATAGTAGTCTGTGTCCAGGCCTGCTATGAAATACTTCTAGGAGGTCAGTGGTCAGAGTGGGTTCTGCCAGGACTCAGATGACTCAGAGCAGTGCTTGAAGATCTGCTGTATTCTGGTTATCCCCTGTGCATCCATGTGCAGCCTCATCCGTGCTTTCACAAAGCTAAAGTCAGATTTCACCACTAGAGTTGGTGGGAGTCGTCTGGCACACTGATAGTGTACACAGTGTGGTGGGTTGTTTTTTTTTGAGAACCTTCTCCTGTGATTCATAGTGGCTAACTGCTACTAAACTACTAACTGCACAGAAAATGGTATAACATTTTTATAAAGTGCACACCAACTCGCTTGAAGAAAAAGTAAGTTAATGTATGCATAGTGGGTGATCTTTGAAAGACACGAGCATCCTACTTGCTTTTCTTGTCCTTTGGTATCTACTATGGATGCATTCCCGCAGCTGAGAGGTACCAAAATGCTGAGTGTGAGAGGAGAGAGAATCTAGAACATGACAGCTTTGCATATGGCACGGGAAAACTCTCCTGTCCTACATGGCAGAGAGAAATACAACCATTTAAGATCCATGGTTATTAAAGTAACGGATGTGTGCATTTAATTCCTTTATGCCATTTCTGTTGCTAGTCTTCTGATGCTTTAATTTCCTAGAAAGTGGGAACTGAAATGGAACGGTTTTGTCATGTGTACATTCATGAGAGAGGGCAGGTCGTGAGTATATGCTAAAAAACCATGGGGTTCTTGGTTTTGACTTCTGTGCACACCTGTGAAAATCTTTCTTGCTAAGAACTCCGGTGCCTGTAAGGTTGTGCCTCTTATTTTCCCTCTTACACATTAACATTTTTAATGTGCTGAAGCAGACTAGTGAAATGGTTCTGAAAACGAGGTTGCAAGACTTTAGCACAGTGTATTGTTTTCCTTATTTGAACCATGGTTCTTACTCTTCTTCATACGGCACAGACTGCTGTGGAAATGGTTTTAGTGGCTCTGAAGGAGAGAGCTACCCAACTAGGGAAAAAGTTCAAGCCCTCATGGGAGAATATGGGGTGCACTGTTGCTCTACATAGCAGGCAGCATCTGAATTCAATAAAAGATTGGCAGTAGCCATGGAAAACGCCTCAGAATGTAAGTGTGATGTGCTGAGAACAAAATCAGCACATACACTCTCTCTATTTGCGTTTTTTGTATCTTCTCTATCTTCTTGATTTCTTTTTATGTTTCTGCCGTGGATTCCCATCCAGTCTATATTGTTCCTTCTTGTTAGTTGTGTGTAATAGCACAAATACAAATGAGGAAAACCAAGTTTATCTCAAGAAAAAGCCTGTCTAAAACAAAGTTCTGCCTATTTTGTCAACAGCAGATGCGCTCTGCTATTTGCTATACGTTCATTGGCCCACGAGGCTTTGATGAGCAGCAGTGACTAAAAACAGCCCCCGAGAAGGAAGGTTCGTCTCCCACCATCACTGGAACATCTACCAGTTTCCACAGATTTGCTGTGGCTGAGAGCCAGAGCTGTGCTAGAGGAAAGCTGATAAAAATGAAAAATGGTGGAGTGGAGTAAGGGAATAAATACACTTTTCAAACCCTTGAGAACATCCTGGGGAAAAAAGGGGTCCAAAAGAAATGCATAAAAAGTGCAAACTTGCAGATTCTTGTAGATGGCCTTTTTAAGTGCATCGAATTACAGATAGGGGTGGTGTTTGGGTGATTTATTGAGAAAATGTCTCTATGAATAAAAACCTAAAAGTATTTCAGCCCTGTGCAAAGAGGAGTAACTTCACTGAACACTGCATGAACAGTCATGCGGTGACCAAGTCACAAAACACTTTCTCTCCTGAAGGGAAGCAATATAAATTTACATTGTTGAAAGGAGACTGGTAACAGGTTTAGACTCTAGCAATGTGGTATCACTTAAACAATCCCCTCATCTTAGTGAGCTTGTGTCCATGGGAGCACTTTGGCCAGTTGGGATGAAAGGTTAGGTGATTTACTGCTGAGGTGGAGCAAGAGGTCAAGGGAGAAAATGGCAGTTACAAAGATACAGAACAGGCACGGATCGAGATTAGCTTGCCAGTCACAGGTTTAAAATGTGCCATAGCGGATGGAGCTGGGAGCTGAAGACATGATCGCTGGGATGGGAAGAAGCTGCAAGCTGAACTCCCTCCTGGGCATAGTCCAGGTGGTAAACCATAGAGCGTTTCAATCCAGGCCATATTGGAATTAGATGAGACAAGGAATGGGTATTGTGGCTGCTTATACCGAAACATGAAGACTTTCTCTTTCACCTGTAAATAACCTGGTTCTAGGCTGAGGCGGTATCAGTCAACCAGATGGGCAGAAAGAGTGGTTGGATGATTGGACTCAGAGAGCAGTGGTTCAAGGGCTACCCTGCCTCAAGGCTGGTAACAACTGGGGTGCCACAGGCATCTGTCCTGGGATGTCCTTATGGGTCCCTTCCAACTTGAGATATTCTATGATTCTGCGTTATGTTTAACATCTTTATCAGTGACCTGGAGGAGATGGCAGAGCGCTTGCTCATGATTTTCCCAGATGACACAAAATGGGAGGGGGCACTAAATATGCTGCCATACAGAGGCTCCTGGAATCCTTGGAGGAATAGGACCACCTCATAGAATTCAGTAAGGACAAATGTGAAGTTCAGCCCTTGCACAGGAAGACCCCCTGGCTGTGATACAGGGTCAGGTACTGACTAGTTTGGGCAGCAGATCTGAAAATCACCTGGGGGAGTTGATAGACATCATTGAGGGATGTAGTAACAGGAGCAATTAGGAGGCAGTGATTATCCCCCCTACTGAGTACATATTAGACCACATCTAGATATTGTGCTCAGTTTTAGCACCCTGAGAACATGAAAGTGATAAATTCCTGTGAGTTCAGTGGCAGCCCACCAAGATGGTCAGGGCCTGGAGCACAGGCCCTGTGAGAGGAGGCTGATGGAGCTGGGCTTTCAGTGTGATTTTGGGGGATCTAAGAGCAGCCTGCTGGTGCCACCTGCCAGGAGGTTACTGAGAAGATGGGCCCAAGCTTTTCAGAGCAATGCATGGTAGGAGGAAGGGAGCCAGTCAGAAGCTGAAGCTGGGTGTAAGGCTGGATGCAAGGAGAAACTTATGAAGACATACTGACCAGAATGGGATCAGTCAAGCAGCGGAACAGGTTGCCCGGGGAGATTATACAGACTTCCTCGGAAATTTTCAAGAACCAGCTGCATAATGCCATTTGCAACCTGGCCTGACCTCGTGGCTGGCCCTGCTTTGAACTGGATTTTGGACTAGATGCCTCCTGAGGTCCCTTCAGCCTGAATGATCCTGTGATCCCATTCCTGTGACAGCATAGCTTATGAAGTGGGAATCATGAAATAGGGAAACTTTCCTTGGCTTGGCAAATCTACATCACTCTTATAGCATTCAATTTTTATTCCACCTGCCATTTAGCATCACCATAGATGACTGTTAGCGTAATTTAGAAGATAACAAATACAAAGCTCATAGATTGGTTCATCTTCATTTTTCTGGCTTGTGATTATATTTAAGTGTGGTTTCAAAACAGCTTATACATTTGTGCATGTATATATGCCTGTATATATCTGCATGCCTGCACACATGCAGGCAGCTGGAAATCAGAGTTTTACTTCTAGATGATTTCTAGTTATTAGTACCAGGAATGTATGCATCGTTGGGTTAATGCAGTATGTGTTATTACAAGTCATGTAGTATAGTCAAGGCCCCGTATGGCCGTGGGCATAATTCATGCTTCTCCTAATCCACTGAGTACTAAATTAAAATCTCAAGGTACTGTGCTGGACTTTGGATCTGAATAAGTGAAGAACTACTTTAGCATAGTCAGGTTTGTTTACAGAATTTTAAAATTATTTGATATGGCAAGATGAATATTCCTCAGTGGACAATTGCCTGAAGGCAGACTCGGGTTGCGGGAGACACACGTTTGAGGAACTGCACATCTGTCAGAGGCAGCCAACAGGCACAGCAGTTTGTGCAGCGGTTTCTGGGCTCTGCTTTGAAATCTTCTGGATGTTCTGAGAGTTTCCCCGGGGGTTGGTGGAGGACTTCCAGGGCCTTTAGAGGAGCACCAGTGTGCTGCTGCATGTGAGGATACTGCAACCTCGAACAGGTTGGGCCTGTTCCTGAAGAAAGGGGGCTCTGAGCTCCTGTTCAGCTGGTTCCTGGCCTAATTGGACACACACCTTTCCGGCAGGTATGGGGCAGCCCTGTACAACCACTGGGTGGCCAAGAACACAGCTCCCCATAGCAGCAGTTATTGCAGGCCAGAGCCAGGGACCTCACTGGGAGCAGGCACATGCCCTGCCATGGTGAGGATGTGCCACAGACCCCAGCAGGATTGGGCCAATGGCCCCTGCAATGTCACCAGCCTCAGCCCAGGTGCAGCTCTGCAGGGCCAGGGCTGAGGGACACTGGGGACCTCTCACCAGGGCTGGGGAGATGGACTTTTGCCCACAGGAGGTAGGTGCCTGGGAGGGTCTGTGTTGCCAAGTAACAGAGCTGTAGGAGGAAGTCAGTGGCTGCACAGCATCAGGGAAGACAAGAAAGATCACCCAGGCCTTCTCCAGGACCCTGCAAGGTGCAAAAGCTTTAAACCCCAAAAAGCTGCACTCAGGGAGGCACAGGCAGAGTCTGATGGGTGGGAAAGCAGGACTCCCACTACAACAAAGGCTGAGAGTTGGTGGCTCCTGGCCCCAGAAGCATCGCTCCCGCTCCCCCTGCAGATCTGCTTCTAGGAAAGAGATTCAGCATCTTGCCGCAGACCAGGGGCTGGAAGCTCCCTCCAGTGCAGCACAGTACCTCAGCTGGTAGCACTGGGACACCATCTGCTGACCCAACCTGATATCTAGGGAGGCTCACTGGGGGCTTGGATCCTCCTTTTCCATGTGGGCATCAAAATTGTGCCTGGGGAGACTAGGAATGACAGGGGAGGGAAATGGCAACCCACCATCCAGTGATCAGGTTGACAAGCAAAGGGAATCAACAAAAAAGAAGGCTGAAAGGGACTCATTTTGAGAAAAGGACTAGTTCGGTTGGACTAGATGATCTCCAGAGGTCCCTTCCAACCCTAACAATTCTGTGAATTCTGTGAAAGGAAGCGCCTGCAGCAGCGCTTTATGGTGGAAGGTCTCATGCCTCTTCTGGGCAATCAGAACTGCATGCCTTTCTGAAGTACCTGTACACTAATGCACATGGCATGATGAGCAAATGGGAAATTAGAGGTCTGCGTGCAGTTCCAGGGCTGTGATCCAATTCAGATCACAGAGGTTTGGTGAGATAGCTCATGTGACTGGAGAGTCACCATGGATGGATACAAGCTCTTAAGGTAGGTTAGAACAGGAAGGTGAGGAGGGAGAGTTGCCCTGTGTGTGAGTGCAGCAGGGGTGCATGGAGCTCTGTTTGGCATGGATGAGGAGCCAGCTGAGAGCTTATGGGTCAGGATTAGCAGGCAGGCCAACATGGGTGACATTGTGGGTGTCTGCTACAGACTGCCTGATCAGGAAGAAGTAGTAGTTGAGGCCGCCTTCAGACAACTGGAAGAAGCCTCATGTTTGCAGGCCCTGGTCCTTGCAGGGACTTTAGCTACCAGAGGTTCCTTCCAGCCTCAAGTATTCTGTGATTCTGCCTTCTAGGAAACCTGCAGGGAAAATACCAGTCATGGGAGCAAAGCACTAGGAAATTACTTAAGGAGCTGAGTGTTTGCTGCAGTTGAAGACACTTCCATGATTAATCTCTTTGTACAAGGACCAAGAAGTATGGATATCTGGAGCTTGGCCATGCCTCATCTGCCATATTCTTCCTCTTTAACAGGGATGGTAGTGTTTCAGCTACTGCAATGTGCGTGGCTGCTTATAGCAGAGACAGCAGGTTAGACCTTTCCTCTTCTATCATAGGAAGACAAGATTTTAGCCCCTGCATCTTCAACAGAAACATTATGTTGCGTTCTCTCCAGCGGTCTTTTTATCCCTCTAAATTGGTGAAATCAAGAGATTGATGGCAGAGCTGCTCTGCTGGCAAGAACTGGAGATAAAAGGCTGATGGAGCAGCTTCTACCTCATTGAAAAAAGGTTTTATTTGAACTCATCATTTGTTTTTTCACCCAGTCCTCTCCTGTAGTACTTGAGACTCCCAAGAGTTATATTCATGGGTAAATGGGGTGTTTTATTAAGCAGACACAGTACCATAAGCAGGACTGTTTCCACTAAAATGGGATTCTCTAGGGATAAGCCTATGTCCCCCTTCTCCATCATAGGTTTTATCTACTTAAAAAAAAATCCCAACCCAAAAAAAGAAACCCAACAGGCCTTTTCCTGTGTTACGTATGTAAGTTATTGGCAAGGATTTTAACTTTCCTTCCCACAAGGATTGCTTAGGGTTTCTGTTAGGATGTGGGAGGTGCCAGTGTGTGTGATGTAAATAGCAGAGACCAGGTTAAGCACAGGAGTTCATGACCGGACTGGCATTTGTTGGGGAGAGAGGCTAAGATCAAAGAACAGAAAAGTGGTTGTACTGGGAAACTGTACTGTACCAGAGAGACAGGCTGCCTCCAGTAGTGGCCAGAAATGGGTGCCTAGGGGAGAATAAAACCAAGGTAAGAGTATACAGTAACTCCCCCAGACATCCCTCTTGCTGTGAGCTATTTTCAGTCCAGAGGATTTCCCGAGCTTGTTGCAGTGTAACTGTTCAGTAATTTGCAATGAATCTCTCTTTCAAGTCCAGTCTTCCTTTCAACCCACAAAAACTACACATGCAGGGTGCTCCTTGGCAAGCAGCTACTGTGTGAACTGCCTTCGATCAAGTGCTTCTGAATCCAGTTCCTACTACCTTCATCTCACCATCCCTAGTTGTGGTGGCGGAGGACATGCTGGATGGTCAGCCCTTGACCACACTCCTCGTGCCACTTAAACCTTTACAGTAATGCTTTGGTTATCTGTGTTTTGGGATTTTTTTTTTTTTTGAAGGCTATAAAGAAGCCATCCCACATCTTTCAAAGAAGACACCAAGGATAATCAAACTCTTCGAGTTCTGCTATTTTGTTTTGACACGAGGAGACTGGAACTGCCCCCGTTTTTGGTGTAGCAATGGTTCTTTATTGTTTCTAATAATTCCTACCGCTGGTTTTTCTTCTTTGATCACTGAGCTGCTGTTTTAATGAAAGCATCTATCAAAATGCCAAAGTCTTGCTCACGAATGGTAACAGTCAGTTGAGAGTGTAACAGTCAAGAAAATTCCCCAGCTGTGGGAGAAGTTTAATTCCTCCAGCTGGGATTGCAGTACTTTGCCATACCCAAAGAAAGTTTAAAATGGCAGAAAAGGTGAGGAGGAGAGACAGCACTTCCTCACACCTTTGTTGCCTTTACATGCTGGCTGCTGTTCTTCGCCTGGGACAGCTGAGCCCTCTTCTTTAGGGTCATGAGCACTGTCTGAGGCTGAGGTCTCTGCACTGGCCACAGTGTAACAGAAGTAGCAGCTGAGTCAGCACTTCATTATCCAAACCCAGGAAAGAATTTCTTTGTCCAAAAATATTGTTTGCTTTGCACCCTGTTTTCTTGTTAAATACCTGCAAGCTGTTAAATACCCCCAAATTCTGCAGGAGCTCTATTGCCTTGCTTACATGCAAATTTTTACAAAATGTTGCATGTCAAAGTTTACTTAGGCCTTGAAAAATGTCTGCCACAACAGCTGCACTTATCCCTTGACTATCAACCTGGAATTTTTGTAGGTAACCACTCCTTTCTATTTACTCTTCTATTAAAAGATGAATTGTCCAGTTTTGCAAACCAACCTCTGCACACATCAAAATCAATAAGATGGTTTTTGTTTTCAGTGGGAACAGAAAACTGTCCAAGAGCAATCTGTGTTTCACTGAAACAGTGGTCTGGTTTTTGTAGCTATGGAAAGGGTGTGTATTTCTCACTTCCATGAACAGTATAGCATTTAATGAACTTACTAGCTGCTAATTAGCTGGCAGCACATAGAATGACTGTAACCCTGTGATCATCTGCTGCTAAATAATCAAAGGCAAAACTGTGTAGGCTTGTAACACCTGAAGAGGAAAGACCTCACTGGTAGTGACGCTCTGTTAGCAGAAACTCCCAGTATTTCAGTTAAAATCAAGCCGGTTTCTTCCTGGCTGACTTCTTTAAAATTTATGGTCAGCCCTGCAGCATCTGATTCTTTAACTTGGGTTTCACTTAGCCTGTGGTGCTGTTGTCTGTTTACACTTCTGTCTGTTTGTTCCATGTTGTGTCGGCATTTAATATGAATAAGATGGGCTTTGTAGTCTTGATTTTATTTTTTCCTAAGTAAATATACATTTCTAAAGGTTCTTCAGAAACAGGCCTGATTGTGTGAATGACATAATAGATGGCTGAATGTGACCAGCAACGAAAAAGGTGCCAAAACCCCCTCCCAGCATTTCATGTTGCTGTAAACAATGCCTCAACATGTCCATGATTCTGTTGGGTAAGATGCTGTCGTGCCATTTTTTGGTTTGCTTTGTTTTGTTTTCTTGATTACTTTAGTACAGATATTGTCCTGGTTTGAGCAACACAGGACTAATTTCTCTTCTAATGCTTGGGAAAACTGCACTTTTTGAAGGCTCTAGTGTCTGAATTTGTGAAAGTATTTACTTTGTAGACAGCTATGGTATCTGGGTTTCAAGGTCTCAGTGTTTTCGAGCTAGCCAGGTGCAGGGATGAGGAGGAGTGAGACCCGGGCACTTGACCCATGCTGGCCAACAGGATTATTTCATACCATGAACGTCACATTCAATGTAAATTAGAAAGTTTGCTGAGGAGTTCTCTTTCTCCCTTGATGGCTGCCATCCTGAGAACTTCTTGCCCAGGTGCTGGACCCCTGAGGCCTTTCCTTCCTCCCAAAGCTGTGGCGCTCGCAGTGTCTGACATTTACTGTCCACTGCTGGGAGTGCACAGCTTCCTACTGATGTAATTGGCTGAGTATAATCCTTGTATATTTTGTATTGGTATTGGGATCAATATTGGTTCTTTAGTGTTATTAATGTTAATTATTTAGTCTTATTCTATTAAATCCATTTATATTTCAACCCTCAGGTTTCCTTGTTTTTTCCCTGATTCCCCTTCCTAAGTGGGAAGGAGTCATCGGTTGATAGAGAATTGTCTGAACGACACTAAATTGTTGTGGGTTTCTCAAACCATAACAAGATGTGCACACCAGACTTCCAGAAACATGAAAGCTTCGTGCTGTAATCAGTGACAGAGAGATGGACTGAGTCATAATGGCTCAAAATGTTTTGGTAGTTTCTCTAAGGTTGAATAATATCTTCACGTTGGGATACGCTGTGGCTCATGGTGAGAGAGATCTTGGGAGCGAACTCGTGGTGGCCTGATCTGGGGAGCTGAGCAGCTGCACCCCAGTCTGGGATGTCCCACTCCCGGCTGCTATCCTGACATGGTGGCAGGAGGTCACTCCCAACCAAGGGAGAGGTACAAGAGGACATGTGTCTGCTCCTTGCCCCTTCCTCACTTGAACAACAGCTTGTGACCCTTTGGGTTGGGCTTTGGACAGGCGCAGGCAGAGATGCTGGGCTGTTAGCCTGATCAGCTGTTCCCCATCTCCTCTTGGGGAAAGAGGCACCGGGCCAGGCAGAAGCCTCCTGCAGTCTGGGTCTGGCCTGCAGACCCCAGTTGGTCTTTGCTGAGTGAGCCCATCCCTGCTCTAACTCCGCTGAAAATTATCTGCTTGTGCAAGATTTATATATTTTAATTAGCATTGTTTGATGTGGGGTGTGTGGTTATAACTGATCACATTCTGAAAGTAGTTTCTGCTACTGTTTTGAACATCCGTATTTATAAATCCAAGACTGTTAACATGTATTAGGTTTGGCACTGTTTCTGAAGTGTTGCTTTAGATTAATGTCAATGTTGTGTATGTATTGAATCTTTTTTTTTTTTTTTGATCTAGGAAATTAATGTTATCATTGTGAGCAACAAATAGGCTGTTTGAAAGGCATAAGGCTGAATTATCAGTGTGGCTAGTGGCGTTAACATGAACTGCTTTCTTCTCTGTTATTTTAAACCAGTGTAATTGCCGATAAGGGGCTTTGAGTTAGGAGAAGAAAGCAAGTCTGGTGCCTCCACTTTATAGGCAGGCATCCTCTCTTAGCTATGTGTTATGGACCAGAAGAAATAGTTTAAAAGCACAATATGCAAACAAGGCAAAAATAATCATCTGATAATAATTTTGATTGCAGTGCAGTCATTTAAAACCTTGGTACTTTCAGGAAAGAATAAATGTGGGTGCTACAGAATCTGTATGAAAAAAAGGAAGTATAGGGCAAGATATGGCACGTGCACAAAGGCTTTAAATAGATAAACAGTATGGCAATTAATTTGAATGACACTGGCTACGACAATTGCCCCAGGAGGTGTGGAAGGGAGCTGGAGGAAGCATACATTCCTGGGTACTCCTGCAAGAAACTGATGAAAGAAGAAGAATTACTTAAAATAATTTAAATATTGACTTGTGCTCTGGGTAATTTCCATCTGACTTAGTGGAAGTTCTTTTTTACCCAGATTTTAGTTGAATCTGTGCACATTGTTATTCTGAAGATTATTTTCTCAAAGACAATGTTTACAGTTTGCAAGATGATCAAACAGATGGTTTAAATTTGTTCTGATGCTCTGTGTTTTTTCACAGTCTCTTTGTAAGTTAAATAAACTTGAAAATGATCTGTCTAGAACTGTGTCATTTCCCAGATGAGATAGCTGCTTGAGGACATGCCTGTCTTCTCTCTCCAAAGAGATAATCCTCATCTGCAGTAAATAGCAACGACTGGGGTTCCCTGCCCTTCCAGGACTTTTGCTTCTCTCTCCGCTCTCCAAAATGAACCCATGACCTCACTGCCTCCTACCGTAGCTTCTATAAGAGGTCCTTCATCCTCCATGGACACTGTCCACGTCCTTTTCTCTTCCTGTTAGTTACCCTGACAGTATGGATCCTGTCTTCCATGCTAAGAGGGAGCAGGGAAAAAGCAGGGCAGCATGAAAAAGCTGATATTGCCAGGGTGGCAGAAGTGATATTCCCAGTGCGGAGCTATTCAGAAGTGCAGACATTTCCTTTCAGCATCACTCCAACTGTTCAAAGTCTCCTTTTCCTTGCTGGCAAAGCACCCGATGCAGCCCACAAATGATAGCCATGTGGGTCGTCTTCTGAAGGACTGAATGTGTAACTGCTAGTCCCATGTGTTACAGGCTGACGCTGGTTTCCGAACTAGCTCAAGTTTGTTCAGACTGGCTGGTTTCAGTCCTCTGTAGCAGGCAGTGCTGCCATAGCCCCCAGCCTGCCTCTTACACAGTGAATGCAGTTAACAAAGATCTTCTGATGTCCTCGTGGAAGCCTTGATTAACTAAGCAACTGTAGAAAAGTTATTTGGGCGTGACAAAGCAGTGGAAAAAAAAAAACCCAAAACTTTTTTTTTTTTTTCCCATTTTGGGTCAGAGCTGCAAATTCAGTCCTCGATTTGCTGTGCACATCGCTGGAGACATTTTAAGGGTATATGTCTGTTGTCATTGTGCTGAGGCAGATCCAGGGGTAGATTCTCGTCCTTCACGGAGTTTGGCAGGGCGATGGGCTAATTCCTTTTCATAATTAATTTAGGCAGAGCAGAATTAGATTGCAATTGGATACCTCTGAACTTCTTTTCATAGTTGTTTTCTCTAAATCACTGTTGGTGCAACCAAATAGTCCTTCAAACCAACATAAAGACTAGCCAAGAATATTAATCTGGTGGCTCTTTATCTTCTTTGCCTAGCACAGAAATGCAGTGTCAGAAAGGAGTGTAACTACATAAAATCTGAAAATTCCCTTTTCTTTCCTCTACATATCTTTTACTTCTTCTTTCCAAGAAAAAGGAAAACAGACTTTTTTGACAGAAACAGAATCTTTGCTCTTTTCTGATACATGTTCTGACAGTCTTTGGGGATACTAGTGACCAGTAGAATTAAATATTATTGCGATAGAAATTTCGTTGCTGCTTTTAGCAGCAGAACAGTCAAAGTGGTGGACCGTGTATTCGCCCCTCTCCTGCTTTAGAAAAGGCCTCAGCAATCGGATCCTCCTGAGCCAAGGTAGTTTGAATGGTCAGTTCCAATGAGACCAGGGTAATAGCCCACAACTGGGATAAGTCTAGTGTTAGATGTTACTTATCCCGTGCTAAATTACAATTTGCTATAAGCTCTGTGTAAAATCCATGGCGGCGGGCATAACTGATACTAGGGTGGTTTGGAAAAGTTAGTAGGCAAAATAATTTTTTGTTTTTTCATTTTAGAATAGTGTTTGCAGTGAGAAGATCAAGGTATGTTCTTTGTAAGCACCTTCTTTTTAAAAGGTGGTGTATTTTTTATAAACTTGTGTAACCATGTTTGTACATTCGTGAATTTGGGCTCTGCAAGCAGAAGGAACTAGCTGTCAGTTCACTGCAGGTTTGGACATGTTACTGTCTTCTTATGGAGACAGAAGGACCTCCTTGTGTATATAGGGGTTGCAAGTGCTGGGAGGAAAAGGAAATACAGGGTTGTAAACCATCTTCTTCAGGTTTATTTTCTGGTGGATTTTTCTGTCTTCATGAACAAATAGCATAGCAAATCTTGCAGGTGGCACAGACTACATAAAACATGTGCTACTTGTTTTGGCAATTTCCCTGTTACACTGGGCTGGATTTCCAAATGAAAAAAACATTGTTGATTCACAAATACAGATCTAGTCCTCTATAGAGGACTATATAGAGGATATATATCATCTGCTCCAGAGAGGGAACGAAAACAAATATATGCAAATATAACTATTTTGATGCTTCTGTTGACCCTTTCCAGTCAGCAATAAGTAGAGATCTCATAGTACTCATGAGGTAGAAGGGAAAAGATCCACAGCGCTTCTTGCAACTTTTATAGCTTAAAAAGTCTGTGATCATAAAGTCTTGCACATGTGGCACTGGGGCTAGAGCCTGGCCAAAGCCTCTCCTGAAGGGTATGGCCTGCCAGGGTTGCCTGGCGAAGGTGAGCCCTGCAGAGATCACACCCTTTGTACCAATGTGTGTGCGCTTTTTTTTTCTTTCCAAAAAAACCCACCCAACCTATTTTTGTTCTATAACAAATAACTTGTCTCAGTCATTTGGGACAATGCTCCATTACTTTCTTGGGCGAGACCTTCATTGGGGATTTATTATTTACACTTCTGTGCTCCAAGCTGGGCACTGGTAAATGCATAGTAACAGACAAACGCTGTTGTAAGAGTTTCTGGTAATCTAACGTGACAGGAGAGCAAAGGGATGTGGGGAGAGCTAATGGAAATGCCAATAGGACCACTAGTTAGAGAAATGCTTCTTGGAGCTGGGTTTCTCATGTGTTTATAAATGATCAAGGGATTTTCATGGGCTGCCTGCTTAATGTGTTTAAGGACCTATTTAGGGATGCAAATTAACAAGAATTTTAATGAAACACTAATAAACCTCTCAGAAATGGACATTTCTACATTTTTCTGGTAAATATTTATGAGCTTGTAATGTAACACTGGTCTAGAGTGGGTTTAGTGCTACTGAGGACTCATGAGGAGCAGCAGGTATGTTTTTGGTGAGGTGAGGAGAGACTGGATCGGGTGAAAGCAGCCGCAGGACCTGGCACCACTGTCAAGGCTGTGAGTCCTTGAGAAGAAAGAACACTGAAAGAAGAGCAAGCCATGGCTGGAAGGTATGGACGAGCAGCTTCAAGTGCTAAAGGTGCCTTTGAAGTAAAACTCCGCCGAGTCCCTGGGTGGAAGCTAATTTGATTGTTCTGTGGCTGTTAACATCATATTGTTTGTTGTTATTTTTCTAGAGTGTGGCTGACTGCTGGTTTTGACAAGACTACGGTGACAACGATGTTTGCTGGGGAAGGTGGAGGACCTGTCTCCTAATTCTATGACTTGCCACGCGTGTCCTGGGCCGAGCCCGGGCCACCGGCCTGCGCCAGGCCGGCCACCGCGCCTCGCC
>NW_009649167.1:455994-456874 GCF_000708025.1 Charadrius vociferus
GGCCGCCGAAGCGGCTTTCCGCGGCGAGAGTCGGCAGGTCTTCAAACGGTCACAACTTTACTCACAACTTACAAACTTAACGCTTACAAATACTTAAAGGGAGGATGCCAGGGGGATGAGAACAGTCTTTTTTCAGTGGTGCCCAGTGATAGGACGAGGGGTAACGGGCACAAACTTGAACATAGGAAGTTCCATCTTAATATGAGGAGGAACTTCTTTACTTTGAGGGTGGCAGAGCACTGGCACAGGCTGCCCAGAGAGGTGGTGGAGTCTCCCACTCTGGAGAAATTCAAAACCTGCCTGGACGCTGTCTGGTGCAACCTGCTGTAGGTGACCCTGCTCTGGCGAGGGGGTTGGACTAGATGATCTCCAGAGGTCCCTTCCAACCCTGACCATTCTGTGATTCTGTGTAACTTTACAAAGTTCATGTGTATTTTGCTTACACTTTTCTTTCCCTCCGTAAGAGACATATAGCATGCATCTTAACGTCTGCCGGTACTGCAGCACGGAGGCCTGAGGGTGAAAACAGCGGCCAGATATGCCACCCATTCTTGTCATGGCATGGGGGAGGCCGCTGCAGTGCACCACTCCGCTGCCACCTTAAAAACCAGCTTGTCGCATTTTCAGTACTTTTATACACTTTGTAAGAGAGACGTACACCTGCAAAATATAAGACAGCGGCTATAAATTCGGTGAAGCAACAACCTCGACTTGCTTCTCCGCTCCTCGAGGCTGTTAGCATGTCACATGTCCTGAGGGCTGTGTACATACAGGCTTGGGTGAAAAAGGCTGGAAGTAGGAGGTGCACAGCTTTCAGACTTGGATATTTTTACATAAAAATTATGTGGGTTTTTTTATGATGCTTTTTTTTTGTTGTTCT
>NW_009649167.1:456955-474929 GCF_000708025.1 Charadrius vociferus
GCTGAACCACCTAGTACCTAGCATATTACACTAAAACTAATGGCTTTGGTTCATGGAGCTGTTTTCCTTTCCTTACTAACATGAAGGGGGGGTGGAGTAAAGCAAGTGATGCTTGCTTCCATTTCTTTTTTCATCAAAAAGCAAACAAAACAGTCAAGAAAATGAAAACTGATTGGAAAAACATAATCTTGAAGTGGAATACATATCTACACACCCATGAAGGGGAATTTGCAGGTTAGTTTATCACATATTGCAAAGATAGGCATGTTATCAAGTACAGCTGTCCAATGTATCACACCACTATTTAGCATTATAACATGCAAGCACATGATTTCCATTTAAAAAAAATAACCAAAACCCAAAGGCTGTCACTCTAAATTGCTTTGAGTTGCTCCTCAGAGTAGAAGCCTTTTCATAATTTTTCCTCCAGTTTACTGACTTTTCTATTTCTCTACCTTCTCTCATATTTTCTCTAATACCATAGGGGAAAAAAAGTCAAAAGCTTACAAGATTTTCAGAGGCACACTTTTCATGCTAGAGAGAAAACCCATTAGTACAGTATTTCCCAAGAAAATATTATGAGCAATGAGGTTTCAGAAAAAAACGAATCTTGGAAAGAGCTTGTTGTTCTTCAGGTTGTCCTACCCGCTGTGACTAAAGGATCAGTTTCAGTTTTATGTCACAGAAATATGCAACTTGATTTTAGCAGGGAAGCGACCTTCCCATTGTATAGACACTGGTGAGAACAATGTTGCTCAGTCTTAACTTTACTGAGATATCAAGGTAGTGCCACAAAATTGGTCTTAACATCTAGGAAAGAAACCTTATGGTACAAGACTTACAGAGCAAAACTTCTACAGCTCTTTGGAATGATGAAAGATGGTCATCCCCTTTCAATAGAGGTGGGTGAGAGAAGTCCCTGTGTTGAGATTGTACTTCCTGGGTTTTCAAAGCAGCACAGTGCCATGGTGGAGACAAGGGCTCTGCTGTCCCAGTGGGAGGCCCAGGATGTGCCAAAAGATCAGAGCAGATCTTACATGAAGATGCCCCCCCCGTCCTCGCTCCAAGCATGCTATTCTGGAAGCACTTGGCTCCTGTGACTCTGGTAGCTTGCTGGCCCTCAGCCTGAGTATGGACAGCCTTGTAAGAAGTGAGATACAGTCCACGTTTCCACATAAAGGAGTGAAATGAGCCCTACCAAGCGCATGAGAGGGGAACAATTTCTCTGTTTGTGCTAGTGGCATGGCTGTTCAATTTGACATGTATGGCAGAACCCTGAATATCATGACAAATCTGGCAGGCCTTTTACCTGGCTAAAAAAAAAAAAAAGCAATGGCTAGATGTCTAGCTGGTTGAAAACCAATGGCTAGATGTTGGGCACTTCATATCGCTTAGCTGTCAGAAGCAGTTTCAAGAAGGCAATTTTTTTAAAATTACTATTTCTACCTTTCTGGCCTATTTTCACCAATGAATCTAAGGAAGATGGAAGTGAGTGACAAATAAAATGTGTAGGGGCAGAAGCAGTACTATATCCAAGGAGAATGAAAATTATGAGAGTTTAGAAATATGGGATTTTTTTAAAGGAAACATGAGTTAGTGTTGGGCTTACCAATGATGGCAGGTTGTGATGGAATGGAGCAGAGCCCAGGCCCCATACATGCCATGGGGCTGCATTCCTCACTCCTTCCTCACCTGCGCTGTGGGACTTGGCTTCCAGCACTGTGACAGGCTTTTCATTAAGGATCCCTCAAATTCTGGTCTCTAGTCAGGTGGTGACCCAGGAGGAAGATTAGTTTCTCATTTAAAGCTTCCCAGGTTAAGCTTAGCTTGTCTCTCTCTAGATATGGGTCACAGCAGAACTCTGGACCACATCACAGACCAGGGTGTCCTGCAGAGACAGGATTGCTCACCTCTTTTGGGCTAGTGCTGGCTTTACTTCTTGTTCATTTTTTAGCAGCAGGTATGAAGGGACTGGCTGAATTGGTCTCTACTTTTTGGATTAATGTTTAGCACAGGAACACCTGCACCTACCCAGTGACATTTTTTTAAGACCTGCCTGGATTCTCTTGTCCCCTAGTGTTGGGCTACATCACAGGTTGACTGTTGGCAGTGAAGATGTCCGTAGTGTACACAAGCGCTTTTGGAAGAGGAGATGAGAGGACCTGCAAAACTGACAGCACTCCCAAACTGCAAATGCCTTTCCCACATCTCCAGCGCTTCAAAGCCAAGGTCTAGGCTCAAGTGTGTCAGCAACGGTCTCATCACTGCCAAATACTGTGTGCAGTGTGCTACTACATAGGTAGCAGCAGTGTTCCTTTTGTTAAAGCATCATGCTACTGACACCTGGGTGCTCTTCCACTGTGACCTCCTGTGTCCTTTTCAGAGCTGCTGCTCAGCGGGATCTGACTCCCTGTTCCATGGGAAGTGTGTCTCTTGTTCCCAGGTGTGTGACCTTGTATTTATATGCCTTAATTCTCAATCAAAGGTGAGTTGCTTCTGTCCATCTCTGGCTTTGAGCAAGATGAGAGTGCAGCATAGGCCTAATGCTCACTGATTAAAAAAAAAAAAAAAAAGAGAGAGAAAAATATCACTTTAAAACTAGATTTCAGTGGCTCCTGAGCTGACTGGAAGCAAAGTCCACTTTAAAAATCAAGCTTCAACGGAAGCTAAAATGAACACTTTGAAGTGCTCCTTTGCATTAAGTCTGTCTTCTCAATATAAAAGAGAACCAAGAAAATAAGTAGGAGTTATGTTTTAGGCTCCTATGCAGAAAGACAAGGAGTGCAGTCTCCCTCTCATTTTCCCTTCTGATTAAGTTGTTCTGTTCAAGATGTGACATGGATCCAACATCCAGCGAAGCAATTTCATTTCTCAGAGATGAGAAAGTCTGAACAGAGAGGACCATCAGAAGTGGCAAGGTACCAAGTGAGACATACTCTCAAGTAAAACATAGGCTCTCCCACTTCTTGTCTCCTCTGCTCCTGCTGGAGTGAAATGGGACAGTGTTGAAACACTGAACACACTGACCCTTTAAGCCCCAAATCTTTTGCTGAGGGTACTGAGCACTGCACCTCAGGCTGATAAGTGAGTACTCCTCAGCATGGCATGGCTCAGGGTTAAAGTGAAGCCAGGAACTACCTGGTGCACCTGTAAGATCAGCCCCTGTCCCCATAAGGAATACAGTTCTGTGCTGTCTTACTAAGGAGAAAAGGAGAACTGCAAGGTTTGTTGTAAAGTTACTGGTTAACAAAGTTCAAGGGTGAAAAGGGGCAATAGGGATGGGATGACAACAAGAAATAGTGTGAGCAGCAGATGTGACCTCCCAAGCCAACTGGGCTAACTGGGAGAGAGCTTGCAGGAGCACAAAACCACTTACGTTAGACCAGACTTAAGATTGCTGAAGAGCTGTTTACTTGCTCTGCTGATTGCCTCTGGCCAATTTTAATCTTGAGAGTATGCCTGCCTTGTTCTCTGCTTTGATCTCTTTCCTTCTGAGTCAAAATACAAAGATGTTATTAAGATAAATTAGTAAAGACATCTCAGGAACTGGGTGGGAAATGCTGATCATCATCTCCCCTGGAGATAAAGTAATCCCCATGCTCAATCAATTCAGAGCATGTAACAGTCCTGAATGACTGCTTTGAAACATCGGAAAACAATGGTGCTCTATGAATTGATTGCATTTGGCCTAATTATAGAAGACTTTTGGATAGGAGTACTTAGAAATAAATTGGAGAGAGTGCTAGAAATGTGCAGTGCTGAAAAGGCTAGCATGGGTTGAGTAACCTTTATGCTGTAACATTAAACACCCTCTCTCTGTGCAGGCCCGGTTTCATTAATTGTCATAAGCAAAGGAGTGGAAGGGCTCTGGAGACAAATGGTATATAAAATCTAGTAAAGAAAAACACACGGGAGTGTCTGAATTGTGTGGTGATGTTTCCATTTGAGAACACCCCTCATGTATGGTTTGGTTTTGAGCAAAATGAATGAAAGATGCATTTTGGGCTTTTTGTGCATGCAGTGCCTCTGTGCTGAGATAACAGGCCCATTTGGGACCATGTAGGTTAAGCTGGTTAACTTGAGAAATTGGAGATGACAGATACCCTAAAAAGAGAAGATAAGTTCGGGAGTTATTCTGAAGAGAGAAGATTAATAGCATCAGGTATTTAGAAGATTCAGATAATAATTTCACTAAGAAATCTCTGACTTAGACTCAGCCTACAGTTATAATTCAAACCACTCATATAACAGCTACACTTCTCAATAATTTCTAGTTCTAGAATAATCACTAATAGAAAAAAATCAACTTTTGCCATAATTACTCCTACATGGTACAGTAAAGAATGCTTTGCATATTGCCTATTTACAAAGATCAGTGTAAATCTGAGAAAAAAATAGAGTAATTAATGTACAGTTGCTGTGATTTTTGTAATTTATGAAAGTCCATGAACATTTAATGGTGCCTGCAGACCTGAAGGGCATACATCAGAAGCAGCATAAAACACCAGGGTACTAGCAGAAAACAGGATGAGGTAGTATTCCAGTGCATATAGCAATGCTCATAACTTTGCGTTGAGCCTATCTGGAAAGCTAACCCTGTTAAATAAAAAAATATGGGGTTTTTTGGGGGTTGAGTTTTTTTCCTCTGTTAACTCCAAGGCTCTGCTTTGACCTGCAGGCCTGATGAGAAGCTGCTTTCCAAGTATCAGTGGGTAGAAAGCCCAAGCATCTTTTGACAAGCATCTGCTTAGAAAAACTTGTACTCTAGGGAGCAGTGAGGAGTAATTGTGAATATAGGCATCTCTGTGTTTTTGTTTTAGAGTGATATAGAAATGGCAGTAATTGGGAACTGGAATCAGTCGGGATAGGGGGAATGCAGAATTTTAGGAAATTCTCCCTGGAAATCAATAGAATTGGACATGTTTGTGACCTTGAACTTTCAGTTAAACATAGCTGAATTTTCATTGTCTTCAAAGTTCTATTCAGTCTGGTCTAAAATGAAGAATAAGCGAACTGAGTGAAAGCAGGATGTGTTTCTGAGGCACAGAAGTTGCTATAAGAGTGTAGTAGGGAGCTGCACAGCAGGGGTTAGTTTAAAGCTGGCAAGGTCAGGACTAAGGGAAGAACAGTAATAAAGGAGCTACAGCATGAAGTATTATGATTTCCCCCTCCTTCCTCTTTTGTCCTAGGCTTTTCCTAGAAGGATGCTGATGAAAAGCACAGCATCCCAATGCTCGCTTCCAGAACACAACTTGCAGTAGAAAATGGGAGTAAAGATGGTAGGGCAGCTTCTTTCTTGCAGCTCATCCAGCCAGACACGCAGCACTTGCTTCAGGTGACTGTTCACTGGGATCTAGCGTTCAGAGCTGATGCAGTGCTACAGCACAAGTTTAATGGGTCCATGTCAGAAATGACAAAACTGGCTCGGAGGTGACTTCTGTGGATAATAAAATAGTAGCTTGCATTTAAATGGTATGTTTTATCTATAGCTGTTGAACTGCTTTGTCATAAGGTCTTAAGTGACAATACTGCTCAAATTTGGCAGGAGGAAGATCAACCCCAAGTCACAGACTACCAGTGCCTTCCTCAAGGTCATGCAAGAAACTGCTAAAGAACCTGAAAGAGAACCCAGTTAAACTGGCTCCTAGGACTAAGGGCCTATTTATGGCTCAATATTAAGCCATGTCCTGCTCCTGAGGAAACACTCTCCTGCATGCTCTTAGCTGGGCTAATGTGTGCGGAAAAAAGAGTCACCAGCAAAAGAAACCTTATAATTTTTGGGTTGGTTTTTTTTTGTTTGTTTGTTTGTTTGGGGTTTTTTCTCCCTTTTAAAGCAGGTTGAATTTCTTTAAGGTAGGAGCAAAACAGTAGAGTCGCCAATTAGCACAGCTAGGTCAGGATAGATACAACTGTTACTAGTAGCAATGTGAAGTTAATTACTTTCAAGTAAAAATGAAGTTACTATGAAGAGGAGTCTGAATAAACCAGTTCCCTTCTCTGGCTGTATGTGGGGCATTGTGACTATGTGGTGGAGCTTGTCAAGAATGGACTATATTTGTAGGCTGTCATGCATCCAAACTTTGTGTAGCCCTGTATTTACTCTATTCATGGTAACACGCATTGCTGTTGTTTGTAATAGGCCAGAGGTTTTGCAGGAGCTCTGCAAGGCCTCAGGACTTAAGGCTTTGTCTGGGCTTGTCTTGGCCTGCCTGCAGTTTTGCTTTAGCTTGTTTAGCTGCAACAGCAATTTCCTAATGACCAGGTGACTGTTACACAATTTGTTCTACTTTTTCTTAACTTTGTACAGTTGTATGATATAACCATAATTTTTATTTAGCTGAGAGTAACAAGTAGTTATTTAACGTAGAATGAAGAATGTAGGACCCCAGAAAAAAGATGCAGCGTAGAGGACTATAAACATGGTATAGCAGAGGCCTCAGAAGGAGAGCTACTAGATGCACTGCAGAGGAGTACAGATACCAGATGCCAATAGAGGGCATGGGATGATACTTGAAACCCCACAGCTATAAACAATACATCAGTGGTCAATGACTAATAGTTAAGTAAAGGCAGACTTGGGAACTAGCTCAAAGAGGTTTTAAGGGTAACAAAGAGGGCAAAGAGAAAGTATCCAGTGTATGTAAAACCTCATATATGGTGTGAAGCCAGACACCTTAGGATCCAGGTGGGGAGTGGAAAGGTGAGTATAACAGTGGGGAAGGGCTAGGAACTAGGAAATGTGTGTAACAGTTTCGCCTGTACCATTATTGAGAGTTAATAGCATTTTCTATTTTCTTTTTTTTTTTTTTCTATAATAATTAGATCAGGATTAATAATTCAATGATTGCAAGTTAAAGTTTTAGTGACAGTAACAATACATTCTTGTCTTTGCTCATAAGTCATGTGTCTTTTTGTCCATACCAGGATTTTGACTGTAACAGTTTGAAAAAAGTGCATCCAAATGTCTTCCTAAAAAGATTGTCACCACACATTCAAAATACTCAGCAAAAAGCTATGGAGGTGAAATAGCTCAGAAATTCCCTAAAGTCAATACTACATGTTTTCCTTAGGTATTTATTTACAAGAAAATGAATTGCTTATTTGTTCTGTAGGAGGTGAAAAAATGTAATAAAATTCTGAAAAGGCATCCCTATGATTTAGCTGTTCCAGTCAAATATATATCTTTTACTCAGGATGTTTGTTACCAGTACTTCAATAAGCTTTGCAAAATGTTATTTACTCTACACCGTATGTTTTTGGGGGAGGGAGGGTGAATGGATCCCTGGTTATTAAGAGAAAAGCTTAGAAGTCATTTATTATTGATTCATCCATTACATACAGTAAATATTTCATTCAGATATTTCATGAGGCTGTATTAAAAATATAATGCGTTGTATTTTGTTTTACATCATAACATGGATATGCTACAAGAAACTTGCGATAAAACAAGTTTCATTGTTATTTTTAGAATATGATTTGAATCAAATGCCTCTGTAATGAAGTTTGGCACATGTACTGTGACTTTATTTTCCCTGAGCAAGTATGAATATTAACATACCTTATCATAAAACAAGCCTCTAATTAAAAAGCATTTTAATATGTAATTTACAACAATCTTGTGGATTTATTGGAATATGCCCTCATTTTCTAGTTCAGTTTAAATATACCTCTTGAAAAATCTTCTAGAACATGAGTCAAATTTGCTGATAGTGAAATTTTCATTTGATGAATTTTAATGGCAAATTTGATTCAAAACAGAGAGCTTTTCATAACTGAGACTTTGATTCTAATTCTGATAACCAACAGTGCAGCTGTTGGTTATGAAGTCATTTGCCATTAAAATACAGCATGAAGATTGTACCACTGAAAAATGTGTGTTTGGAGCACCTGAATACTCTGAGAAGTAGAGTTCTGAATTGATTCCTGATGTCTAACTTACAAAGATCTTGTGATAGGAGATTCTTTTTCCACATCAGACTTCCTCTTGCAAGCATTGTGGGTTTTGAGCTGCAGCCCAAATGTCTTGCCTGAATTATGGTACCTGGCTTGCCACTTTGTACTGCAGTACTGGGACTTTGGCCCAGAGAAAGTAGGACAAGCAGTGATGGGAGGAGATTTGGGTTTACCAACAACATACCATGTCTTTCCCAATTGCAGGACTGGACAAGTTAGCTTGAGAGCCCATAAAGATAAAAAAAAACAAGGTGAGACAGTGGCCAGCCATCCTCATTAGCTATTGCTGACACTGCATAGGAAAATTTCATTAAGGACTGTGTAGTGGTAGGTTGTATCGCATTATCTTGCATGAAATGAACCAGTGTCTCTTCCTCCTGCCTGCCCCTGTGGTACTTGTCTCATTGCCTCTGGAAATGGAGTTTATCAGCTCTTACCAAACTCCCACGTGCTGCCAACGTGGACCACAGAACGTAGCTAGAAATTAAAATGTCATTTGAGACATTCCAATTTTCATTTCTCTCTGTTTCTCCCTTTCTCCCACCCAGAGGTTTATGTGGCCTGCAAACATCTTCATGTCTGAGGAATATCTGTACAACATCTATCACATTGCTGAAGACAAAGGAAAATATAAGTCCTCTACTGCTAAGCAGAGATGGCAACTCCATAGTAAAGTAATTATGTTGAGGGTCCATATGTGTACTCTTAAAAAGAACTTTTGTGTACTCAACACATAGCAGTAATAACATTAAAATATTTCTGGTTTTTGCTATTCTTACTATTTACTGCAAAAACCTATAGATGATCAAGTAATGACAAAAAGTGTAATTTAATAAAAGTATTGAAGCTACCTACAAGTTAAGAAAAAGTAGTTAATTTGCATTTTGTTATCTTCCCTGCAGTTCTTGATGGCATCCTCTGCATTGGACCACACCTCCCTCAGACAGTGTCTGCTACCATGTCACTTCTCTTTTTTGCTGAGCTGCAGAACAGTTCTGTGAGCGGGGCAGAAGCTGCACCTCTGTAAAGGCCTGCCCACAGCCTCCTATCACAGGATCAAAGGAACTTCCTCCATCGTAACTGGTACTCACCCTACTTGCAGCCATCCTGTGACTCGTGAATCGTACTTGGGACTTGACAGTGTCTCCCAGGGCTTCACAGGGCACTCGAGGCAGTCCTTACCTAGAGGCTATAACAAACCTCATTGGAGCCTCTAGTCCGCTCTATAGTTTTTTAGGGAAGGTGTGGCTGTTCAGTGAGGTGCCCACAGCATGGGGGCTGTAATATGTAACCATTCCAGCTAGAGGTGTAGCTGTGACGGGAACTCAGAGTCAAAACAACTGAACCTCTTGTTGCTGTGTAAAAGCCAGCAATGTCTGAATCCCTTCTTCCACTGGCTGATTTTGCTCTTTGAACTCCTGTTCATCCTGCCCCTTCCTCTCCCTCTGCTATGGGCAATATAAACAACCTCAGTCCTGGCTCTTGTCAGTGGTAGCAAGAGAAAAGAGCTGCTCTTTCTGCGCAGACCAGATGTAGTAGGACCATAAGGAAAAAGAGAATGTTGCCTCTTTCTTTTGTTCTGAGCATCCTATGACAGCCTAGGATTGACCAAAATGTTGCTTGCTGCTTGCTCTGTGCATCTGTCTGGAAATGTGTCTGGGTAAAAATTTTGCTGGTCTGCCTTGAAAATGGCAAAGGCTGGCAGCTTGTCTTGGTCTCAAAGAGAAACTGCATCCTCCTCCAGCGTGTGCATGCTTCTTGTCAAAGGATGTGGGCCCCCTTTCTTGCCTGCCTTGTGAATTACCTGAAATACACAGTCGATGGATAGCACCTGTCAGCACATTTCACTGACAGCTCCAGAGAAAAAAACAGTTTAAATAATCATCTCTCTCCCCTGTGCATCAGGAAAGAGCGATAAAAAACTGGAGATGAAAGACTGTTGAAGCCTCAGGACATTTCATCTCTTTTCCTTGGGGCAAATGCAGGTCTCTTTCCTATAGTAAATACATTTCAAGCTGTTCAGTTTTAAATTTATTTAGTGACAATACTTCTGAGGCTTCCCTGGAGAGTTTATTTTGTAATTTAATAGATGCCACTGTTGGGGATTTTTTTTTTGTTCTAATTTACTGAGCACTCAGTGGTTTTCATCTTTAAAGCACATTACAGACATTAAATAATCTGCAGACAGTTACTGAGAGGTAGCTAAGCCACCACCTCTCTCACCCTGAGCCTTTCTGTTAATAACTCTGCAGGAACTCCACTCAACTTAACTCAGACATGTTTTTCTGCAGTAAAATGAGAATTTGTAATATGGTAAAATGGCAGGTCAGGCGCGGAATTTTTTTTCTTTCTGGCATTCTCATTTTAAACTGTGTGCAACTTGCTCATCATTTCAGATGTTTCCTAACATTCAGCCCTAATAATGTTTTTACTTGCCAGCTGCATCTCATTGTTCTGAGCTCTACCCCAAACAACACTGCTTCTTCCTTCACCTTTTGAGACGTGCAAAGTGTGCACGGATGATTATCTGGTGTGGCCTTGTCATTGCAGAGCTCGGCTCCCTCTCCTCATTCTGTCGTGCCTACCCTCCTTCTGAACTAGGCCATCTTCTGCGCTGCCATCAAACTCGTCTGGCACCTCTGAGGACCAGCTTGCAGTCACATCTGTGTTTCCTCTCTCCTCCCAGCAGCAAAAGCTGCTTCATAGCCCCAGGCAGCTAGAAAAATTGTTGCTGTCTCTCCTACATGCCACTCCACGTAGAACAGCAACTCCACTGCGGCTCGGAACAACCTCCATGTCTAAATACCTGAGAAACTTATCAGAAGGACACAGGTCTCAGGAGATGACACTGGTACCCAATAATGTTGTTATGGGAAGGAAAAAATTGCAAAGAAACTATTACTGATTGTCAACAAATCAAATGCCTTTTGTTAGCCTGTTGTCCAAAATGCTCCAGAGCTGGCCTGGGGCCCTGCTGAAGTTGCCCTTGGCTAGCCTGTGTCCTTGCCCTGGCTGCTAGGCTGTAGGTGAGGAGACTGAGGTGGACAGCGATCTGCCCAGTTCTGTGCCCTCTGGGGGTCCCTCTGCTTTCTGCGTGAACCTGGAGCTGGTGCCAACACAGGATTTAAAACAGATTGGTCAGAACTGAATGTTTCAGGTCAGAAAACGTGGGAGGCTGCTTGTGAAGATCAGGCAGTGGCCCTGTCTCACCCCTTTGGCAGCTTAAACAAGGCTTCAGACAAAAGCATCTATTACACTCGGTCGCTCGTGTTTGAGGGCATATACATTTGAACTAGATTTTGACACAGAGATATTATAAACCAGCTCTTGACCAGGACGGTGGTCCTTTCTCTTCAAGCAGCAGTTTGAGCGCTTGTTTGAGTGCTTTCAGGCAGGATTTGCCCCTGCCTTGCCCGTGTGAATTGCCCTACATTTCTGCTACCTTGTAGTATGTACACGGCTAAAAATAGCACTGACCTTTTAAACCATCACATTGCATGCGGAGCACTTACCTGATAGTAGGCAAACAACCGGCACATGTAAATAGGAAAATCAAGGTAGTGATCAAAAGAGCATTTGTCCACTTTGTTTTCCTGGTAATTCCTCTTGTGGATTGGGTTGTCATTTTAAATGCAGCGAGTGCCTGTGTATTCAGCTTGCACCACTCCAGATGGCAAGTTCACCTGTTTCACATTTTATAATCTTGTATTTCAGGGAAGTATTTAGAACTGTTACCTTCTTAATAGTTAACTCCAGGACAGAATTGCACACTGCCTCAAATGCAATAAATAGCTTCAAGGAGCATTTGCTATATAGGACCTTGGCTTTTTAATGTTCGGATCTGCCTCCTGTTTTCTCTTGGGTTAGCCTACACAGCACAGAGCCATATGTTACCCTGACACACCTGGCAGAGCAGATCACAGTTTAGTCTGATGTTGTATTTCAGGTCAGCCAGAAAACACAGTTTCAGTCACTGTCATAAACATATTCAAGTCAAAGTCTGAAAGAAAACCCATCTGTATATTTGGATTATTAGCTAATCTTCTCTGCTGAATGCCACGTAATGAAACACTGCCGACCAGTTTACTGACTATAAAACTGGTGTTTGAATTTTGGGATGATGATCTTGGATGAAGGCCTGTATCCTGCACCCTTTCATGGACAGCACATGGCTATTGGCACCCCCTCTGGGAGGTTTACACTCCATTTCGGTTTTGTCAGCAAGACTAATGCCAGCCCTCCTGAGCATCATAAGTCCTGAGCCAGTATGTGCCCCTGACAAAATCCCGAAGTCACGCTACAGTAGCTGTTGCGCATAGACCTCCAGAAGCTATTCCATAGCCTGGGAATGTGAATATCTGTCTAGGGCAAAAGTGATGGCACAGGACAGTTTTGTTGAAAAGTGGTAGTAGCAAGTGGGAGATCTGGAGGTGCACCTCCCTGTCCAAAGCTGAAATGCGCAGCTGGATGGAGATCCTGTGACACGAACAACACTGGGCATTTTAACACTATTCCCTGGTTTGGGGCTCTCTGAACTCTTGTTTCCATCCTTTGTCTTTCCTACTCTCAAAATCTATGCAAGCAGGCAACAAAGCCTTTTGGAGTAATTGGTTTACTTCCATTGTTTACATTAGCAAACCTAATGAAAGCAGAACTACTGCAAGCAATCTTAAAATGGTGACAAAAACTTGGTTTTCAGTGTTGTTCCAATCTAGGGAAGGCAGATGGTTTTTAGAGATGTAAATCTAGGCACTGCAAGCAGTAGAAAACATATAGGCAGGTGATCATTTATTAAAAATGCATGGTACACATAAAATGATCACTGCAAACTGTTCTGTTAGCATTCACTCTGTGTGAACTTTATGATTAACTTTGTGATGTAAACAGGAAAATTACAGTATTTTGAATTTCCATTAAAAGATGCCAGAACTAACGACCTGTCTGTTGCTCTATGGCGCAGAGCTAGAAGGAGAATAGATGAATTTTTGCTGTCTCAATGGACTTGACTTTAAATGTGCTTGCAGAATAGGCAGTGGTAACAAACATCCCCCATGCTGTTTGGCCTGGCTATACCTCTTACTCTCTGGCACTGTGTTAAACATGTTTTTAAGTATGTATCTCCAAAGCATGCCTGCCTTGAGAAAAGCTGCTTTGCTTTTCCTGTCATTTAATTTCCTTCCCTATGTTTGGCACTGCTGGGAGGAAATAAAAGGGTTGTAATCACCACTACTTGCATTCGCAGTATTTGCAAGTACTGTTATAACTAAATTATCTGGCCATCCAACCAGAAAGGCTAGAAAAGGCTTAGAAAAGTCTCCCTGACACACCAGCTGGGACTGCTGGACTTCACTGGAGGAAGCGCTGCAGATGCTTGACTGGGTCATATCTGTTTATCACGTCTGGTTTATCCTTTCCTAAGATAAACATCCCACGTCAGTCAGTCTCTTTTCAAATAAAAGAGTGCCTGTGCCTCCAGGTCTCCCTACCATCTCACCCTGTGGTCTAACCTCTGATCATAAACCCCAAAATGAGTTAACTTAGATATGAGTGGTATCAGTCACTGTTCAAACATGGACCATACCAAAGCCTGATAATCACGAAGACAGATGTTTACAAGGCTCAACACAAATGAGATTGAAATGGTCACTGTGCTAACGGGATGATAGCTAGTGAAGGATGAGAAGTAAAGTTTACATTTATACAGTACAAAACTGGAACATTTCCATGAATCTTCAGAACTTTTGTCCTCCACAGTGGTGGATTGCTGGGTAATAGATCTCAGATTTAATGAGAACCCTACAAACAATCCCCAAAAGCCCACTCCCTCCAGGGTACTTCAGACTACAGAACATTTCTGTGATACGCAACCAAGTGGCTGAATCAATATCCTGCAGGATGAACCTTGTCCCTAGAGGAAAAGGGACAGGGCTGCTCTGCTGGTGACTCGTGCCCTAACAATTGATTGCCTTTGTGCCTATCCTTCGGCCAGGGAATTACCTACAAGGGTCTGGAGAAAGAAGAAGGGACCAAAAACCCTAATGCTTCCAGTACCAAGGCCCCTAAATTTCATGTGCTATGGGAGCAGAGCAGTAGAACAGCAGACAGGAAGGGTATTGCCGATGCGTTATATGAGGCATGCAACTTCAAGCACTCTGTTAATGATGTTTCTATTACATTTAATATTGCAGCTTAAATTTAAGAGCTAGATTTGCTCAGAAGGTCAGTATAAATAATTTAGAATATTTAGGGGAGTCATGAGAAAAGTATTTAGTATTTTTTTTTAAACTGCGCAGCAGTTTTATATTTGTTGCCATGTTAATCCCTCATAAACATGTTTTCATTAGCATTCTTTTTTATTGAATCCTAAGATTATTGCAAAATGAAGGTCATAACAAAAGTTTTATACCATGCAAAATTGCAAAGGGCCCTACTTACTGTGTGTGCTAATTACTGCCAAAACCTTACTGCACAGATGCCAAGGAAAATAGCTAGCAAGACTGCTGGAACAACGACCTCCCAAGCTGCCCAAGTGGACCTCAACATAGCACGTATGGGCAACCAGAATGTCTGGGGGCTTCCCCGTGGCTAGTGTGCAAGTAATTACGGAGAAGTTTGAGAGACACGAGAGAAGAGTGACTTGGCCTCACAGAGCACAAAGCTGCCATGCTCCCAGTGGACCTGGTTAGGATGGAGCATTTGCACCCCCAGAAGTTGAGCACCCTGTTCAATGTAAACAGCTGTGTTTTCATTCATTTCAAGCCCTCCATATCCCTCAGCTTTAATAGTTAACGAATAACTCTTAGTGAATTCTAGGCAACTTTTCCATGCTCCACACAGGACTGGGGCCCCATTATTCAGGAAGAAGATGCATTTCATTCCCTTGTTACTGGATGGCCATGTACATACAGACAGATATAGAAAGGCACATGCCTTTTCTACATGGAGAAATTACAGAGGCTTAAATAAACTCCTATTAAAATCAGTTTCATCAGAGTAGCACAACCCTCCTGAAGGCATATAGACTAGTTAACACCTGGCTAATACTGGTTTTTCGGACGTCAGTGACTGGATGAATCAGGTAGTTTCCTGTCTTGCCGCAACAGTGTGTGCATTAATTGATTTTTGTAAACCTCATTGAAAACCTGTAATAGAACATGTAATACAAATATATTATTTATGTGACTTTTGCTGTGAGAATTAAAAACATAAAAATTTGCTGTAAGACCAAAGTTACAGTAATTATATAGCTTTTTAGGTTCTTAGGGGAAAAAAGGATGTGTTTATTGGTTTTGATAAACAGTAGAAAATATGCCTAGATTAGTAAAAATTGCATGTGAAACAGTGACAGTGTCTTGTTAGCTGGTTCTTAGCACTTGAGCAGACTGAGGCCTTCCTGAAATTAGCATTCAATGTTTAAAATAAATTTAATTTAGCTGGTGCTAGTGATCTTTAATGAATGCAAATTCTCTGACGAACATGGGCAGGTGTGGATGTCGGGAGGGAGCAAATGCAGTGCTTTCCTTTCGGTGTGTGCAGTGCTTGCCTTCCTCCTCGCTCTGGGTGTGGGAGCCCATGGGAGTCTGCTTTTGGTGCTTTTGTGTACAAACTCTTCAACCTTGCTAGGGCAGAGAGAGAGAGAAACGTAGACAAGGAGTTGTTGCTGAAGGTAAAATATCATGGCCCTGTCTGAGTACAAGTGCTTTTCTTTTTCTCTGTAAATCTCCCACATTTCTCGCTGCTGGCTTCGGCAGTCAGGCCACTTGCTGACCTTGGACAGACACAGGGTAACGGGGAAGTGAAATGGCCTGCCCGCAGTCAGAAAGCAGAGTGTCTCATTCTCAGAAAGTTCCTGCTCTTCAGCCTCAAGACTGTTTTTCTTTTCCAAAGGCAGTTCCCTTCCTGCCTCAACCAGAGATATGCCTACTTTGATGTTTACAGTGTAGAAAAAGGGGGTTTAAATCTGTGCTCAGACTGCTCAGTTCTACTGATGCTTTCTAATGGATCTGTGTCGGGTGTTAAGGAAAACCAAAGTTATTATCACTAGGCTGAACTGCACTGTACTGGAATCCTCAGTCCCCCTGGAAAATTTTCAGTCTCCCACATATTTAGAAAAGATGAAAAATCATTGCCTTGAGATTGTAATTTGTAAGAGCTGGAATAATAGTTCTTACGTGGAAAACTCTGCAGAATGAATGTATCCCCCAGCTACCTCATAATACCACAAGAGTTTCAATTCTAGACATTTACTTTTATAAATATTGATTCCTTCGTTATTAACTATTTCAGTCCTTGTAATTTAATATGTTCAATATTTATAGTAATGATTATTAGTTATATAATCCGATATTACAATTGTATATTGATTAAAAAATGCAATATTCTAGTGACAGATTAAATTCTGCATTCTTAGTGATGTGACTTTACTACATCTTAGGATTGCAGAGCTGAAATTTTATTTACTCTCCAAAACAAACAGCTTTTGTATTTCTGAAGCATGGCCAGCAGTTTTTAGTCTTTCTATTACAGTTTGCTTTTTAAAATCTATGCAGTCCCTAATCTGTGGACTTTATACAGACCAGGACCTTTAGGAAGTGAATCTCTGGGCAGCCTCACAGAGGATGAGGTAAAGTTGGCAATGCTCATGTCTTTTGTTAACAGGGAGATGTGCCAAGAGGTCAGCAATTCATTAGTTAAACACTGTGTTAAAGTTTCTCTCGTTCAGTTGTGTAATAAAATCTCCTCACCCTATGAAGCAGCACTAGCTCAACATCTCTTCCAGAAAGAGTGGCCAGAGTAGTCAGTGAATGCAGTAACTGTCTTAATTACAACTGATGCTTTGAAAGTATTTTTTAAATGTTGGTGGTATTGTTTGGTCTACGGATTGGTTTTTAAAGTTGCCTCTGTCAGTAGAGATCGGAACAAGAAAATGAGTACAGACGGGCTTGAACCACAGAATCTGAAACAAAAACGCAGCCTTGAAAGTCTGAGTTGTTTATATTCAGGGCTCCACATAATGCAGTTGTAGCAAGGGAGGGCAGACACCTGTTTGGATTTCTTTCCAGATTTCCTTAAATATGAGAACAAATTTTAGATCTGGGATTTTGGGTTGGGCCTATTTGCAGTTACAAGAGTATACAGCTGTAGAAGAGCAGTGACAGAAAGGCAAAGGTTACGTGGAGGAGTAATTATTCATAGCTACAATGCAGGAATAGACAAGATGTTGGTAAGGTTGCTTAGCAGCTGTATTCACACAGTCTAAGCTCTGCTGTATTTTCATCGAGGATCTGATGTGCTTTCTGTTAAAATAAAACTATTCATGGTGTAGGAGGATATACTTCAAGAGACAACAGCTTATGGGGCTTTTCTCATAATTAAAGCACAGTGACTATCCACTTACTGCTATTCCTAATATTCCAAAATAATATAAACCGAAACCAGGGCTGACCACATTAGCCTGCTTTTGAACCGATGCTTTTTATAAGAGGCTACGTCTTATAGCTTTTGCTCTCACTTATCTGTCTTTCAACATCATAGCCTTAGTGGAAGGACTGATGGCTGGAGCCAGGCCGCCGCTGGCACTGATGTGCCTAGCTGTGGGGTGCCTGCCAATCTCCACCTTCCGATGAATGAAGCATTTGCTGTCTCTCTGTTGACAGGTGCTTAGAAGCAGCCTACAGGGATCCTAAGCAGAAGTGTCTGTAGTGGTTTCTCTCCCCAGCAACGTATCCTATCCCTTCCATTTCTCCCTACTGCTACTTGTCTAGCAACTGCTCAACAACCATAGTTCACAGGTACTGAGATAATTGGCACTGATTTAAACTGCCAAGCTGCAAAATGAAATTATGTACACCAGGAGCTGGCCCAGAAACTGTGAAGGTGTCCTGTGGGGCAGGAATCTTTGCTGTCCATCCTGCAGCAGCTGAACCATGCAGCAAGATGGGAACATCCAAGAAAGGAATGGAGCAGATAACTGGGGCAGAGACTGGTTTGTAATTTCAGTGTCCCCATTTGAAAATAGAGC
>NW_009649167.1:474978-478815 GCF_000708025.1 Charadrius vociferus
CTATAGAACGTCACATATAAGCAGCATACAGGCTGGGAATAGGAAAAAGTTAGTGGTGAAATCACTAGCAAAAATAAGGTTACGGTGTGTCTTCAGTATTTCCTGTTTAGCTTTTCAAGATTCTGATATAGAATATTTTTCTCTTTCTCTCTTTGTTTAAAATGAGCCTTTCCCCCCCTTGTTGGCTCAGTGTGCATATGTGCATGGAACTTTAATAGGCATGGAGGAGTCACAGAACGGCAGTAGGGAGGGATGGGCAGGTGATACTCACACTCTTATTAATGATATTTTTCTATATTATAATTCTAGCAATAAAGATGACAGTTATCCTGCTTCTGTTGCCTGGCATAATGCATTCTGTGGTGTATAGAACAGACAATGGTTCTCCAGGGGAACTGGGCACAGCTCATCCACAGTCTCGATTACTGCTCTGAATATTGCATATCCTCTTGTGTGGCATTGTAGCTCCGTGTTCCTGTGCTGGCTGCACATCACCTGGGCTTTTCTTCTTTATTTTTCCCACATGCCACCCACCAGAGAATAGGTCATACACATCAGAAAGTGACATGAGAAACGGTGCCACCTCCTCCTTCAATGATTAAGAAAAGCCAAGCAAGGAAACTAACTTTAAATCATGAAGGATGTAATTGCTCCCTCCTGCACTTTTAGCTGTCTCTTGTCTTCCACTATTGCTTGTTACCCATGCGTGCTTTGGCATGCAGGACCAGGAGAGGCTGGGGATGGGAGGGTGGACAGTGGATGTCTCTGTGTCTGTGTCATTGGACTCAGCTGATGAGAGACATCAGAGGGCAGAGAGGGTTGCCTGTGCCTGGGGTGTGTGGAGGAAAAGATACGTCTGATTACGGATCTACCCAGCAAAAACATTGCTCTGCTCTCCACATGGTACAAATCCCATCCAGACTACTCGTCTTACCATCCCCTCCCCTGCATCAGGAAATAATCGCCTAGACTACCCTGAAATGACTCTTGGTCTTAATTTAGTGACCCCAGCAACTTCCACAGCAGCAAGGGTAGTTCAAATGGGAAGATTTATACATTAAGTTTCTCAGTTTCCCAATGCTCTCTCTCTCAGGTGTCTGCCCTGCTGGAGCTCAAGGCCTGGAACAAATATGTGGGGGAAATTTTTAGGGAGTCTTTGTTACAGTCTATATTACGTATCACTGTTGAGACTTGTTCAGAGGGTCCAGAAGTAGAATGTGTCTCTTTGCAGCTCATAGGATGTATTAACGAAGAGGGGTCAAACCAGGCAATTGTTGAATTTGGGTTTAGTTGCTGTGTTTTGAGGTTTTTTTGACAAAAATCTATTAGCAGTCTATTATTGGAGACAAAAGGCATTGTGAACCTAGTTTAATAAATATTTTATTTCGGAAGTTATCTTGCTGTAGTAGATAATATAGGCAGAGATCTTTCCTGGCTTACTTCCAGATGTTAAAATTAAGGGAAAGTATGTATGTGCAGAGAAGAGTTTCAGAAATTGCCCAATGAAAAGCTGAAAACTGAGTATTTTTAACAATCTTCTCCCCAGTTAAAAATTAATATTCTACTTTGGCTCTGTTTTGATGCACTTCACTCTTTGAGAAGCACACTGCATAACTGCTACAATTTGGGATTTGTTTTCGCTAAGGAGGGATGTGAGATGTGGCTGAGTGGTCATAATACAAACCCAGTAAGGTGGATATCTGTCTTCTTTTGCCCACGTTGCCACTGATTCTTGTCCAGTTACTTCACGTTTCTGTGCCTCATCCTTCACTATACTAAGACTTTATCAGCTATTTAGAGCAATATAATCCTAAACAACTGTGTGCGTGCACCAGATGTACATATTGGTACTTGCATGAAACTAACATTGAAATGGGTTTTAAGAGAAGATCTGCTTTTCCTACTTCCCTTCCAAGTGGCAAAGTGATCTCAGACCATCATTTGAGAGCTGACTTGCTCTAAAGTTGCTTGCCTTAATTTTCTGGTTTTGGTTTCACATTCAATGCCAATATGTCTTTTATTCACTCACTGTGTACACAAGTGCCTGCAAAGAACTTCAGCATTTTTCCCATGTCTGGAGACTTTGCTACTACTCTGTTATGGAAAGAGTCCCCACTTTCCGTCACTGGTAATGGTTAGGTTCCACTCCGAGGTCATTTTGAAATGTTTCAAATTTTCCTTGCTAAAGGAAAATATTTACTTGTTTATTATCAGCTGTGAAGTCAAGGTTTTACTGTTCACAGAAATAAATGACTTATTCTCAATGCAATTCTTTTTTCCAAAGCCTGAGGAAAACCACTTGTAACGGAAATTAGCAATGGCTATTACTGAAGAGGGGAACAAAATGTTTCCTTTTTATTATCTGTCCTATTAATAGTTACCAAGACATGTCAGGTGACAAAGTAGAAAAAGTAGATAACATCAAGTCATGTTTTAATCTTATTTAGTACCTCGTAATGATGAACCAGAAGAGACCCTAATTATGCAGTTACATGACTTAAATAGTCTTGCTATTGTAGATAATTACATTTGCAACATGCCTTGGAAGTGTTAGCAGAATTATGGAGCTGATTCTAAACTAAATTTCTCATTTAATCCTTCCATACAGATGCAGTGATACATCTCTCTTTGAGAATGTGAAATTAATTTCTCAAGTAGTGGTAACACCTTTTTTTCGAGTTTAAGCTTATGTGTGCTTCAGAGGTTGTTAGGTTGTTTGTGTCTGTCCTCACATTTTATTCAACTGGGGAAAGAGAAAAGAGGGTTTTCATATGTGACCCAAAATGGAGCCAGTTCACCCAGACGTTGTACCTGAAGTACAGTGGTTTCAGCAAAATTACATTTTGTAGGCAGGACATTTCACCGATCTCCGGATTGCACTTACAACTTAGTCATTTCCATCGCAATAGTTAGGTGAAACAACAAATATGACTTTAGATGATTTTATTTTGAGCATGACAGAACAGTGATTTGTTTCTTCAATACTGTCTCACTAGGAACCTCCTTTGCCTTTTGTGTATTGTAGAGAGGATGGACATGCTAATGCTGAAAATTTAAGCAAATGTTTTCCTTCCAATTTTAGCTCTTTCTCATAATACCCCTGAATATTTATCCATTTTTAACTTTATAACTTGAAATTACAGCAACTGTTTAGAAATTATTGGATAGTATTTCCTATTTTTCTCAGAAATCTTTTGCCATTTAATCTGTCTGTATTGTACAAAAAGATTTTTGAGTGCCAAGTATAATATGGAACTCAGAAATATAAGGTATAATCAATGTTAAAGTGCATAAGGAGCCATAGGATTTCAGCAAAAGTACAGTGCGATACAATGAGAAGCTCATGTCCTCAGCTGCTTCTCACATTGTATTTTTTTTTATACCTGATGTCACTTAGGGTCAAATGAGTTTCTTGTGCATAGGAATTTGTTAAGGGATAAAAAAATTCTTTAAAAAAAAATCCTTTCAAAAGTGTCCCTTGTTGGTTGTTCTCACAGGGGACTGAAAGATGCATCCTTCTGCAAATGCCCCTTTATTTGATTTTCTGATGGCGACAACACCTCAAACTTCTAGTGCATTCTGAGCCAGGCTGCAGTCCTCCCTTTTCTGCCATGTCCAAAAGATGGGTGAAACTGCTGGTTCAGTATGAAAATCAGCACCATCTGTTTTATTACAGTGAACAGTGCTAGGAAGAGGTCATAATCTATATATATGCCTCATAACTCAGTGAGAAGAATGGATGCAATATTATCCTGTGTATTTTTCTTCCATGTGGTGCTTTTCCTCACTGTGCCAAGTGCCTGCAGGTAAAAGAAAGTGACAGCATTGCAGGGAAAG
>NW_009649167.1:478845-552314 GCF_000708025.1 Charadrius vociferus
GTAAAGTACTTGCTTGTTCTGTCCCTATTCAGTTATTCAACCCATTGAGCAAAGCAATGTGAGAGGCTGCACATCAGTATTCAAGACACACCATGACGTGAGGAATCTGGAAGGGGGGCCTTGTATTGTTCCTTTTTAAATGGGATTGAAATTGCTGAGTATCTAGTTCTCATAAAGCCCTTTTTGTCAAGGGGTCTCAAAGGGTTTCATGGAATTAACCACATTTAGCGGGTGATAAACGTCTGGTGAAAGACAAGTGAATGATTAGCCCTCAGCAAAGCCAAGAATAGGTCCCACTCTTGCTTTTTCCACTGGGCAGCACTGCCTCTCACAAATGTCCTGTGCACCATTTCTTGTCTCACCCGGAGCTGCGGGAAGGAGCCTGTTGCACCAAGGAGCCGGCCCAGCAAGTGCTTTCCTAGGGGCTGCAGGCTGTGTGCCCCGTGACAGCCCTCTGCCCCGCCAGGATCATGGCTGGAGACGACTGGGCATGCACCCCCGGAGCAGGGGTCTGCCTGGTGAGCGGGCCAGACCACACCTCCCAAAACTGCCCCTCAGGCTTCCTGCACACCACACTGCCATCTTCGTGTGTCACGTTATTAGCGAGATTGTGTTCAGGACTGTGAGACTTGGAGGCGGCGTTTCTTTTCCAACGGGGTGTGATGAATTTGCAGTAGGGGACCTGTGGCAGGTAGTGCTTGGCAAGTGCTGTGTGAGGCCGGGGGCCGAGTGACTCAGGGAAGCTATTAATAGTCTCCGTTGGGAAGCTTATATTGCCTCAATAACAAGGATCATTAATTTCACTCTTTAATCATTAAGAAACTACCTTTGTTTGATGGAATGTTTGGGAAAAAGTCAGACGTAAGAAATTTTTCTGTTTTTCTTACTCCTACTGCATTAGCTATTAACTAAGTCACTAAGCTCTTAACTACCCTCTTTTTGATAATTTAAAGCTGATGGAATGATTATATTTGTATGTATACAAATTAGTATTCTGCTAAATCATTATTTCGAGTTGTATTGCTTTCTGGGCACTCTATGTTTGTATATGAGAAATCTAGAGCAATAAAACACATAATACAAACAAATTAAAGGAAGCGTTATAGGGATTTACCCAAGGCATTTATCCTGTCTGAATACCAGTTCCTAATGAAATTATGAGGAAATAGGTGGAATTTATTTCTGCTGCTAATGTTCATTATTGTCTCCCTTTAAAAAATGTTCACTACAATATTAAGGTGTCTTCTTTTCAGGTTCCCTCTCTTTCTCTCTACAAGGCCAGTAGACAGTTCTGTAGTTCTCTGCTCAGTGCCATTTTCCCTTTGTTCTCTCTCCTAAAAATGAAACAATAAAATAAGCAGCTTCCAGGGTAGATTGTGATTCAGAAAGGATATAAGCAGGGCACCATGCACAAAAAATTCCAGTGGCCTATGGATGGGTTAAAAATAGGAGGTGCACCTCTGGCTGTGTTCCCACCAGCACCTCATGCAATGAAGGACTTAAATAGGCACTGGTGGCCAACCTGCATCCTTATTTTGTCTTAGATGCAGGTGGTTGTGCCAGTGACCAAAACCAGCAGGATTTACAGCTCTTCCCAAGGGTCTGTGTGCAGCAGCCGTGGTGCTTTGCCCACAGAGGCAGGGCTGAAGCTCAGGCAGCTGCACCAGAGCAGCCAGGACTTGCACCACAGTCTCCGCAAGCCTGCTGCTGCCAGCAGCACTTTCTAAGAAAAAATGACTGTGCTTATTTTTTGTGTCTGTTGCAAATGATAATTACTGCATCCAAAGATGCACAAATGGCAGCTGCCTATTCCCAGGGTCAGATATCACCATGAGCAAGTATGAGTGAGTGCTTCTCTGGAGACCCTATCTGCTTCCCAACAAAGTGCAAGTGCCTTTTTCATGCCTTTGTTCCCTGTTAGGCTGACAACACCTGCTCTGCCACCGCCTGCTTCTCACCTGGATCCCATCCTGTTCCACCTGCCAAGGTCTTCCTTGTGCCAGATTAAAAAATGTCTTCCATGTGTACTGAGCCCTGCACAGCTTTCTCAAAAAAGAACATCCTGTATTTAGGTAACCGAGGTTATTAATGCAGAAACTCGGTGCCAGTTGTTATGTTCAGAGCCTTTTAACGTTATGTTCATTAAAATCTCGTCATGGTGGATTTTTTCAGCAAAATCTTTGAGAGGCTTTTTATATCAACAAATCCTAGAAAGCCTTTTTATATCAATATTAATCTTACGAAGTCCTTTTTAATATCAGCATAACTCCTGAAGGCTTTTTTAACCATAAAAAACTTATCAATGCAGTCTCTAAATTTATTATGAACCATAGAAAAGTAATAACCAAAGTACAAGTGAGCAGTGCATTGCAAAGTATGAATTACAAAAACCGTTGCTGTCTTAATAACCTGAAACTCTAAAAAACACCAGTAATGTTGTGGTGAACCTTAAGTACAGCCCTAGAGAATGCAAAATATAGTATTATAGACAGAGGATGTCTGAATGGGGACACAACTATTACAGAACAGGAATGAGTTTTCTTTGGCCTCGAGTAAGGGCTCGTGCTCTCCCCACCGCGTAAAGCAGCAAGAGGCACAGTGATGAGTAAGATGCATTTGTATGGTTCATAATTCCTCACAACCTCTTAAATTGGACTTTATCTTACTGTTTTATCATATTTACTGTAGAATATGCTCCAGTGCTGACAGCAGTGCAAATGCAATTACATCTACATCTCCCGTTGCCTGTTCTGCTGCTGCTCTTAATTAGGTACTTCCCCATTGGAGTCTGGCAATGTACAGTTTTTGAGGTGGTAAATGAAAGCATAGAGTCACAGAACAGTTTAAATTAGAAGGGGGTCATCTAGTCCAGTCTCCACTCAAAGCAGGTCCAACTAGATCAGGTTCCTCAGGGCCTTATCCAGTCAAGTTTTCAGGATCTCAAGGGAAGGAATTTTTTTTTCTTGATATCTAATTGGGGTTTTCCTTGGGCTCATTGCCTCTTGTCCCATCACCATCTGCCTCTGAGAAGAGTCAAGCTCTGCTTTCTCTGTTGAGCTCCTTAAGGCTGAACAAACCCAGCTCTCTCAGCCTCTCCTTGCGCGTCCTGAGCTCCAGTTCTCTGACCAGTTTGGTGACCCTTCACCAGACTTGCATCGGACAGGCTATGGACCAGGGAGATTGGACAGTCCTGCATAGTATGGAATACAGAATATGGGAGGAAAAGTGGAGAAGAACTTACTGTTTATAGGTTTCCTAAAAATAGGAAGAGACTCTGGAGATGATCCATCTAGACTAAGGGGTGATGCTGTAGAAATTGAGTGATTGAGTGAAATGAGAAATTGTAGAAATTCTACTCTGCTATGCAAGGACACTACTTACATCAGCCACTGCCAATGATTACCTAATCTGATTGATTGAAAAGAAGAAAACCGACAAGATGTTCAAGGAGCTTGTAAAGGTGTCTTGGAAGCATGAGAGGGTGGCTTAGAGAGGTGCAGAGTTCTTGAGATGAGAGATTACAAGGCAAAATGTTTGGAGGGCAGGACTGAATGGGGTGCACACTGAATATTGAGAATTTTAAGGGATGAGCTCCCTAATCCACCAATTTTGGTGAAGTCTGAGAGGCTTGTGTACAGTCTTGGGGTGACTAAAATGAACCTGGCTGCTGCAGGGAGGTAATATGAATGTACAGGGATGCGCAATGAACAGTATGAACAACCAATGTGGGCTGCTGGGTAACATATTGCAAAGCTGCTTTTGCCCTCCAAACTTTCCCCCTTCAAATGCAGCATCACAAGGATCACCAGTACCAGGATTAGAGTGACATGAGAAGGGTAATGTCTCCCTGTCAAACTCAATCTCCTTGCACCCAACTATTGGGCTGTGACAGTGACAGTCAAGGTCCCAGTCACTTCAAAGAGACAAGATTTCTCCCACGGCCTCAGGTCAGCTGCAGGTCCAGCCAGAGCCTTCAGCTGCTTTCCAGTGCTCTTTGCTCTGCTCTCACAGTGCAGAATGTTTCAGACTCTGTTTTGCACTTGGGACCCATCTGCTTTGATGGTGCTTTAAGGACAATACAGTCAGACTCTTATTTGCTGGTAAGCTTTGTTTTGCCGGCTGGGAGGCTGCCTCTGATATACATGACATGAGCCGTGCATAGACAAGGAGCCGGCCATGGCCTGTGGGCTTGGGCTTTCACACAGACCTCGCGCTAAGCTGTGCTGGACATTGACAGTGGTAGGAGTTCTTGAAACCAGGCAGTGCAAGTGCCATGGGTTCCCCAGGTCTGTCGTGCACAGCTGCCCCCATGGCTGATTTGTACGCACCGCTCTCACCAAAATTCACATGCTGCACAGCTGGGAAGGCCCCCATCCCTCCCCTCCCTGCTCATCCTCCCTGTCAGGTAGTCTCCAGGGCCATGTCAAAACCTTCTGGTTCTTTCTTCAAGGTATCTAGAGATAAATGTGTTCCTGGTATTTATCATTGAATGGTGTTTAGGCTGTTGAAAGTGCTCTGTAAGTCTTTGAACCCCTGCCTGCCAGCTCTCGGCCCTGCTCGCTCCCTGTTTGCAGCTGGTGCAGGAGACAACATGCCATCTTAATTCAAGGCAGGTATTGCTCAGCAGCCTCCAGCCTTCTGTGTAGTGCTGGCCATTTACTCCTAAAAGCAAACTCTGCTGTCCTCATGTTTGCGTGGTAGTTGAACAGTTCTTCATGAGACGCAGCTGTCCTGTAAGAAGTATCCTTGGACAGGGTGGTAAAGCTCACGCAGACTCTCCCAGAATAAGAGATGGGGTGATGACACCATGAATATCTATGTTATTGACTAGATTGGCAATCATGCTCCCTTCCTCATTTTTTTTTTATTATTTTTTATTTGGGGACTGTTTGAATAGCTGATAATTCCAGTATCCAAAACATTTTTGGGACAAGCCGTGTTATCACTGTGCTCCAAAGGCAGGATCGCTGCTGGAGGCAGTGATGTCTTTCCAGTTTAGAAACTCCATGACACTGTACAGAGAATGAAGGGGCAAAAAGAGAGGCTCCAATAGACTTTCTTTCGGTGTCTGCCAGTGTGTGTAAGTGGCAGTTCAGGCCCTCTGTATTTGGGATCTTTACAGTTTCACCAGAAGAATTGCTCTTTCTATGTGGCCCAAGAATAGTCATTTTAATTAGAGTACGTTGGTGGGTTTTGAGGTGTAAAAACCGCCAATCAAAATGGAAGGATTATTTCCCTTTCACCTTGTGTGGGCTTCAGCACGTCTGAAACCTTGAAGGCCACCTTTTGATTGCTGTATATTCAAAATGGGAAATTTGCAGGGCTGCGCTTCAGTAAAAATGACCCAGTTGTGCATATCTCCCTTTGCAACCGGCAGACCCACAGCTGCTCTATGCTCCTGTGAAGCATGTTCCTTCTGCACAGGGCACGTCTCTTAGCAGCTGGCTTGTGGGTGTGTGTACATCAAAAAAAATCACTTAAACATATGAAAAAACCCCCAGGTTAATTTTGTTAAAGGATAAAAAAATATTTTTAGCAGTTTTTCTTTCTCACTCTCCCCCAACTCTAACAGTTGGGTAGAGGTGTCTGGCTTGCAGCTTAGCACGCTGGTGCATGAGTCGTTCCCCGCTGAGAAAGACCCATCCTTGCAATCAGAGTGGGACGTTGGCATAGCACAGATATAGCTCCAGGCTTTCCCTAAAAGAGCCTGTATGCATGACAAGGCATTGTGTAGTCTATCAGCTTGTGAAAAATCAATTGTGAAATCTCTGCCATGACATCTCTGCCGGCGGAAAAGGCAGCCCCCATTTTACAGCACAAAGCAGATTAACTGGTCACCGAGATTTAGGTGGATTTTTGCCTCTTTGAGTTCATCTCAGAAATCATTAGATATGAGAAAATCCATGCAGTAGTATACACGGACCTTCCTGTAAAATTTACATTATTTTATTTTTCAGATAGTTTCCAGTCTCCCCCAATTAATCCAATATTTTTACTGTGATACGTGTACTGCTTAACAGATGAGGCTTTTTCTTATTTGATTCATTCAGCTTCGAATTTTTGAACAAGTGTAATAAATTGTGGCAGAGCACAGTGTTCACTCAACATCTGGATGCTTTTGTACATTTCTCAGCTCATTATGATAATTAATACCAATGTACTGCGTTTGGGTACATTTTTTTTACAGGCCATCTACATTACTAATATTTCTAACCTTCACTGGAATGAAAAATTTTTAAATCCTTTTTCTCTACTAGGGTTCCAGATATGTTAAAGGGTTTTATAAATGTTGGGATGACTTTGGCTCATTGTGAGCTGCTGTGTGTTCCCACAGGTGCTGTGTCCTGCAGTCCCTTCCCAAGGTCCCATTGCAGTATCCGCCTCCCTTCTCTCAGCAGTGGGGACACCTCCAGCTGGCAGCTGTGTGGGGCTGGGACAAACCCTGATGGGATTTTGTGCCAAGTTAGTCACTTGAATTTGCTCTGCTCATCCTCTTAGATCTGAGCATGAAGATAGCACTCTGAATGCAGAAAGGTCACCACTATTTGCAATTCCCACTGAAACTAATTATAATTGCTGTTTTCTTAACTTCTATGCTCTTGGAGGACCTCATTGCAATGTTCTGCCTTTCAGAAGCACAGATAAAACCATAAAACATATATATATATAAGGTTTTTGTACCAAATGAAGCCCTGAGTGTGTTTTAAGCCATTTGGCTGGAGTGGGGACACCTCTACACAGGTATTGAGGACTGCTTTCAGGAATGGTGCTTAGCAATCAGTCGAGTCTCAGCTTCTGCTGCTTAAGTAGCTCAAGACAGATCCAGTACTGTCCTGTGAAAAGGTTCAGAAAGTGGATAAATCATGACAGAAATAGAGGTAATAATAACAAAGTCCTTGAAAACCTCATGAGGACTCTCCTTTTCCAGAAAACACAGTGAGATCACCTTGTCTTCATTGCGCTCCCCATTTTGACTGCTGTACTCTTGTTTCTTGGTACAGTAAAATCTAGTTTAGGGCTTTTAAGCTCATCACTAAAAATAAGGAGCAAAGAAATACCTGACAAATCCAAGTACTCCAGAGAACGATGGCTCCCTTCTCAAAGACAGGCCACATGCATTGATTTCCTGGAACACGTGCTCAAGGGACATAAAGCGGACTAAGTGAAGAAGGGCAAAATTTACCTTGAAGACACTGATGTCCTGAAAGAGAAGCCTAATGTTGATTCTGTGAACTGTCCCATGACGAAGCATCTCTCCTCACTGGCATGTGGGTGTGATCCTGAGAGACCAGCCTCCCCAAGGAAAAGCTACTCTTTATGGATCCCTCTCATAATGTCAGTTGGGATTGTTGCTTTCCTCCTGCCTGACTTTTAGTGAGAGCTATGTAGAACATGCACAGAGTTGTTGGATGACTACATATCCCTTAGTTTAAGCTGTCCTTTATTTATTGAAGTGTCCCTGAGGGTGATACTTCTCCCTTTTTCTATGAGTCATCACACTATCTATCTGTTGCATGAGTAAAAGGTGGGTTGATTCAACCCAACCTTTGCAGAGCCCTGATGAATGTTATAAATTGATTAAGTCTTGTTTTCAGAATACAGACCCAGGGTCATAGCAAAAACTAAAGAAAAATCTCAAAAATTCTTTTTTTCTCCTTGAGCTGTCCTTAGATTTCACTGAAATGCACATCAGTGGCAAGAATCGCAAACATGGCTTTCTGTTTCTGGTTTGACTATTAAAAATGTTATGAATAGCATTAATGAAATTGTACTCAGAGCAAAAAGACTTATGGAAGTGTTTTCTTTTAACCTACCAATACTTGACACACATGAACATTATATATTTTATTGCAAGATGGTTTGGAGGTACAGAAAATTTTTTTTAAGTCAAATAGTGTATTAGTTCTTTCTGGCCTGGCCTTGATTGTTCCCAGGTAGACCCCTCACCAGTCCTCTGTGGAAATTTTCATGCAAATTTAGCAACTTTGAAAAAGAAGGATAATGAACTGTTATGAGCTGTTCTGTACTGGCAGGAGGAGCACTTTTAGCACTGAAGCTACAGGAGAGAGAAAGCTTCTGAACCCTATGGTAGAACTATACAGACAGAAGTTTTCCCTTGGAGCTTCCTGTATCGGCCAGGACTGAATCAGCGGAGACCTGAGGGAGAGACACTCACAAATAAGCCTAATGTGAGTGGCTCACTAAGAGTTTGCTGGAAGTCTGCAGTGTGAAGATTGAAGAGCCTGGTCAGAAAAAGATGAAGATCAGGGAATGATTGAGAGAAGTAGTGAGAGCAGTTCCTCTGGAGGGAGTTCTGAGTTATGTTTGCTGAAGGCTGTTTCATCTTCCCAGCAATCCTGTTTGAAATAAAGTTGTATGTACTGATCTGAAACATCATGATTTACGGGTATGCACAAAGAGTGGATCTTAAATTCCTCTGACTGTATATGGATATATGTTCTGCCTGTGAAACAAAAAATGGTACATTGGGATGAATTTACAGGAGAGCTGAAGTCTACTCAAAAGAATTACAGCTAGTGTTATCTGAGTACTCCAACTTTTGTTAGCTGAAGAAGATCCATCACCTATATCACCAGTGAATAAATAATAGCAGTGTGGGACACATCATTAGGGGCTTAGTCACTCAACAGGCAGAGGTACAGAGCTGTCAAAGTGATCATCACCTAACTTTGTGCCCAAATATTGTTCCTGTATGCTTGGTTCTTTGAATTGCAACTTGCAGGGATGGTGACTGTGATAACGACTGCAATGGTTACATCTCATTAATAAGGAAAGATACCCCTCTGCATCTAAAAGGGTGCTTTGCCATTTATGATATAAATGATAATATGAGTTTGCATTAATCAGTAATGGCAGGGGGACTGTCAGATGAAGGACCGCTTGTAAATGCAGGTTATAAAAATAATTTCACTTCTAAGAGTGAAACTCCTGAAATATATTTTTTTATTTTGCTGCTAAAAACAACACCATGACTAGTGCAGAAGCAAGAAAAGTGCATTGTAGAATACCAGATGTCTCTGCATATCCGTAGGTCATCACTTGATCATGACAGGAAATTAAATAGCATTGTTTTCTAAGATTCATCCACATTTAAAATAATACAGTGCAAACTGGGGTTATTGACAAAATAGATTAGTTTTTTTTTTAACAGAGAAAGCAATTAAAGGGTTCACTGGAAAATGCATGCTTCCTTTTGTGGTCAATGATTCCTAAAACCATTAAATGTCAAAATGCTTTTCATAGCTTTTTACTAAATAGTTGAAAGGGAAATCATCCATTGTATGATTATTTTTAAGACACCAGTGAAGCTGGGGAAGGAGAATGAATATTAACTTCCACCAGTTGCTTGCCTTCCATCACGAAAACATCCTGTGCGCAACTCACCATTTGACCCCGAAAGCTTTGCATCAGAATTCTTCAATTGTTTTTCCTTATCTTCTAGGGGAATTTTAGAATTACCAGGAGTTCTTTTATTTTGTTAACATGAATACATAGAAATGTTGAGGCATATCCCCTCTACAGCCTTTAATTGAAAGGATCTGAAATGGCTTTTGACTATGGAAAATAATCAGTGTACGTTAAGCAAATATTTCCTGCTTGAGATTTAAAAAATTTTAAAGAGTTATGTAGAGATAACGATGAGTAGAATTAAGTACCTAAACACTATTTACATTTATTTCACACCGTATTCAAAATGTTTAGGATACATCCTTAAAATGAGAAGCAACAAATCCCATATACTTCAAAGTTTATGACTTAATGTATTTAGTGAAGAATAATTAACTATGGTGAATAGACAATATGAAGCCAAAGACCTATGGAATGGTTCAATCACTTTTTTGGAAAAAAAGTCAATTCTTTAGGAAATCAGAACAGGCACAGAAAGAGATTTTTATGCAGAATATTGTCAGTTGAGGTTGAGTGGAATGTATAAATCTGTGTTGCAAGGCTTGTCTTAGAGAAAGGTGCAGTGTGGGATCTTTGAAGAATAGCTATCTCAATATCAAAAAGCTCCCCAAAATTATGGCACTTCTATAGGCTTTTGTACCTCAAAAGCACAAAACTTATTTCTCTTGTGTAAACAGAATCATGTAGATTCTAGAAATCAGCTACATATTGTTCTTTAGGCTAATCTTTCAATTGAACAATTTCATTTGTATGCATAAATGCTTTTATTAACTGATTTAAGAAAAAAGATATCTTGAAATAATGAATATGTTAAAATTGATGTTAGGCACAATTTTAAACAATGTTCAGCCGAATTGAACCCTTTGTGTTGTGATTTCTGTACCATTTCTTCACAGGCACTACCTTTTTAGTGGGTGTCACTTTGGAAACAAGAACTGAAGAGAGTTTGATCTGAGGGCAGGGCATCCTTATGTTGTATCTAGAAGGATAAAACCCCAGTTTCACGTTACCTAATTTAAAAGACTTAACTGAAATATCTAGGCAGGCTCAGCATAGGTTAATGGAGAAAGAACATCCTAGAGAGAGCTGAAGAGAGACACCGTGTACCATAGCTCGTGCTTTTCTGTAAATGGATGAAACATGAACTGCTTATAGAATCATAGAACTGCTGAGGTTGGAAGGGACCTTTAAGATCATCAAGTCCAACCATTAACCTACCCTGACAAAACCACTTCTAAACCATGTCCCTAAGCACCACATCTACCCTTTTTGTAAACTCCTCCAGGGATGGCGAATCCACCGCCCCCCTGGGCAGCCTATTCCAATGTTTAATAACCCTTTCAGTGAAAATTTTTTTCCTAATATCCAGTCTAAACCTTATCTGACATAACTTGAATCCATTTCCTCTTGTCCTATCACTTTTCACCAGGGGGAAGAGGTCAGCCTCCTCCTCTCTACAACCTCCTTTCAGGTAGTTGTAGAGAGTGATAAGGTCTCCCCTCAGCCTCGTCTTCTCCAGGCTAAACAACCCCAGTTCCCTCAGTTGTTCCTCACAGGACTTGTCCTCCAGACCCCTCACCAGCTTTGTAGCCCTTCTCTGGACACAGTCCAACACCTCAGCATCCTTCTTGTAGTGAAGGGCCCAAAACTGAACAGAGTATTTGAGGTGGGGCCTCACCAGTGCCGAGTACAGGGGGATGATCACTTCCCTAGTCCTGCTCACTACACTATTCCTGATACAGGCCAGGATACCATTGGCCTTCTTGGCCACTTGGGCACACTATGGGCTCATATTCAGCTGGCTGTCCACCAACACCCCCAGGTCCTTTTCTGCCGGGCAGCTTTCAAGCCACTCCGCCCCAAGCCTGTAGCACTGCATGGGGTTGTTGTGACCCAAGTGCAGGACCCGGCACTTGGCCTTGTTGAACATTATACCATTGGCCTCGGCCCATCGGTCCAGCCTGTCCAGATCTCTCTGCAGAGCCATCCTACCCTCAAGCAGATCAACACGCCTGCCTACCTTAGTGTCATCTGCAAATTTACTGAGGGTGCATTCGATCCCCTCATCCAGATCATTGATAAAGATATTAAAGAGAACTGGCCCCAGCCCCAAGCCCTGGGGGACACAACTTGTGGCGGAAGCTAATACACTAGTACCTGCGAAACAAAGTTTGATTAATATGTATTAATCTATTAAAAATGTGTATATAACTACCAGTTTTCCGTTTTAGTGAGAGACAAAGAGTCCATCCAAACAGTTCAGAAAATCACAGTGTAGTAGAAGATGCCCTCATAAGACAGTTTAAGTTGAAAGGTGTCTTTGGCCAAGAAAAAAGGACACATGTTTAATCAGCCTTCCATGAACCTGTCCTCTGGATATGCAACTGGCATTTTGGGGGTGGGCATCAGGAGATGCTTTTCTTAAAAACATTCTGGTCTTGCATACATGTGGGCAAAACATTTGAAGAATAGCTGCAACCATAGGATAAATGTCTATTCTTTATCAGCATGTATGTGGCTGTTGGGGCATTTATTTACAGTAAATTGGCTTAGCATGATATTAAAAACTGAAAGGCAAAAAGTTAAGAAGTGAACTGAAACAGAGAACCCCAACTCAACCAGCTTTACTAACAAACCCAAGGCACCTAACAAAACAAATATACATTATACTGTGCTCTCAGCAACAAAATGAAGCTAAACAACCAGTGCAGTTTTGCCAATGACTGCTTTCATGGCTGGCAGAAGCATAAGACCTTATAAGACGTGTGAGAAAGCATCAGTTGGGGAAAAAAGGAATCCTAGTCTCAGCAGCATGCATTTCACATAAGGGAGAAAGATTAAGGTGTGACTGGATGTTCTGCACTTGAAAGTAATATATTTGTAGGAATATATTTTACAGCACTTGATCTTGTAGCATCACTAGCTGTTACGTTCAGATAATTTCCTTACCCTACTGGAGGGGGTGCTGACATTGCAACAGATTCCACATGAAGAGCTGGCTAATTTTTCAGAAAGAAATATTCTCTCCCACACAACACAGCTGAAAGCAGCAGTTACACAGGATTAGGAGGTGAATAAAGAGCTGCCAGGTTGGACAGGAACCAAGATCAGCATAGTCCAGATCCATGCTGTGATCTAGTACCAGATGCCTCAGAAGAAGGCACCAGAAAATGGCGCATGACAAGTATGGGATATTTTCCACCCAGAAACGTCCCTTCCATTTGTGGCAGAAACTGCACATCTCGGTAGTTAGGAATCCCCTTAGCCACAGAAATAGGGAGGGCTTCCAAATCATCTTACCATTAGTTTGCAATAATGCCAGGTATTCTTTATCTAAAAATCACAAGCTGTCTTCAAATTGTTGCAAATTCTTGGCCACATATTCAAAGCTTTCATGTTAGTGGCACAAGAGGAGTCTAGCTGAAGCACCTATGGAGGGTCCAAGACACCATGCTTTTTTAAAAGAATAAAATGTAACACTTCCATAATGAAGCTAATCCTGAAACAGCATGCAACAAGAAGGAAAGTCATTTTCAAGGAAGAAATGTACACTGTATCTGTAGTAGATACAGCCAATTCATAAGTGGCCAGTGGAGAGTCTGCAGTTGTTTGATGTCTTTTTTTCATATGTGTTTTCTTAATACCTTCTACTAAGTTTGGAATATTTGTTTAGATTTTGTATTCCATGACTTGTGTGTCTCTATGCAATGTGTCTCTTGTCAATGATAGGTGTGATGATGTTTAATGGAAGCAGTTTATTTTTCTCATGGATTTAATTCAGTTTTGAAGGCATTTATTTTTTTTATGAAGATGCTGGGATTGCTGGAACTTGTTCTACTGAAGTTTGTGTTTTGTTTAGGCACATTCTATATTTACTTTTTGTTGTTGCCACAATCTTTATGAGATTCATAGTACTATGTAGCAGATATTTTTTTTCTAACTTTTGAACTTTTCAGATGTGTGTGTGTACGTGAACACATACATATATTATATAATTAATATATACTATGCATTATATACATACATTATATGATGCATATTTATAACGTGCATAATATTTCCAAGAAAATGTGTACTGGACATTTTATCAGACTGTATTACAGACACCAGTTAAACAGTGGTTTTCAAAACTTTTTATTTCTATGTTTTACCTGGGGGGGCCCCGGAATTTGAATCTGCAACAGGACTATATTTCTTGAAGACTGATCTGACTGGTCATTTAGCATCTATTTAGCCTCAGGACACGTGATTGTAAAGCCTTGCATTAAAGGCTGCATCCTTCCAGCAGCAGAAGCCATTCAGTATCCATTGAATTTGGTGGGAATTTAGGACATGTAGCACTTTGCAAGAATGAGCCATAGTCATCACCTACCAGGGTCCCACACCACAAAACCACAAAACAGAAGAAACCCTGTAGCTCTGCACAAGTTAATATGAAAATCTGGAACTTTCTGCTGATGGGTCACTAGAGCTTTGCGCTTTATAGAGATTAGAACTGGCCAACATGTAGTGCTACGTCTGTATTGGCTTTGGTAGCTGAGATGAGGCTTGAGATCATGGAGACAAGGAGTTTGAGTCATTTGCCTCCTTATTGCCCCTGGGGGGAGCTCAGGGGAGCCTGGAAAGCTGGTTGGGAACGGTCCAGGCTATACATACTATGCAAGTCAACAAATAGGAAACTGGGCCTGGACCAACAGGATGGTGTAGCCGTAACCTCACCTGTTTCACGTTACACCATGCCACTAACCTGTGGGGTTAGGTGTTTGCATTCACCAGAAGACTCAGGCAGGCTATTAAATTATTTTCATGTCTCAGTTTCATACCTCAGTGGTTATCTGGTTTTGAGTACAAGTACACTCCCTGCTGTGCGATGTGCAATGGTTAGTGGTGAGGCAACCCAGAGGTGAGCAGCCCTGTGTCGCAGGGCCAGCTGAGGTACAGCCATCATGCTGGTGGGTGGAAAAGCTCTAACTCAGCCCGGTGTCTGCTCCGTGGGGTGTTTTTTTTTGATTCGTGTGTGGAGATCACTGCTTTAGAGGTTAGTATAATTCTCCGGGAAGTAAAAGTGCTTTCATGGACAGTGTTGCCACACCGCAGGGAACACAAGTTTGGCAGGATGAGATCTACTGAATACAATGCACAGAAAAAAGAGACTGCCAGTGCTTGGGGGAGCTGGGGGTGATCTGCAGGCTCCAGGGTGGACACAGTATGGGATAGAAAAGGATAGGGGCCTTCAGGTCTTTAATCTCTCAAAATTTCCCTGAAACAGCCTCAGTTATTACAACATGAGCCTTTTAATCGTGCAGCTTGATTAACTGTCTCACCTTTCTAGAGTAAAAAAAAAAATATTTCTTTTAAAGAAATTGTGAATAAAAATCCAGAAGAAAATTCCTTTTAAGCATGAAATGCTGATGGATGATGCCATTTGAGTCTGAAAGTCAGCAGACATGCTCCTCTTTAGTGCCTGGTGTGAGATGGTCGTGTTGGGAAGGGGCAGGGACCCTGCACTGGAGTGGGGGCTTCCTCCTCCTCCACCCCACCAGCAGTCAGCATGGCAGCTGTAGTGGGGTGGCTGCCCTCTCAGACGGGTCTGCACTTTGTGCCAGAGGGAAGGGAGGATGAGCTGAGGAGCATGACACTGCCTGGCTGCAGCACGTTGCCTCTTCTCCTGCTGTGTACTGCAGGCCTGGTGCTGCTTGAGGCTGTCCTCAAAGGTGCTTTCGTGCTCCCACTCTCGTGCTGGGATGGGGAGGGAAAGACCAGGATGGTGTCCCAAACCATCTCTGTCACTGTGGCTGTTCTTCTGGTTTCATCAGCACAAACCCCTTGTGATGGCACCCTTCAGCGCTCGCCGAGACCCAGGATGGCTGTGCCTCCTGCACTGCAGCCGGCCTTGATCCAACAGAGCTCTGCTGCTCAGGCTTCTCTTTTTTGTTTTCCTATGGTAAATTACTGACATAGGAGATGCTGAATAATTCACTGGATTGCCTGCAAATTTGACTAGAAATTAAAGATTAGCTAATTCCACATCATTTTGGCTTTCCTCATTTGTTATGGGATCTGGCCGAGCTGACATAGGAGATTGGGCAGGCTCCCAGGGGGTGATGGGGCTTGGGTCGGGGCAGTTGGTACCTGCAAGGACTGTGTGTGCCAGCTGGGTTCCCCGTTGTACTCCTGTAGGAGCCTGTGGGTGGAAGCCCACGATGGAAATGTTCTGGATTTAAAAAATGGAAATGGCTTTCTCACAGGCGAACTTTTTTTCACGCCCTGTCTTTTCATGTTCCCAGTTTACAGTGTGATCCCACAGACACCCTGCCATAAATGAGAAGAAAGTGAGTTGCAGCACAGAGGTGGAAAGGGGTAGGAACTTCCTAAGCCTGTTTTTTTTTTTTTTGTTGGAGAATGGTGTATTGGGTAATTTTACCTTGGCCTAGGGGAACGGGTAGGTGTCAGATGCTGCAGCTTACAGCAGGTGTTCTACTCTCTTATGCTTTGCACAGTCATTGCCACTAACGTCAAGTGGATATTAAATACTCATGTAGTGTGTGGTTTAACTGACCATATAACGGCAAATCAAACTAAAATCAGACCCAAAGTTGCCTCCTCCCTCTTCCTGGAATCTTGCTCAGAAAAGTTAGGGTTTAGATTTTTTCTGAGAGACCTTCAAACCTTTACGGGAAAAATGGAAGACTGGTAAAATCACTGTTGCTACATAAAAGCTGTAGTATGAATCCTGAACTGCAGAGATGCTACTGTCGTTGGCTGGTGGTGCCTTCATCTTCTTTTCTGTGCAAAGCAACAGCAACTTACAAATAAATGTGAATGTTTATTTTCTTTCACCAAGAACAGGCTGTCTACATTTCTACATTTCTAATGGTGAGGAAAGGGCCAAAGAAATGAAGGAGAAATTGTCCATCTAGCAAAACTACTGGTCCAGACCATGACAGAATAGGAAACGGAGCTTGGGAAGACTGGTTACAGTATCGAGCTTGAGTTCAGGATAGAGAATAGTCTTTCAGACTGTGGTTTATGGCCCATAAAGACACGGTTCATCATAATGCACTTGAGTAGTCTCTGTTTATTTCCAGGTGATAGTATGAGTTAACAAAATAGCCAAGAAATTTACTTTTCCAGAACAGTTTCCCCTACCAGGAGTCCTTGCAGGTGACAGGGATGTTTGCAATGAGCGAGGGCAATCTCTCAAGTTGTGGTTAGTGAAGGGGATGGCTCACAAGACTTGCTCTGCCTTGAGCTGCAGCTCCGTCTGTGGGGAAGTTGAGGATGTGAAGTTGCTGATTAATGACATTTTCAGCAAGAAATGCATCTCTAGCACAGATTTTTTTAAAAGCCCAAATATTTATTTATTCATTCCTTTACTATGTGATAATGTATGCAGTTAACATTGTACTTCAAAGGCACTTTCATGTTTTAAGGGAGAGGTGTCAAATAACACTGTAGAGAGGTGTTTTTCCATCTGTTTGTACTGTGTTTGTTTTTATGTTGCTTTAGTGTTTTTTATTTTTTTGTAATCCAAGCTATTTCTGAACTGATTATTTCAGAACTGTGGGATCTGTTGCTACATACTTTGTGTCTGTGGTGATTATTTGTCTGAATCCTTCTACTCTAGTCAAAAGCTGATGAAAGAGTCTCATTATCAGCAAAATAATTAATGACCTGAGCTAACCTCTGAGGGTGAAGTGGCTCAGGGTGTAGCACACTCTTCAAGGAGGACCTGGGGAAGAGAGGTACTGTGTGATGCTGGTGGTACCGGCACAAGGGGCTCATAGTAATGGGCTCATAGTAATTTTTTCACTATACCATGACCATCCCACAGTGATCTCTGTCCCTCAGAGAAGTCATCCCTTTCCATGCTGTCTTCTAACAAATGCCCAGGATGAGACTGTCACTTAATGCTGATTATCTGTGATAGGGACCACAGGCTCTGAGCACTGCGGAAGCCTGGAAACGACCTGTGAGTCAGGCAGTTATTTCTTCTGGCCTTCTCCTATGCCTGCACCATGTCTGGTTCTGGCATGCTTATGAAGATCTCTGGTGGTAGAGTCTTCCCTATATTTTACTCGTATTGTGCTTACTGCTACAGAGTTTTTCCTCAGCTGTTGTCTGGATTTTTTATTCTGCAAGTAAAGTCTATTTTTTTTTGTCCAGCCCAACGTGGATTTGGAGAAAGATTATTCTCTTTCCCTTTGCAGCATCCTTTTACATTCTTGAAAGCTTTATTATGTTCCTCTCAGCCTTCTCTTTAGGGTAAGAAATCTCACTTCATTCAGTCTTTCCTCATATGATGTGCATTATAGACCTCTGACCATTCCTGTAGCTCTGCCTGTTCACTACCTTCTGAATTGCAGTGCCCATGACCTTCCGTATCTTCAAGTTACAGTTCTGTTTTTACATTTGAGCATAGTGGTGTCTTTTTTTCACAACAGAAAGAACATTGTTGATTCACGTTCAGTTCTTGCTCTGCACAAATCCTTAGATCGCTCCAGCACGGTGGTTGTGTAACTAATGGTTTCCCATTTTGTGTTTGTTAATGATCATTCCTGACTGGGTGCAGTAACCTGCATTTGCCTCTAGAGAGGGGCATGTTTTTGTTTGTTTTAAGTGTATCTTCAATTTGTTAGGAAAGCTCTGAGCTTTGTCCTCCACTGCTATGTTACCAGGGGGAGAGTGTCCTGTTTAACCTTTCTGCAAATCAATTAACATTGTTTGTCAGAGATCAGTACCTTGGGTATTTGGGAAATGCTTCCCTTTCCCACTGAGAGCGGAGCTGACTCCTTCTGTCCTGCCCAGCTGTGCATTTTTTCATAGTGCTAAGACCCTTTGGGAATTTGCAGTGTGCCACATGGTAACTATTCACAAACTTCAAGCTATGCTGTCTGCCATTACTAGTCACCACACTATTTACTAACCAAAATGTCTTGCAATAGACCTTAGCCAGTTACTTTACAGTCAAAAGAGAGAAGTAAGCATCCTCCAGACAGCGGAGACAACGAATGTCACCCTGAGGCAGGTATGTAAATCAGATCATCTGAGTCATCCTCTGAAAGTGCCTGTCCCTCTGAACTGACTCAAAAGGGAGCATGGGGTGACTGTCTCAGACATAGTCATGGCTCATATCAATCCCAGACCATCTTTTTGGTGGTCATTTTACTCAGTGGAGTGAAAAGGGCTCATGGAGAACCTAATTTTCCACTGATCTGTGAAGAGGGCTCTCTTTCCAGTTGTGTTACTGAAATGAGTGTAATAAACAACTATGGGAAACCACTGCTGCTTTCTAAATCTGTGACTATAGGCTTGAAATCAATGCATCTGTTGGTACTCTTTACTCCAAAAAAGGTGATCTATTCAGTGGAAAGGCCACCAAAGTCTTTCTGTTGACTTCAGAGGGGACTTGGTATTCAAAAGGGTTTTTCAGCAGAGGAAAGAGACACGTTCAGACAAGGAGAGGAAATTGCTTCATGAACATCATTAAATTTGGTTCTTTAATGGTTATTTGGTAAAAGCAAGTTGCATTAGTGTAGCTCACTCCTCTTGTTGATATTATTGTTCCATGCATTTTCCTGGTGTGCGTTCCTAAGAATGGAAATTACTCTGACTCAGTAACACCCTACTTCATGAACAGTTCTGATTTCAATGTAATGGTTCAGGAACTGTGTTAATATATATAGGATAAACCAATAATGCAATAATACCATAATAAGAGAATACATTGTAGGTATATATATGTGTGTGTGTGTATGTATCTCCCCCAGAGCATCTCCTACATTCAGATTCTCTTGCTATCTGTAGTATTGTGTTGGAGTAATCCTGCTGGGGAATGCTCAGACACTGCCTTACTGACAGTACACATTTTTCCTTGCTGCTACACTCATTATTCACTGACTCTAGCAGCAGTAAGCCTTCCACCCAACACGGTTTACTAGACACTCTTGTTTTCTGGTCATGATCAATTCCTCAAGAGTCTAGAAGCTGCAAGAAGAGATGCTTTGAAATTTGATTTTCTCTTTGTCAAAGGGAGTTGTGCCTACCCTATTCACAGCAGTCAGTATCAGCAAATTTCCAGACCTGTCTATATTGTTTCCAGTCCTCATGCTACTTAGAGATGTGAGACCCTGTGAAATGACAGAATTGAAAATGTCTATTTATAATAGTTATAAAGCCATACAAAAATCAAATGGCTTTTCAAGGGCATAACTAACTAATCAGAGGACAGAAAAACTCTCCACAGGGTAGACTGAAATTGTTCCCGAGCCCTACTAGTGCTATTGTGTTTGTGTGTTTTGCTCTGTAGAAAGCTTAAAGACTCTGTGGTACAAGGTACTCTATAAATAGTGCAGGGATGATGCATCAGATTCTACAGGGATGATGCATCAGTTGGCAAAACTTCATCTCTCATAACCATAAGATATTTCAATCTGTTGTTTAAAGTCTAAAGGCTTGAATTTATTTGTTATCCAGTTCTTGCACAGTGCCTGCAAAATCCTCTTTCACCTTGAAAAACTCTGAGTTTGGGGTTTCCAGCCCCAGCTGGCAATAAAAAGACTGGGGGATATACGGGTGGGATAGTGGTCCATGTGAACACTTGCACTGTTCAGTGCTTGATGATAAGATCATTTCATCAAAGAAAAGAAGTCATTGATATCTGATATCTTCCTTGTCACGTTAAGCAATGGGAGGCAACATCAGCCCATACAGGTGATTAACCTTCCCTGCTCCCCAAAGAGCTGGCTGCTCACAAGCAAGGTCAAAGGCAGATGATAGCGCAGCCTGGGAAAGTTGGCCCTGTCACCACTTGAACTCTACCTGTATGGTAGATAAATGTATGTTTGGGAATGCAATGTTTTTTATTCTCCACTGAAGTGTGCATGATGTTCACATTTGATCCTGGGCAACGGGTCTAGGTGGCCTTGCTTGAACAGGGTGGTTGGACCGCATGACTTCCAGAGGTCCCTTCCAACCCCAGCCCTTCTGTGATTCTCTGATTATACTTGAAAACCACATAAACTCCCTACCATTTTTTTCCCTGACTTGAGTTAAAGAGGGGATTCTGACTCAAAGTCAAGTAACTGTTTCTTCTAGCATCAGCCTGGTATTAGACTCCACTTTGTGTTTGTGTGATGACAATGCACACAGTGGGTAAGTGTCACGTTGCTTATGGTACCATAACGTTTTCTAAATGTGTGACAAATGCAATGCAATATGAAATATTGCGAACCACATAGTGCTTATCAGCTTAACAAGCTAAAATATATTTGATGATGTTATCTTTGCTTTTTATTTGGGCTTGTTCATTTGCAAAATTCAATCATTTGCAATTGGCCTGCCTGTTGTTAGTGCAAGTTGGTTCTGCTGAATATTGAACTTAATATAATTTGAGAGTGTTATTAAATATGACGCTTGGTCTATTAGTTTCATTTTAACGTGTTGGACATCTTCATAGAGAGCTTTGTCTTAGCGTCCATCACAGGGGAAGATCAGTTTCTAAGCAAGCTGCAGTGCTGCAAGCTGCGTTTTCTGAGAGAAAGAGAGAAAAACAATTTAGGAAAATATATAGCTTGTCAATCCCCACTTTTTCTAGTCTATGATGTGAAGGGTCTTTCAAAGACTGAACACATCACATATCAGTTGGTGTAAACAGGTCATGCTACATGCCATGAATTTTAGATTGTGTGTCATTTTCATTTATTTTTCCTTAGTTTGAGTAGCATCCCTGAAGTTTAAGCATGAAAAAAAGCTAGTTGAAAAAGCCTAGTGGATTTATCACCCAGCAGGTATTTGGTGACAGCTCTTGCCACAGGGATTATAACTCTTCTCTTGTCACTTTCTCCTTGAGCACAAGCTACACAGCCAGGGAATTTAAAACGCCAGCTAATGAGGGATTAGAAGCATGTAATTTTTAGAACCCTTGTACTGTCAGGAGAAAAAATAATAGTAGGTTTCCTCTGTCATTCACGCCAACCTGATCTAAATTAGCTGGAGAGACTGCAGTGAAGGACACTTCAGTTTAAAATTCTTATTTTCATGTCAACTACGTGGCATTTCCTGGTCAACCTCTTTGTCTCCTGTGAGGAATGACAGGGCAAATTCAGCTCTAGAGGTGGCTGAGAGCAGACTCGATTGCTTTTCGGGCTGCAGGTTGAGATGCAGCACAAGGTGTGGTGTGTATGTGCACCACTGCACTGGCTAATTGTGTGCTTTAGGCTCTTCCTATACAGAGCTCCTTAGTGGTAAGGACTGGAGATTTTGGCGTATGTGGTTCCAGTTGATCTTAAAAAGATCTTAGAGATGTGCCTCGCCAAACAGCAAAGGAGATGGCAAAAAGTAAATGCAGACCAGGTAGAAATCTGGCAGGTCCATGGTGAACCTCAGGCCATAACCACCGCCTCTGATGTTCAAAGAATGTGAAACCTGCAGGTAGCTTTGTCCTTTGGGAACAGCTCAAGGTTTTATCCATTTTTCTTAGTGGTGAGGTTCATTTATTAATGCAGTGATAGCTTCAAAAGACTTTTTCTCTCTGCCCATTTTCACTATCTTTTTCTGGGTGACTCTCTTATCACTCTGTTCAGTGCTATAGATATAAGCGAGGATTAGCTTTTAGGACTAAACACTCAGCTGCAACAAGAAGAAAAATGACACTCCATCTAAACTATCATTAAGTACTTTGAACTAAATGAAAAGGCTATGTTACCAGAAACCATACTGCTTTGGATCTTTTTTCTGTCCTCTTCGAGTATCTCAAATTGAAGGAAAACCTGGTAACATTTATTGGGGATTTTAGTTTCTAGGGGGTTTGGCAGACTTTGCTTTACCTTCACATCGCTCTTTAATAACTCATATAATTTCTTTTGTTTTTTTTTTTTTTTTTGTGATGTCAGCTCTCTTTGCCCAACTGACTGCCTGAAGAGAGTATATGTGGCTACAGGCTTTACTTCAGAGCTCTTTCAGGCTTTCTTATTTGTTTCTTAGCAAAGAGTGGAACATTTTGGTCTTTGTGGGGTTTTTTTGTTTGTTTGTTTGTTGTTTTTTTTTTTCCCCTGAAGACTTTCATACAGTCTCTGGATGTGGTCTTTTATTCCAGAAGGTGCTTTTAGTGACCAAGTTCCAGTGGGCCAGGTGTGAGGCTGGTGAGGATACAACCTACATTACATAGTGTTGGAACTGGTTGAAAAAGATGATCACTTCTGTCCTCTTCCCCTCTTATTTTTGGGGTGGAGCATTCAAAAGCCCTTTTTGGGAACAGAGGGAAAAAATCTAAACTCAAATCATCCCCATTCCCATATGCTCCTGACAAAGTGAAAACCAGGACCCCTAGAGTAAATTTTTAGAAGATGATTTTGTGGGTATTCCTTGAATCCCTTATTATAACTAAGCTCAGCAGGCATCTTCTCCAAGAAACAGCTCTGGCAGGAGTTGCACAAGGTACGTACAGCTGTTTTTACCCACACATCTGTGAAATCAACACTTCACATTTTCAGGATGGGTAAAGGAGATGTACTATGCTTCTGCTTTTGAAAACAGAGCATAAGGCCTATATTATTTCTTGTGTGTTTTCCCAGGGCTCTTTTTAGTGGACCGATGTTAAAAGTTATGAAGAGGTTTGGACATAGTAAGAGTTAAAATGGATATAATCATGAAGAGATGTTATTTTAAAAGAACTCGTCTTCCACACTGGTAACAAAGAGGTTTTTTAGCAAAGGAGCAAAAGAAAAGGTCTAGTAGCAGTGGCAAGGGGCAAACTACTTTGACCTTGAATTCGTATATCATCCTTAATACCATGATTCAAGCAAGTAGGATAAATAACTCCATGCCCTTTGGACATAGACTGCTGTGCACAGCGGGTACTTTCCAGCAATGCGGATATTCTGTCCAGTCTCCCCAGAGACACAAAGACTGGGCAGAGCTCAAACCCTCTTATAAACACAGCCGAGACTCCTTTGGTATTCGGATATTTTAGCTGGCATCTGTACTAATTTATCTTTTTAAAAGTCTGTTCCGCCGGACTGCTGCCTACATCTGGAGTGTGGAAAGGAGTTACACAGGAGTGCTCTGAACAGACAGATAAGCAAGTACAGTCACCAAAAGCAGAGCCCGTTTGACAACTTCAGCATTTCCAAGCGCTGATTACTGGCAATGGCAATCATTTCTAATGTACTCCCTGCCTGTAGGTATTGACGTGTTTGTTCTGATTCTCAGTCTTTGTTTAGGGCTGATTACTGTGATCACTTTTTCTGTTGTAGGTTTGCACATCAACAATTTAATTACAAAGACAGTTCTCTCTTAAATGTCACCTTGCTATATTTTTTCTGTCCCTGTAGCCATTAACGCCTTTGTACTGATTCACCGGAACGGTTTTACGCAGTAGACCTTGCTACCAACCTTGATGTCAATGTTATTTGTCCTTCTCATTTAGAACAGGAAGAAAGAAAAAGAGCTCCTATTTTTCCTGTGATACGAAAATGTTTATGTCATGTTTATGTATGTACATGTACATTTGTGTATGAGGAAGATATATATTCATGAAAATGAGGGACATTTATTTTGATGAATGGCAGTATGTTGCTTAGTGATTCATCAGGTCACGTCACATTGTCACTAAGCAACAAGATGTGATCTGACAACACTATGAATCCTTTTTTAAGTGTTTACTGGTTTCTTACAAGTGCAAGTATTTTTTACCCTGACCACGAGTAATTAACTGTGAAACTCTATTTAATGCTTTTATTTTCATTTTCTGTGGTTGTTATTTAGACTCTCTTCAGTTTGTCATCATTGTCCTCATCTCAGATCTCCCAGAAGGCAAGACTCTCAGTTGCTCCAAGTGTGAATTACAGCTAGATGAAATTAAAAATACTGTCATTTTTATCATGTCAGGTTTTGTGCCCTTCTAGCTCTCATCACTTACACATCAATGCTAACCAGTGACAGTCATTCACTGTGTCAATTCACTTATCAAGCGACAAAGATATTTTTAGCTTGGGTCATGGTTTATTAGGTAAAAATAGCTGTGCTTTCATACGACCCAGACTGAAAAGGAACTAGCGACCCCAGTCAGTAGATGATGCAGGTAGCCAGACATGCTACTCCTGCGATCTGCTTGGTCCTTCTTTCAAGCCACCCCATTTTCAAAAGCTGCAGGATATTCTTCTGGGATAAGCATTTTCCTCTTTATATAAGCCATGTACTTATTCGAGCAAATGGTTAACTCAGGTGCTACTCAGCCTTCAGGTGCCCTCCATGCCATCTGCAGGAACATCTTATGACTCACAGGAGAGACTCCAATGTACAGCCATCCATTGCTTTGATGGAGACCCTGTAATACAGAGGATTTGGTAGGAAAGCTAACATAGCTCTACCTTGCTCAGAAATTTCCTGTTATCTGCCTCTGCCTTCCTCTGTGCTGTCCCAAGCATTGGGACCATAGAAGCGCTGTTGCTCTCCAATGGAGGGAGATCTGCATGGGGATGCCCACCTGGTCTTCATAGTCAGAGAGCTCGTAGGTTTTACGGGAGGCCCCTTGGCTTTCTGTCTTGTGTGGCAGGGAGAAGTCGAGAAACAAAAGTGAATGGTTTATGTTTGGGGTCCGTTTGGGTCACTTGGCCAGAAGACACTTGCTCATCTTAACTGAGCCTAAGAATAAGGTAAATATTAATTCCAGGTGGCATGCTGATGAACTGTGCATAGCATAGGGATGTGGCTAAAAATAGAATTGCTGCCTTCCAGTGAAAAAAAAAAAAAAAAAATTAGTAAAAGTTTTGAAGGGTGGGAGTAATCATTAACTAGGCTGGCACCCTCCCAGCCTTTGCTTGCACAGGTCCAGTATGGTGCAGTCCTGGTTCTGGTCAGGCTTTCTGAGCATTATTGGAGTAAAAATGTCACCTAAATCAGAAAGAGATTAGGCAGCTCCTGCCTGCTTAAAAGGTAGAATAAACTGTCTTAGAAGAAGAAAAAAAAATTCACTTGAAACCAGAGCAATTTCACATTTCTTTCAAATGTGCAAACATCGGCATTGCCCTCAAATGGTGCCATCTGTATGGGTGATAGGCAGTATATTTGTATTAGCCCCTGCCAACATGATTTCAGTGCTGTGGTCTATCCTACTCATCTTGCATGCTCATGTGTACCACTGTGTGAAGCTGATCCAGGTGAGGTGAGCCTGCGGCGCCTCCGCTGCGTCCCCTGCAACTCCCTGCGGCTGGGTCCCCTGCTGCCGGCTGTGAAGGCGAGGGACGGTGGCAACTGCCCTAATCGTAACTTGTGTTGGGGGGGGGCAAGGACCAGGCAGGGAGTGCAGACCCATCCCACAGCCTCACTGACCCTGGTCTGAAAAGGTTAATAATTACAAGATGGTTGATGTCATACCTTGCAGGGGAACAGTGTTGTAAGTGCGTCAAACAGCACGGTGCGGCAGCACTTTCCACAGGCTCCCAGAGCAGTCACTGCCTCCTGGTCCTCCCTCACCCCCTGCCAGCAATGTTTCGGGAGAACTCATTAGGGTTTGGCTTCCTTAGTGCAGCACAAGCGAACAGCTTCTTGTGGGGAGGCACCTTTTTTATGCATCCCCTCCCTGACAAAACGCTATCAATTCAGAATTGCCTCTAGTGTCTCGTGTCTTTTACAAGGCCATGTTCACTGCACCATACCTCTCTGAAAAAAAATCAGGAAATAAATGTATTGGGTATGTAAGCCTTGCTACACAGAGTGCTGTAAATCTGGGAGTATCTGTCTCTCCCCATAGATCAGAGAGGAAATCTAGTGCAATGATGCTCAACTTGCCATAACCTCTCCTTCCTGCTTTCCCCACCTCTTCTTTTCAAAAGATGAAAGGTGAAATCCTGCCTCATTTTAAAACACATTTTTTAAAATAGCCCCTTAGACAGGCTCTGTTGGGCTCCATTTACCAAAGCCCTATATTGCATACTTACCCCTTCTCAATATAGCCCACTGATTGAATGTCTTCAAGGGAGTACAAACAGGTGCAATTTATATGCTGTAAACTGATGCAATTTTTATGCAGTAGGAAGCTCTAAGTTGTCCCATCATGGTTTCACTTTTACATGTCTCTCCAGAGTTCAGAATATACATCTCGGGGTTAAGGGTGGGGAATCCAGAATTTGCTTTTTTACACCTGTAATAGTTCAGAAAGGATTGGATGGGATTGGATTGGATTGGATGGGATTGGGTAGGACAGCATTGGATGAGATCGACGGTACACAGCCACTTTAAAATAGCAGGGTTTGTTCTGCAAAAGGAACAAGAACGCAGAAGCAGCCATGTCAGCTCTAGTCCAGTTCAGTAATGTCTGACTGATGGATGATGCTGCCAGGTCACAACCCACTAATACCTCACTTGGAACATGAGAAGAAAATTCTGGGTGCAATCCTGGTCCCTGAGGCTTGATGTCTACTTTATCTACATATTAATTCAGTACCAGGCCACAGGCCCCAGCACCTGTAATCGCCCATCCCGCTGGGCACAGTCCTTACCACTATTTTGGCCAGGGCCAACTTGCACTCTCTTAGACAGGTCTAGATTTAGTGTGGGCTGGGAATTATTTCTAACAGACTGCTTGTCTGAGACAACCTCATTGTGGAGGCCAAGGGAGTTGTAGGGTAGCTGTGGGCTGCCACACTCTCCCACATCACCCACGGTCAAGGAAAAGCCCCAGACACATTCAATTTGCTGGAATGGATGCAGTCATGGTGTTGGGAGCACACCTGGTTACCTGGAATAATTTGCAGATTTGCTGTAATTACCAGTGTAATTAACATCGGTTACAAACTCTGCATTTTCTGGGTGTTACACACTGAAAAGGGCTGTCACCATCCATCTTCCAAGAGACAGCAGCGCTTCGATGAGCTGATTGGACCAGGTGCAACAACAGCCATAATGAAAGACAAGCCATCTGCCAAGCTATTTCTTGTACTTGATGAGAGAAGGTGTTTCTAGAAGACTCTCCACAAGGGAGAGTTTACACAAGGGTTTTTATTTCTTTTTGGACTACAACGCAAGTTTTAATAAAAAGTTCCTCCTGCAAACAGCTTTCTGGACGGGGGTGCAAGTGTCTAGCATATATTAAAAAGAATTAGTCAGTGGTGTTTTATCACTTCTCCTGGGGTTTTGTATGGGAAAGCATTGAAAACCATTTAAGACGTAACAGCAGACAAGAAAGAAATGGTCTATTTTGTTCAGCAGCAGAAAGAGCTGCATGATTCCCTCTCCCTGTGCTTCAAGGCTGGACTGGTGCCTCTGTCCAAATTCACCCTGGACCAAAGCTTTCCTTCTGTCTGGATGATTTCAAACATGGAGGGAGAAGGATGAAATTGAGTGGGTCAGCAAAGGACCATTACTTGATGAATAAGGCAATAGCGGTTCCAATGTTTAAACTGTTTTAGCTGTCACCTATTCATCAACTGGATGTGTTGGTCAGCCACCAACTGCTGCGTGCTGCCCTGTGGGCACTTTTTGCCCAGGTGTGGAAGCAGCTCCCTCTGGGATTGCTAATTTGCAGAAGGTTTTCTATGAAATATATCACTGCCCATGACACATAGGGATTTTGAGCAAAGTGTGTCTATTTCAATCTAACTTTCTTGTCTTATTTTTGTGAGCTCAGACCCCTTTCACATCTTTAGTGTCACAGCATTTGCTTGTGGTTATTCTTTATTCTGGAGGAACAAGCTGATGAAAAGAGTCAGACTGAAGTCCCAAAGCTCTCTGTCCTGTGCTAAAATCTTTATGAATGCTAAATTGCCTCTCAGATGTATCACCTTACTGTTTTAGCTGCTAGGAAACACATTTTCATTTAATTTCTAAGAAGAACAAATAGTTAATGGAGATTAATTGGATGAGACAGAAGCAATTAATTTAAACATCCAAGAATTCAGAGGTCTGTTAGAGCAAGGATGTTGGTTGTAGCTGATAACATTTTGTAAAGTTGCAATTATGATAAGACAAAATTATTCAAATTCAAAAAAATATTCTTCCTGGGTCAGCAGGTAATTTTTTTAATCCATACAAAACTGTAAAAAAACTTTTTGATATAACCATTCAGGAGGGATGATGTCCCATCTCTTGTGTATGTGTAGACAACTATTGACAACCACGTGCACTCTAATCCTTAGTGGGACTTGCTATTTGTGTCAAACTCAGAACTGCTTTTGCCGCAGCCTCAAGCTTCCTAGGTTTTGCCCAGCAAGCTGCCAAGGGTGGAAAGGTCTCAAAGGCTGGGAGGGCTCTGTCTCCACATCTTGCCTTTAATAGGGAATGTGGTGGGGGAATAATGCTGAGAGATGGACACGCTCCACGTCCTTCCCTACCCAACAAACCTGCTCATGAGGAAAGCCAATGCTTCTGTCTGGGAGGGAGCAGCACTGCCCGTAATGCCTCTCCCTCCAGCACTGTCTTTCTCCAAAGGAGAGTCTTGAGCACAGCAGCACTGTGGTGCTACTTGTGTGTCTTTGTTGATCGTGGTGGGTCTGAGGAGCAAGATGGGTCCTGCCAGTGTGGCCCTCCATGAGGTGTATATGAAGGCCAGTTAATCTGCACCGATTAGCTTGGTTGTGAGTCTGAGGTGAGGAAAACCTCCTGCTGCAGGATATTGTATTGTCATGGCGGTATCTCCTTGGGGTGAAGAGGAAGCTATGCACCACTAAGTCTTGTTCCAGCGTTGGTCTTGTGAGTGTCTGGGTGAAATGAAACTGCATCAGTAACAAGCAACATTAATCTCTTTAATCTATGTCTGTGCTTTGTGGAGTTAACCGGTACATTTTGTATTGACAACCAGAGCATTTCAGTGACAGGAAGAGGGATAAAATCAGTCTCGCTGATGGTGACTTAGCTTAGGATAGCTGGTACGTTTATTGCCCCCAGGTATCTGTGCATTCTCAGTTCATAGATGTCTGACTGCTGAGAAATCAGGTCCAGAGCTCCTCAGTTTGGTATTTTAAGATAAATCAGCACTAATTTTGGATGTCTTATTCCATAAATTTGAATCCTGAGAATTTGTTTCAGAAGAAACTCAGACATCTGTGTAAGTGGAGCCAGTAATTTTGACAGCCTTTCCAAGCTGAGCTGTACTTGCTTGGCACTCAGAGCTCTAATAAACTTAAACTGTCCACAGACATATCCCACAGACCACTGTAATAGAAGACAGATACATAAAGGAAAGAAATATGGATCAGGGCAAAATGCAGAAATCTGAAAGAGGTCAGTGACAGGGAGTGGTGGTGAAGTGCTACTGGGGTAACCACACGTCTCTGGAGAGCTGAATTTAAATCTCGCTTGGGTTTCATCACGGGGTCTATTTGCCTGTGTCACAAAATAGCTGACAAACGCTGCCTAGCAAAGATCCAGAGTTGGAGTAATACGAGATTTGTAAGCTAAAGTCCTGAGCACTGGCAAACCTCCATGGACACTCTCCTTGATGCCTACCTGGTGTTTGCTAGTATTGGCACAGCAAAGGGCCCATCGCTGTGCCTCCCCATCAACCCAAGGAAAACGAATGGGGACTGGAATTAAATTCATGTATTATATGAGCCAGTGGAAAATCTGAATCAGCCCAAACATAGAACCGGAGAAGGCAGTTTGGCTGTTTAGATCTGCAAACATAGCTCATGTTTCAAGATAACTGTCAAGGTCTGGCAGTAATTTGTTCTTTCGATATTGGACACAGGACACATTGCTGGGTCTGAAAGGTTTGACAAAATGTTGATCTGATGTCAAGGAGCAAGGTAGATTCCTAACTGCATGACTTTGTTGATAGGAATGATTTGCTCTCTGTCACCTTTGAATGCTAATTTTTCACCTTATTGTATGAGTATTTAATTCTTCTAGTTCTGAGAGGGTACAAATTTGAAAAATGAAATGAAATGAATGAAAAAGGGGAGGGAAAGTGGTGGGGAAGGAAGTCTCTTCAGCAGCTTGCATCTCCCACACATGGTCAGAAACTACTTGCTGTGCTGCACTGGGCACTGTCAATTCCCATTGCTGCATTGTGGAAGCAGGAATCGGGGACTCACGGTTCTCTCCCTTGGCCTCAATTTCAGATGGAACCAATCTGTTCTTAGGTGATGGGGAGCTAATTGATGCCTAAGGCAATGACATGTATAGGCTATTTATTCCTAGAGGGTAGTAGGTAAAAAAGCCTATTGTGTATTAAGAACCTTTGACCTTCCAGATTTATTAACATATATTCACTTTTTTTTTTTTGCAAGTGCGTGTATATGATTTTAAGTGTAAGTAAATTAATTTGCAAAACTCAAAAGTATACTTTCATTTGTGATCTAAAAGGAAATACTTAATGTAAAACGTGTTATTTTTATATTTCTTCACAAGTAGAAGACATTATATATTTTCTGGTAAAAAATGTAGAAAAAAGTAATGCAAAACCCTAAGATTTCAGCATGCTGCTTGCTTTATAAGCAATGCAATATTGGTAGTCAAACCATGCCCTCCACAGCAAGTATCCACATTTCTCTTTTAAAGGAAGGGACATTGTTTTCTGTTGGGTTTCATCAAGAGTGCAAGAAGGGCAGATATTCACTGATTTCCCATGCCTAACTTCATATTCAGATTATTTACTGATAACTCCCTTAAGATTTGGTTGAGGGTAGAGATCGCTTCAAAAGTTCAAATGCTTTCCCAGAATTTCCCCCCAGGTGTGGCTGGAAGTCTCAGTGCAATAGTTTGCCCTGAAGGATTTATTTCACATCTCCTTGCAGGTTAAGTTTGGAAGCATACACCAAGAACAGCCTTGGCATTCATGTCCTTGGCATTACTGATTTCAGCCCTAGCTTAAAACTAGAACTGAAATACTGTGGGAATACAAAACATCGGTAAATCTTTTTTCCTCCCTGCTGGATGAGAAGATGCTATCTCCCAGTTTGAACATGCCCAGCCCAGGAGTCTCCTCTGTGGTCTGAAGCAGGGCTTGGAGTGGTTTGGAGACGCCTGCGTTCTTTGAAATGCCCTCTAAACACCTCAAGCTGCACCATGGTAAAGTGTGTGGTCAACCTCATGCTGCTCTCCATAGGTCAACAAAGAAACTGTAAATTTCCAAAATTGCTGAGAAAGGATGGGGTTGTGGCAAAGGCGGTGTCCTCTGGTGTGGCAGCTTGGAATTCTCTACTCTCTTAACAGGGACTTCATGTAAAACCACAGATAATTGTCTATGTATTTTACCATTGGTAATTAATTTCTATAAATTTTCTGGGCTTTAGTAGCCCAGATGCAAAATAGGGAATATAGTACTGCTTTTCTTCTGGCTTTTGCTGATTTAAATTGAAAGCCTTCAGAGCTGGGACCATTTTTGTTATTTATGTGCACATGGACTCTCATAAAGGGCTTACAGTCTCAGCTGGGATGCAGCGGCATTGCTCCACCACAAATATTTACGAATTATTTACAGTAATTATTCCTTCATGAAGATGCACTGAAACATGGCAAAGACTATTCTGGGAAAGAAACGCTTGCTATCAGTTGGCTGAATTGTTTGTATTGGCCTGTGTAACAGTGCAAAGTGGAATTATTTTGCTTCACACAATTGCTCTTGCAAATAAGGAAACTTCAGAGCAGCTACTGACTTGTTAATTTGTTTGATAGTTAAATTTTCTGGAAGCAACAAAGAAAATAAGTTTGGGGAAACCAGAAGATCAAACTGGGTACATTAATTATTTCTCTCTCTTTTCTTTATAGCTGCGATATCCTGCATGCCTCAGCAAATTATTGTTGAAACATTTGAAGTATTAACATAAAAAACTTTAATTGAAAATATATCTCCCAAGAATTTAAGTTCTTCAGCTGTGGGCTCAGACTTCGAATATTTTCATACATATTGCTGAGGGCTAGTGCACTGGGACATATAATCTTCTGCAGTGGATGATGCAAGTAATTCCTTTTTATAAAAATTACCCAATTGTCAAAGTCCCCTCCCCACTGGGCTTGGTAAAGCACCAAAGCAGATACATTCTTGCCCCAAAGAATGTTCTTTTTATTAGCATGAAATATGTGGAGAGAGAGGAAGAGATGCCAAATCTGAGCAGAGCAATGGGGATAATTTTTTAAGAGAATCCTCACAGTTTGGCTCCATTATCTAATCTTTTCCAGGCTTTGTTTATTCTTTACTCTTGGATTTTCTTAGAGAAGTGGGGCTTATGACATTGTACCAGTTTTCCTTTGGTATGCCTGCCTAGAATATCTCAAAGATGCCATGTTTCTGAAAGTTTCAGGAGAACTGAGAAAGTCTGAGAAGAGCAGAGACCTGGTTTTTGTCCCTATAAAGGGAAAGGCAGGAACAAGAGACACAACCTCAGCACACAGCTGTTGGGAAATTCACCATAAAAATATGTCTTGGAAAAGCTATGCATGGGTTTTTCAAAAGAGTTCAGCAATACATCTGGACATGGAAAGAAAAATGAAAACCTATATTTTTTAGTTATTAAAAACTCACTGGCCTTTTTTTTTTTTTGTTTTATTTTGTTTAAGCTCATAAAAAGTTTTGATTCAATTTGGAGTGAAATTTTAAGGGCTGTGTTCTGAAATTTTCAACAGGGTTCCAGGAACTGTTGGGTTCAAACACTGTTGAAAACCCAACTGTTTCAGAAGCTCAAATAGGCACTGATCTGCTCTGAAAAGTCTTTAAGATGACCAGATGTCCTCATTCATCTGGAATGTAGGTCCTCATCCTGGCAGTGCAAAGACTTACTTGAAAAGCTGTTTTAAAGCAGACTTTCCCCATTTTCTTCCTCCATTCCTTAGGAGAAGAGCAAGCGATAGGCATCATTTCCCAACTGGACATAACTGAAATGATCTTCACCATAAAATTTAGTTCAGGAAATATTTTCACAATGGGAACTTTGATCTCACATAGAGGTCTGTCCCTTGAGATGTAATCAAGCCATGCCCTAGATGTTCAATGCTGTTTTTCTCTCTATTTTTTGTACTTCAGACGAATATTTTGTAATATTTGAAAAGATGCCAGAAAGAGCAGTTGTCACCCATCAAATGATGTTTTTTCTAATGATGTTCCTCAGGAATCAATACTAGCCATTCCTCTAGCCAAAAATTTTATCAGCGTTCTGGAAGTAAACCACAAATAAAATTTAGATGATTTGTGAAGTACTACTGATGAAAGCAGGTCAGCCACATTCAGCAATGTGAAGTACTTGGTGAATACAGAAAGGGGTCACTCAAAAAAACCTGGTTTCTTCTAGGAAATTCAAAGCTTTATAGTTAGAAATAAGGAATTTATATCATTACCTCTATAAAGAAGTAGGAGCTGTGACAACATTGTGGAAATCATCAAACATCTATTAAGGTACAACACTGTGATGAAGGCGGCTAATGCAATTAATGAACATAAGACAGGGAATGGAAGAATGAGGAGGTGGTTTTTTGTTTTGCATGTAGTGTTATTGAGACTGATATGGGAAAGCTGTGTCCTCTGGACAGTATTCTTAGAGGATCTGCAAAACTGGAAAGCTCCAGAAAGGAGCACGGTAGAGGGCAAGGGGCTCCACTCACCAGCTTCAGCAAGGGACATTTTGGCTAGTCCTAAGAAAATGGTTTTTTACAGTGGTGGTGACCAAATGCTGGTATGGGCTGCCCAGAGACATGGTGGGGTGTTTGTCCTTGGAGATATTCAAACCTCAGCTGGACACAGCCCTGAGGAGCCTGATCTCTCTTTGAAGGCCACCCTGGCTTAAGCAGGGGCTGGAAAAGGGACCTTTGGGGTCCTTTCCAGTCACAACTCTTCCGTGACACTATGGTTTATAGCCTGCAAAAATCTTTTACTGAGATAGAGAAAAGTTTTTGGACTCAGTATTTAACCAGGTTGTCTTAATGGTCAAGTGAGCATATCTTCACTGGGAAAATACCGGATGTCAAGGATGGGATTTGGTAGTATTCAGTTTTAACTTAAGGCACCCAAATTTAGGCATCCACAGCAGCGTCTACATACAAGTTTGCTGTCACCAGTCATCACCAATGGTAACAGAAGAGGTCTAGAAATATAGGTCAAATATAGATGTCTGCTTGCAAGTGTTTAAAGTTTGCTGGGGTTAAATTCTACCCTAAAATGCTCCTCAATCTGGTAGAGACTTCTTCAAAAAAGCTGTTGTGTGGAAGCTGAAGCCAGTTAAACAGGAAACAAGGAACATATTTTTAGCAGGAAGGACGGTTACCCCTTGCAGTCAATTCACCATGTCTTATATCCTCAGCTCAAAACTGGACTGTTTTAGGAAAGAAATACATCAAACAACAAGTTAACCAAATATTCTTGTTTGATAACAACAACCAATGCTCAGAGGAGTCAGTCTCATGGTTCCCTTTAGTCTGAACTTCTACATATCTACGAATGAAAACCTTAGTCACTGCTGTCTTATACAACCAGAAGCATTAGGTTTTTGCAGCCAGCTCCAGCTCCTGTGTTGATGTAAGCTAGTCTATGTTTAGCCAAACTACATCAATTAAAGACCTCCACTAGAAGCAGATGAACGAAATGAAATCATCCGCTGCCTGCTCCACCTTGACGCAATTTGCCTGCTGTCTGGCAAAAGAGGCTGCGACACATTTATGCCTGGTGGAAAATTTCATTCCAATAGACAAATTGCTGTTTGCAATTATGACTTGTCTGTTTTACCAATGAACAGATATCTTGGATGTGGTGATTTGAAAGGTCAAAACATGGGGATTTCTTTCTAAAAAAGCACAGTTATCTGATCTGGTAAATGACGTTAATGTCTTGGGTAAGACATTCAAACTTGTGACCAGAATATCCTTGCCCACCATGTCCCCCTAAAACAGGGATTACAAACTCTTTAGCGCAGGGACCATCCCTCTCAGTGTTGGGCCTACTTGCAGAAAGGTGCAGGATACAAATTCATTGACTTTAAATGGCCAAACAGCCTTGACCACATGCTTTTTAGTCCAATATTGACTCCATCAGCAGTGAAAACCTGGCTTCCTGGGAAGATGTATATTTTGTAATGTGCCCCACACAGGAAGGCATAAATTCCGTAAGTTTAACTTTTAATTCTATAAGTTAAACTTGTGGCAGAGTCTCTTTTTAGTCTCAGTGATTTTGTAGGTGCCTTATGCCCTAGAGCATGATAACTGCTACCATTTAAAAAAAAATACATCTGTCTAATACAGATATGGATATTCTCATTACTTCAATACACCTCTAATCTTATTATATTTTAAAAAGTCTAATAAATTATTTTCCTCCTTAACAACTTCTGCTGACAAATTCCCCAGTTTATTTATGATAAAGTATTTCTTATATCAATACAAATGCGATGCCTTTCAATGACATTAGAATGCCCCCTAATTTTGAACTTGGAGGGAGTCCTGCTTTCCCTTCTCTTTTCCCTTCTTTTTTTTTTTTTTTTTTCATTGGATATCTGCCAATATTCTATCAAATGGTAGGATTTAGGCATGATACACATCTTCAATAAAGTTCAGGGGTTGGTGCTATGTGACCTCAGGGACGAATCTGATTTAATCCTTCCTGTCTCATGCAGGTATGGATATTTGTAACACCCACGTCTCACAGCGTGCTTTTTATCAGCAGACCTTGGAGCACTTTATAAATGATTTTTCTGTCATCTCCTCTGTTTGTCTTTTATAGAAATTGAAACACAGAGAAGTGAAGTGACAGAGTTTTCTCAGGGCAGACATGGGATTAGTGCCCACACTCCCTCGACACCTCTGCCCTGAGCTGCCCACCTGACTTTTCTGCCTCCTGCCCCCTCTAAGCAATACCATACATATTTCAGGAGCTTTCAGCCCAGCCATTATTAAGTCATTATTTCCATATTTTTTTTTTAAATGAGTGGAGCTCAATTGCCCATTGCAGATCAGTACTGGATCCTAAATAATGTCCCTCTGCAAAATGGGTAACATCCCTATTGTGTTGTAAGGATAGGTTTCTCTGAATCCAAAAGCTCCATTTGGGTGAGCTGGATAAATCCTGTTGGAAGGTAAATCCTGGCACAAATGTCAAAGCTCTGATCTAAAGCATCTGGTAGCTCATAATTGTGGGGATTATTCCCGTTTAATTCCAGCTATGTAGGGGTATGAGGTGTTAAAGAGACCAGTGAAGGTGAGAAGGGTTATATTTAAGGGACAGAGCATAAGGTTTGGACTCATACTCTGCCTGGCTTTCTTTCCAGTTCTGCTTTCACTTGTAGTGTACATGTGAGCCAGCCTTTTAACCTTCCTATAACTGCATTTTCACATTGAAGAAATATGAATAATATTTCCAAAGTTTTAAGAAGCTCTTTGAAATCCTTTGCTTGTAAGGCATCAGAGGTCAGTAACTGTGTTAGTTGTTTGGTTGTATTTTTCCACAATGATCCATAGAGAAGCAGCGGGTAATGCAAGGCAGTTAATTCTCATAAATATGTAGCTCATAAATACCTATAACCAAGTAATAAAAGAAAGATTCAGATTTATTGAATACCATAGGAAAAATGGAACATGCTGCTGTTTTATATTTGGTGCACTTGGTTTAAAAGAAATGTGGTGGTTTAATTTGCGTGTATGAAGTATGCCTGACATTTTCTTTTCATTTTAAACTGTAGGATATAAAAGAATGATATTTCTCTTTCTGCTGTTTTTGAGACTTCATTTTCCCAATTTTAGATGTGATGAACTAGGAAACACTATTTGCTAGAACCATTTTGTTTAGATGCTCTTATAAAACTCCTATCACAATTCACAGGTTTTGTCTGCTATGGAAATGTCATTAAAGTCTGTGAGCTTTAAAAGCATCTGTACTTAAGAAGAAAAAGAAATACCATACACTAATAAATACAACAAAGCACAAAATGGACATGGTAGAAGTACATTACATACTCTTTGCAGTAATGTGCCATAGAGTTATGGCTTAATTTCCTGAGGATGAGATGAAGTTCAACATTTTGAAGATAACATCGTTTTCTGTGATTTTTTCAAAGTAAAATGTTAAAAAAGTACCCAGAAGGCTTATCAAAGATTGACTTGAAGACTAGATATCTATAAAATTCCTTTTGCATTGTAGTCAGCGAACCGAGTACAAGACTGAGAAAAACAAGCCCAAGGCCTGTACGCAAAGTGTGTATAAAGTGTGTTTAGCTTCAGTGATTACTGGGACTCTGAACCACTGTCATCCCATTAATTGTTAACTTGGGTAAATACATTTCAGGCTACTTCAAAAATTAAAAAATTAAAATGCTTATTGTGTCCTCTTGGACCTGTCCTAAATATTAAAATTCATAGCTGGTGTGTAGGGATGTATAGTGGGATCCTTCAGGATAGTTCAAGCTATGACTGAAGGACTGTCTGGTTTGCTTTGGAGGTTGCGCACTTCAAGATCACTTTGAAAGTCCCTTGGCTGAGACCAACATTTACATTGTAGAGTGCATGATGCCTCATATGGACAGTCTGTTCCCAGTGCCATCACTTCAAGCTTTGCACTGATGTGGATGAATTTAAGAATGGGGTCCTCAATGAGCTCATGGAATACTTTGAGGAACACATATTTTTGAATTAGGGCTTCATGGGTGTTATACAAAATATACAAGTGCATTTGGTTGTTATTTGCATGAAGTGAAAATGAAGGTATTCTTTAAGTGTCTGTCTTGTTTTCTCTCCTGGGTCAACTAGAAATTTCTTGCTACGACCGGGGTGATAGCTTGTACCTTTGTGCCCAGATCTATGGGACAAATGCCTAACATATGGAAGGAGATGCTAATATATGGCCAGCGATATTGTCTTGGAAGCAGGAAATGACTTGCAATGGTGGAAAAACATATCATCCTGTTCTCAATCATTCCAACATAAAACTTTCTATACTTGAACTATATAGAAATTTCATATGCAGTAATTTTTACAGCAAGTACACTGCAAGGAGAATGATAGATTCATCTCATGATACCTTATCAAAAGTTAAGAACTCCATAAAGGCATAATTATGTGAAAAAAATGACATTTTAATATATATGTACTGTGTGTCAGGGCACAGCACATTCTAGCTGGGCCCCTCTAGTTTTAAAATCTGGAGTTTAGCCACTCAAAGAAGCAATTATGGTTTAGAAACTGTACAGCATTCAATTTTTCTTGGTCCACACAAAATACCTAGGGAGCTTCTTCATATGTGTATGAATCCTCTTGTGTATCTTCTCGACATAGGCAGTAAGATCGAGTTTGCAGATGACACCAAGCTGAGTGGTGCAGTTGGTACTCTAGAAGGAAGGGATGCCATCCAGAGGGACCTGGACAGGCCAGAGAAGTGGGCCCATGTGACCCTCATGACAGTCAACAAGGCCAAGTGCAAGGTCCTGCACCTCGGTCAAGGGAACCCCTGGTATCAATACAGGCTGGGGGATGAAGGGATTGAGAGCAGCCCTCCCAAGGACTTGGGGGTACTGGTAGATGACAAGTTGGACATGAGCCAAAAATGTGCGCTCACAGCCCAGAAGGCCAACTGTTTCCTGGACTGCATCAAAAGAAGTGTGGCCAGCAGGTCAAGGGAGGTGATTCTGCCCCTCTACTCTGCTCTGGTGAGACCCCACCTGGAGTACTGCGTCTGGCTTTGGAGCCCTGAGCACAGGAAAGACATGGACCTGTTGGAGCAGGTCCAAAGGAGGGCCACAAAAATGATCAGAGGGATGGAACACCTCTCCTGTGAAGAATGGCTGGGAGAGTTGGGATTGTTCAGCCTGGAGAAGAGAAGTCTCCAGGGAGACCTTATTGTGGCCTTTCAGTACTTAAAGGGGGCCTATAGGAAAGATGGGGACAGACTTTTTAGCAGGGCCTGTTGCAATAGGACAAGGGGTAATGGCTTTAAACTAAAAGAGGGAAGATTCAGACTAGATAGAAGGAAGAAATTTTTTACAATGAGGGTGGTGAAACACTGGCACAGGTTGCTCAGAGAAATGGATGCCCCATCCCTGGAAGTGTTCAAGGTCAGGTTGGATGGGGCTCTGAGCAACCTGGTCTAGTTGAAGATGTCCCTGCCCACTGCAGGGGGTTGGACTAGATGACCTTTAAAGGTCCCTTCCAATCCAATCTATTCTATGATTCTTTACCATTGCTCAGTCTCCATCTACAAGCTTCTTTAGAGGAAACTTTCTTGTAATCAGTAATGGAACAGTTAATAATTATTGCATGTTATTATGTAAGTTTTTCCTTTGCTTTCTTTTATTTTGGTATAGCAAATATTGTTTACTAGGACATACAATGTGACTGTGAACAATGACTTTTTTTTCCCATTTCTAACTTTATTACTATTGATTTACTAATTGTATATTGAATTTGGTCCTGTGAATTTACTACCATGGTAATTCTTGTTCCTTCTTGTTAGGAACTGTATTTTATTTTTTTTAATTCAACAGCTGAAAAAGTATTCTGGTTGAAACCAGTAAGTGAAAAAAAAAATATATATATGGTACTGAAAAATATTAACAAACACAAGTATTTGGAACAAAACCATGCAAGAACAATATAAATATACCACAGAAGCCCAATTTTTAAAGTTTTTAATTGTACCTTATTATGAAGACTCAATAATCCTCAGTGCATATTTCTGAAATGGTCTCCCTAGTCAGGTAGAGGAGTGTATGTGTGGAATACTTTTGCTGGCAGCCCAGTTGGTTTGCCTTAGGTAGCTAGTTTTTTTAAATTACTACACAACATCTCCCTAAATTATAAAAAAAAAGCCTCAACAGCTCAGGTTATCTCATCTTCACCCCTGAAAATGGCCAGAGCTCACTGTTAGAGGCAAAACCCATGACAGCTCCCCAGCAGCCTGTGCAGGTGAAGTGTCTATCTGGACTGCGCTTTGGAGCTTGAGATTGTCCTAATGATGTCTTCTCCCTAGTGTGATTATGGATGCTGCTTCTCCCTTCAGCATGTAATAATTTTTATTTCAGTTATATAACATTTGTATGAGAAAATAAGAAGCCTCCTTAGGCTTGAGAATTTTTTCAATGTTACATTTCCCTACTGTCCAGTTAGACAGTGCTGTATGTTCAGTGGTCCAATTTCCATCTGCTACTGGGGAAGGTGGAAGAAGAGAAAACATTAAAAACTGAGACATTATGAAAAATGTGGATTCTTGGGGGTTTATTCTTTAATTTGAGTGAACATTCACTTTTGTTATTTTATGGCGAGCATGGAATAAATTTGTATTCTTATTAAAAGGAAACCTAATTCTAGGGTGAAATTGAAACAAACACATTGACAGGGAGCCTGTTTGGGCCCGATCTTTTTAGAGTAAGGAGAGAAATGCATGCTGACTTCAATAGGCGTTATGCAGGCTTTAAATATTTATGACATTGAATTCTAACCCTGATTTGTTTGCCATCCTTAACATGGAACACTCCCAAGGATTTTTAGATATATGCTGTTATTTTTAATGTTTGCCCAGTTTTTCTAAAAAATATTTTCAGCTACATCTCACAATTTCCCTATTCAATTTTCTTTAATTCATGATACGTCTCGGAGGAATATCAAAGGGACCAGGCAGCGATTAGGATTTCATTGTGGGCTCCAAAACCCAAAAAGATGTTGTTTTTTTTTTTTCCCAGGAGACTTGCAGCCCAAGTAGGAAGACCTAAAAGCATGTGATAGTGATCTATTGGATTTCTGTGGTTTTGGGTTGTAATCCTGTAAGAATCACACATTTAATTACTACTGACCACTAGCCTAACTGCATTCTGGAACCAAATGAGTTTCCCTCCTCCTCTGTAAATGACCTGCCTGAACAATTCTTGATTGTATTCTGCCCCACCGGATTACCTGGAGAAGTAGCTATTCCACAAGTCACTTTAATGTCAAGTGATTTTCTGATTTCTTCTTACACATCAAAACATCAGGTTTTGATCCAGACCACAGATCAGAACTGAGGTCTTATATTTACTCGCTATCTGCCCTGAATGTCAAAGTTCAATGAGGGCCATGAAATGTTTTTGCCAGTCTTGATGATTGCTCACCAGCTCTTTTAGATAGAATCGATTATGAATCTCATGCTCCCAAGAGAGTAGATCTTTATACTGCCCAGATGTGGTTTGTCTTCTTGTTTGTGCTGACCACTTGTTTTTCCCAGTAGCTTCAGGAGACACAAACCAAAAGTGTCATCATAATAAGCTAGGGTTGCACCTGTATTGAAGTCCAAGTTTGTTAGAAATTGCAGTCTGTCCTCAAACCAGGACACAGGCCAAATTTCAAAGGTCCTCAATATGATGAGACTGAGTGAAATCCAAAAGCATCACAAAAATGGTAACAAAAGTGAAAACAGGAAGCTATTTCAACTAATGCTGTAATTTCTGGTATGGAGAGATGCTCTTTTTTTCTCATCTCTGTCATCTTTCAGAATAGCTAATCAGGAGATGGAAGAAGGATGTACACACAGCCTAGTTTCAAATGTTTAGCTCTCTAATATCCTTGTCCCAGCAATACTAGGCATTTTTCTGCTTTCTGTACAACATTTTTTTGAGCTCAAATCATAAAGCAGTAGCAATTAGGCTTCACTATTGAATTTTCTCTTCTCCCACTCTTGGGCACAAGCACAGAGTATGCAAAACAGAGAATGAAAAGCAGGAATTGTCTTGCTACTAATGGAGCAGGCAGGTGGTAACCCCACTTCCAGTTCCTAATGTGTATGGGTGATGGAGAAAGGCTGTAATCATCCAAGTCAGAATAAAGTGCCTTCGCACAAACCAATCTCTGAATGGTGCAAAGCAACCGTTGCCTGGCAATCTTTTTAAGCTTTTGATACTGCTAATTTGCTATGTGTTTTTCACACAGCACCATTCTTAGATAATTACTGTAGCTGGTGCCACAGAAAGAAATCTTTAAATTGTATATATTAGATGGTTTTGCTGATGAGATTGCCCGCTAGCAATCTTCTTATTGTCCTGTGATGATTCCAAGTGATTGTTTCAGACTGTGAACATGATCTGGAACCCTGGGAGTTATTGGATCAGAGTTCTGATTTTGGCAACAGCAAAACATATTGCTAAACATTATGTGAATGGCAAAAATCCACTGTGTTCCTGTATCACTAGCTATTCAGTGGAGAAATGGCAAGAAACGATACTTACCTCCAGCAGATACTGTTAGACTGCATTACTGTAAAGGATGGTAAAAGTTCCTGCAGTCAAGCTGTGAGGATATGCAGATGGTTATCTGGACAATTTACTAGTTTTCCTACAGAAGATACTGAGAGCCTTGCTTTAGTAGATAATTGTCACCTGAGCTACTGTTGCTTTGAATTTCCTCACCTGCCAAATGCTGCTATGGCTGACGCACATACTTTTTTAATAAACTTCATTTTCCACATTTTCTCTCTTGCCATATGCTTCCCTCTCATTTTCCTTTCTGTTTTGTCACCCAGATCTCACCTCCGCATCTTCACTTTTTTCCTTTTCTCACACCTCTGTTTTTTCTCCTTGTCTTTCCCTCCTTTATATTGTTTTCTTTCTCTTTTCCTTCACATTATTTTGTCCTCTCTTCCTTTCTTGTTTTTCACCTTCCCTCTTTCTTCTTTCTACCACTATATTCTCTCCTTCATCTTCTTTTCTACTCAGTATGTTAATAAAACATTTGACCATTTAAATATTTTCTGTCTCTGCTGTTCAGGCTTTTGAATTATTGCTGTAGTTCTACCAAAACTTAATTACCACATCAAAGAGGAGCTGTCCTCATTTAGGCAGGATTTCAGCCTTTCTGGATTTTTTTTAACACATTTGACCTAATTAGAAGGCCCATTTAAAATGATACTTCTACAGAAGCAGGAGGAAATCGTACAAGTTGTTGCCAGGATATTGAACATGTCTTACAGAGAATTTGAGAAGTATGAAAATGTCAGAAATGTTATTGAAAACATACCTTTTATAAAAAGCTTACATGTGAGTTGTAGGTGTTGAAATACTACTGATGGTTAGATATAATAACATCATGCTTTTATGATAATAACACATACTTTCTCTAAGGGTAAATATGATTATTTTAATGTAATAAGCAATAATCATGTATCAAGACCTGTAATCACTACACTTTATGACAGCAAGCATTATTTTATGATCTACTTGCAGCAAAACCACTTTTTTTCCATCACATAGTTTTTATGGCCTCCTTGTTCCTAATGAGGTAAATTCATTTTCCGCAGAGTCCACACAAGAACTGTATATAATAAACTGGTGAGTGCTATGATTTCCCTTCTGTAAGTATAAGTTATGTTCTCCAGCTATTAAGTCTTTGTGTGTAAGCTTATGCTATAACTGCTTGTTATTTTAACTCTGGGTATAAGCAGTGTGACCAGTACATAATCAATACTTCAGGTCCCTTCCAGCACCATTTCTGAGATGGTGAGTCTGCAGTTATTAAATCTTTGTTAAAATTAAGATTGGCAGTAAAGTGAAACATTTTAACAATCACTCCTATTAATCAGTAGAATAATTCACTTAGGAAAATGGCAAATTCCAAACCACATGGGAATTGTAATCAAGACTACACATCCTCCTGCACATGATACTCAGGCTGACACTCACAGTTGTTAGCACAAAATAAAATTTCTTCTTCTGCAGGAAACTCTCTGGTGTGTGTTGTGTAAGAGAAGAGCACGTTGGGGTCTCCCTGACCTTAAAAACTACAGGCAGCAACTTCTGCTGGCTTAATTCTGTTGACTCGGACAGAGTTAAATGAGCAGAGAATTTATTACTGCATCCGGTTTCTTTAATCCCTAGGAACATGCGGATGCCTCAAAGGTATGTCTTAAACCTCCACAGCATATCTTTAGTGTATAAATAAGACAGGCTGCTGTGAGAGTGAAGTACCTTACCTATTCCCTTCTTCTGCAGCTGAGCTCCACAGGGCAGTAAGGATCCTGGGTTACGTATTTGCAAGTATCTGAGATAATGACTTATAAAGCTGATATTTTTCAGACCTTTTTTAGTCTCTGCTTAGGATTCATTTGATGCTGCTATGAAAAAAAGGTAAAAAGATTTTTTTATTTTTTTTATTTTTTTAGTGAATGGTTCTATAGCTGGAACAGCTGGGAGCCAAAGGTTGAATGTGGGAGAAAATTAAAACCAACTGAATAATGTTGTAACTCTGCAAACACTAAGCTCGAGTAGGCTACCTTAAGGTATGTTGTCCATCACACTTTCTACATGTATAACAACTGTTCAATAAAGAATGCCCTAAGAAGGTCGTATTCAGATGAAAGGCAGCCTGTGCTGTGTATGGGTTCATAGCTAATTTAGCTGCATAGCAAACACACACGTTGGAGGGAAATTATGAAGTTACAATGCACATTACTTTCAATGGTCACAGTAGGATCCCTGCATCTTCCAATGTGCCAGATCAATAAATCAGAGATTGAATAAGCCTCATTGAATATGTTTCTTGGCTCTGGTTCATTTCCTCATGAAGTCCTCAGGCATCTGTTTACTGCCTCCAACTCAAGGGGGAGCAGACCGCTAACATGAAACACAACACTTTGATGCCAAATACCCTGAAGCCAAATGGCTCTGGATTATGTATGGTATTCACAAGCAGAATACTGATTTCTTGAATGGTAAAACCTGATAGAAACGGGCCTTCATTTGACTGAAGCCTGCAGGTATAACAATAAGTTAAGTGTGCAATAACATATTTCAAGATGCCATTTAACGTCTTGTGGAACTTACCATATAAATTTGGTTCTTTTCAGTGTTTTCTAGCTCTTTCTCTGTGTGATGGCTGATGCAATGTATTTTCTGACTAAGAAAACGACTCCAGAAATGGCTGCTTCTTGGTGGTCTGTGATCACTGAGCTTGCTTCACACCTTTCAGGATGAGAAGCAGTTAAGTTCTGGTTGTTCTAATAAAGCAACCACTACTGACTAGTGGCTGTAGCTGTCTGTCCTGAGGTTGGAAGTTATTTTGGCATATAAATTATCAGCGTTTCCTCTCTTATTGGCCCCTTAGCACAAATGAGTGATACGTGAACAATATATTCCCTTGTGACTAGCAACTTTTTGAGCATCACACATGGCACCAGGAACATTTAAAAAAAAACCCAACACATAGGCAGCAAAAACCCCGTAAATTCTTTAGAACCACCCTTCTCTTTTACAATATAAGATGTATATCAATAAAGGCAGTCCCTTTGCTGCATAGTAGAGTGGCAGATTTTCCAAGAAATGCAGGGCACGACTAAATATAATTCATTAAATACCATTAAAATAAATAGGGTTTTTTTGCTATCATTTTGTGCAGTAGCAGATTAGCTGTGGGAAGCAACTTATGCAAGAAATTATACGGCACATTATGGGAGCCATTAAAGTAAATGGTGCTACTATTCCATTAATTTCAATGGGAAATTAGGATTGTGATAAACCATTAAGAGACTTTGCTTGCAGCAAACACATAGGGACACTTCTTTTAGAAGCTAAAAATCTTGGACTGTTCCAAGCAAAATACCATTTGGGAGACTAATGGTCATATATTGAGTACCCTCATTTTCCATTGCCTCACTATAAGCTGGAGGTGCTCCGCATCCCTCAGTGAACATTAAGTGACTGTAAAAATGAGACCTTGTGCTCCGGAGATATGTTTGGGACATAAATCTTTTCAGAGATGAGTCAAGCTATCCTGGACGTTTCCAGGAATGAGCAATTTTTGATAGGGCGATAATTCTGGTTGCAGAGGCATCGTGTTCACTCTTTGGATTTTAACAAGTGCCAATTGAGCAAAGTGGTTTGTGACTTCCTCAGAAAAGCTCACTTTGAAAGTTACTGTCTTAAAGTATAGCCTGTCTCCCTAGGTGGTAAATTTATTAGCCAGTATGAGAAAAATAGATCTTTCAGTGCTGTGCAAATGGACTCTAGGAACAGACAGTGGATATAACGCCACAACAGGCATAGTTCTTAGACAGACAGGGCAGAATTTGTCATTGCTGCTCATTAAATCCCGAGTTTCTCCATAGTAAATATGAGTCAATGCAATAGTATTTAAATAATTAATGCAACTGAATGTATTTTACGATAATATTTCTACTAGTTCTGGATTATTTGTAGTACAGTAGCATCCATATACTAGAACTTTACCGTGCTAGATACTGTGGAAACATGTGAAAAGAATTTTGTTCCTTTCATATATGCATTTTTATTTACTGTTTGAACAGGAAAACAGATTGCGTAGAGAGCAAGTGGAATCTGCCTCCCTGGAAGTATTCAAAACTCAACTGGACAGGGCACTGTGCAACCTGCAACTTTGAGGCCTTGAGCAGTGGGTCCACAGGTCTCGTCCAACAGAAAAATTGCATGATGCTACTCTATACTCCGAGTTACAGATAATTATACACTTTTATTATAATCTAAAGGGCATATGAAAATATACTTATGATGTATTTTGTTGCACAGAAGGTGTTTGAGGTGCATAGGAAAAAAAGAATAACCATGGTCAGAACTCATCTTTCTATTTACACAACAATCCTTATCATATTCCTTGATTCCTCTCACAAATACAGTTCTAGTCAGGCTGCACTAACTTTTACAGAATAAACTTCTTAAGGTGCAAAAAATAGAGCAAGCCAGCCCCCAAAAAATCCTCTCAACCACCTCTCAGCCGCAGATAGAACCTTTTCCTATTTGTGGCTTAAACGTGGCAATAAACTCTTTGTTTTGCCATGTTTAGGGATTTTTTTTTTTTCAGTGAGGCTTGTTTAACATGACTTTCCAGCAAAATAAAATCAGGTTGAAGAGAAATATCCCCCTGACCTCAGGTATGAAGAGGTTCTCATACCGTGAGGCTGTGTCATGTCCCACAGATGCTTTCTGTGTGTGTTAGCACTAGTTGGGAGGATCTGCTCTATTTTCATCCCCTTCACAAGATCAGAGAGGCAAGACCACAGAAACATTGGATGATTAGGAATGCTCCTGGATTTGAAATTCTTATATCTTTCAGATATGATACCGATAGTATTAGTTCTGCTTCTGTACCTGTCAAGTATTTGGTATTGGTAACCAGGAGGATACTGTACAATGCATGGAGAAGTTTGCACTCTAAATATCATTAGGATCATCAGGCTAGTTTTGTGTCAGTGCCAGTAATCTGTTTTTCTGGACTGTTGAGGAATAAACAGAAAGTAGGAATGGTGTTTGAGAAAAGTCATGAAAACCCTTCCACCATTTTTCAAACCAACTATTTTGTTTTAAATTGCCAAAACACTGTTTTGCCATTATTTTCCCCCATTGCTTTGAGGAATAGAAAACCAACTTTTAATGGCAGCTATAGTTTTCATTGACTCTGTTGCAAGCTGAGAAAAACTCTACAAAGTTATTCTTTCTAGTAATTCTTTTTAATGGAACAGAGTTGGGAATAGCCCTTTTCTCAAGCGGGTCTGTAAGTCAAACAGTTGCAACTGAAGCTATAGAAGCTTATACCCATTAACCATTACTAATGGGAGACTCCAGAGCTCCCTTATGTATTTCCCTACCACCAGTAGATATACAGCTGTGAAGTATAAGGTTATACCCCCTCATGGTCACTGGAAGCCATGGGCTTCACACTGGTCCCAGTTCAGGCTTATAATAGTGAATCTCATGCCCATATTACACCAGAGGAGAATCCATATTCTTTCTGGGTTAGGATATAGTTAAAGTTGCAAAGATGAGACTTTTTTAGTGCTGTCTTTTTGCTGTTTCTCAAAATATTCCTCTTAATCACTTGCTTCATGCCGATAGTGACTATATTTAGTACCATTTATTCAACATGGAAAAGAATTTATGGTTCCCACAGCTCTACAACAGATGGCCAAAGTTTGCCAAAATGCTGGCAAATGCATTAGTTATACTGGAATCAAAGTTGTCTGCAAACACTATTTCTTTGCTATTATTTGTCACAGCCGTGGTGTTTTTTATGCTTTGATGCATTAGGGAAAAAAGCAAAACTGCAAAACATAATGAAAAACTCTGAAAACATGCACAGATGCCATTTTAATCTCCAGTAAGTTTCCCCATTGTATATCCAAAGAAAACTAAAAGAGTTTACAGGAAATGCTTCTTGCTGTGGCTTAGCTATTGAAATTAATGGGACTGTAATACCATTCAGCTGCTTGAAAATGGAATTTATCTTATCACACTCTTTGGGTGTAAAGAAATGTATTAGGCAGAATATGTCTTGCAAAAAGCTTCCATTGTAATGAATGTGGTATTCATTATTTTTCCTAGACAAGTTTATTTTAGAAAAAGAAAATGAATACAAATGGGTTATTGAAAGTAATTTGTGAATTCACTCAATATTTTGAAAGGATAAGAAAAATGTCATGGCCATTGCCAGATAAAATGGATATCTTTAATATTACAGAAAGATGGTTATACAACACAGGCTGATCTCTTTCCTGTCCCTTACTACAGGTTGCCAAGTTGCTGAGGACCCGCACCGTGGCTTTCTAACTCATCTCAGCCATGGAGTGCAGCTCCCTTCTTCACAAGTGCACTAATAAAAGACGTGTCTGCATTTCAGGTTCTGGTCGTCACAACACAGCTTTCATTGTCACACACTTGCCTTTCATACAGGCCGTTAAGGAAGGGAGGGGTGGGAGTTAACTGTCTGTCACCTCAACTTGAGCTTTGGTGGGTGGGGAAGGAGAATACCTCATGGGTTGGAGGACAGCAGTTAGCTATGTGCTTTCTGGGAGAAGATAGGAGATAGACCCCTTCCTGAGCCTTCTGCTCCTTGAAGCTCTCACACTTGCTCAGTTTAAAACACATCCTTTCCCACACATACAGCATAAAGCTGCAAAAATGAGGGGGTGCGGGGGGAAATAAGAGTGAGGAAAAGGTGAGATAGTCAGAAAGTGGCAAAAGCCAATTTTCTGTAGACAATTTATCTAATTAATTTCTTTGCATGATTCCATGGGAGTAAATGAGGACTTGGGTCCTAGTCATGTAGTACAAAGAATGTAAAGATGGTCCCTGACTGTTAGAGCTACTTGACACGTGGCCTGCTTTGTGGCACGGGAGGTGAAAAGCTGTCTTTTCAGCATAAACCTCTGTAGCAATTCTCAGCTGTGTGCAGCCTTGAGAGGTGCAATGGCAGAACTGCATAAAGCAACCAATTTGCTGGTTCAGGGCCAAAAAGGTGAAGAATAATCACTAGTTTATATCAATCAGAAACACACACCCCCACACACCCCCCCTTTATTATTTTGTCACTGAACAGAATGGGTCATTTGTAACAAAACCTAAGCAATGAGGCCATCAATTCACAGCAGTGAAGGAGATGTGAGCCTTTGTAATCCTCCAGTGGCTGAGTCTAATGACAAAAAAAACCAAACCACCTTCAAAGCTCTCCAGCATTTAAAAGCATCTCCCTCACTCTTCCCCTCCCAGAAGAACAGCTCCAACACAATGCTATTGCGTATCCAGCGGGCTGCTCTCATCTGTAAGAGGTGTCCCATAAGATATAAGTCACCTACAGCTGCTGAAGCAAGATTTGGAACTCACGTATCCTTCCTTTTAAGTATGTATTTTATTTACTGGGTCACAGGGAGAGGTGATAGCTAGGTTGTATGTGGAAGATGAAGCACCTACATTGTAGTTACTGCTTTGTCAGCAATGGAAATCTTTTTTATCAAAGTGGAACAGTTTCAACAAAGTGAGGTATTTCAACATTAGTCTCATCCTTTCTCCTGAAAATTCAATAAAAAGCTGTTTAGAAACTGCTCAGTATTTTTGGTTAAAAAGCTTCTTAGATACTGGCCTCTAGGCTTATCTTCCTTTAACCGTACCCCTTTCTGATGTTGCGATTAATAAAGCATTCTTAGGATATCCAAACAGGTCTATTTATAGGCTCCTTATGTTTGACAGAGGTCCTCTTTTTAATTACACACCTTCTGGGTATTTTGACTTCATTTTGAGTAATGGTGCATAGCAAAAGTTTGAAGTGGTTTGTTCAAAATGTTGCAACAGTTGGAACAGGCAAAATGAGGTTCCTGTGAATGGTGTGCTATTATCAGATATCAGCTCCCCAGAACCCCACTGTGACTTACATAGAATCATAGAATCAACATCTCATCCAACTGCCCTGCCACGGGCAGGATCATCTTCTACTAGACCAGGTTGCTCAAAGCCCTGTCAAACCTGACTTTGAACACTTCCAGGGATGGGCCATCCACAACTTCTCTGAGCAACGTGTTCCAGTGTGTCACCACTCTCATCATAAAATATTTCTTCCTTATATCCAATGTAAACCTACCCTCTTTCAGTTTAAAACCATTGCCTCTTGTCCTGTCACTATAGGACCTTGTAAAATGTTTTTTGTCCATCTTTCTTATAAGCCTCCTTTATATGTTGAAAGTCTGCAGTAAGGTTCTGCCAGTGTCTTGTCTACTCCAGGCTGAACAACCCAAACTCTCACAGTTTTTCTTCATAGGAGATGTGTTCCAGCCCTCTCACCCTTTCTGTGTCCCTCATCTGGACTTGTTGGTCCACGCCTGGTGTTACTACATGCTACTCATGTCAGAGGTTGCTCTGATTCTTCCTGCTTTGAAAACAACTGTCTCCAGGTCTACTATGATCCCCCCCCGAGCCTTTCCTCCTGTGCAAAATACGGAGCCCAGCACATTCAACTTAGTACTACTTTCCCAGCTCTGCAGCCACAGGCTTCCAGGGGGCACTGGACTGCAAAGGGGCTCACAGCTCCCATTGACATCAATGGCTGTCATGCACACCCTCCGGGTCTTGCAATGTGGTGATAGCTGTACAGCTGTTCAGTCCCAAATGTTTTTTCCCCTAGGAATTAGGGGACAGAATCTGTCCTGCTGCTGCTAAAATGATGGAATACAAGAGGGGCAATGGCTCAGCAGTGGTGCCAGGATCCACGCTGTAAAGATGCTCTCCCGTTCAACCTAGTCTCTTAAGTGTTAGTGAAAAGCTCTACAGCAATTACTATGCACACCGAGAGATGGGAATGACATTTGATCTGTTTGTGCATGAACAGAATGAAAGTCAGGACATGAATCATACACGTGACAGGGCCAAAGAGATGGTCCTGGTAATTTTATGTAAGTAACAGGAACCACGGGACTTCTGAGCTACAGTTCAACTTGTAGAAAAACAAACTAGTCTAGATTTCACAATTGCCAGTGATGTAGAACCCACCACAAACAGGCTTTCAATGGATAGAAATTCCATTATTTATTAGGTGAAATTATCTAGATTCAACTTCCAGCAGCAATAAACATTTTCTTAGGGAGATTTGCTCTGCTGCATTGCTGTTGCCTGCACAGCTGCTGAGACTGTGATCCAACCACCTTATAACCACTCTTCTTTCAGCTATGTAGTTTGAGATGCTTGAGTTTTTTACGCAGTTTTCTTGTCTTCTGATCCATTTTAATTTTCTCAAACCTTTTGCAGAGAGTCAGCTTCCTTCTTGGACTCCACACCCCAGTCCAGAGCTGGATATTCCAGGAGCAGTTGTGGCAATGCCAAATACAGCAGAGAGCTCCCACCAACGGGGAAGTTTTCTGGACACTGTGTTGGAGCTCAGCCCACTGTGCTTTTACCTCCTTAGGCGTTCTCAGGTCTCAGGATGCTGTAACATGACCTGTTCCTATCACCTGCAGCAGCTATCACCTGTTAGCTGGGCACAGTGATTCAAGTTGTCGTATTTTTCTGTGAAGTACACTCCACCAGCTCAGCCCACTGGTGAGTATCAGATCCCCAGCAGTTTATGCACAGCGTTTCCCCCAATTTCTCTATAGTAAGCAAGCTGGAATGACTCCTTACCTTTGAATAAGGGTATCAGATAGTCAGCGTAGTCTTTGCACAGGATTTTTAAATTACTCTTTACTTAGATGTTGGGGGCAATATAGTGGTCAAAACAAGGATTTTCACTCTTTTCTTTCATTTGCTTTTCTCAGCCCGGTGATCTGCTGGCTGTTCAAAACTGGAAGAAAAATAGAAACCAAGTCTTATTTGGAGGTAGTGCAACAACCCTTATAGCCAGAGGTGGAGCAGTGACGATCTTATAGGATCATAGAATGGTTTAGGTTGGAAGGGACCTTGAAGATCATCGAGTTCCAAGCCCCCTGCCATAGGCAGGGACACCTCCCACTAGACCAGGTTGCTCAAAGCCTCAAGCAGCCTGGCCTTGAGCACCTCTGTGGATCTTGTGCTCAGACAGTATTTAACTCAGCCTTACGTTCCTTCAAGCAAAGGGAAACATGGTCTAGATGAAATGTCTGTGAAGTGAGTGCAAAGTGTTTGGAAAATTTTATTCAGAAAGTCATTATCAGTTGTTCCCTGGCACAAGAGGAGGAGGTATTGACTGCCCAGCAACTGACACTGCAGTGGATGGGATAACTGAGCGGAGATCACATTTTCCATTTTGCAGTTGATATCAGGCTTGGAGGGACTGCAAGGCTAACAGTGAACTGGCTCAGGCTTCAGAGTGATCCTGACAAATGTATGAAAACCATCTAACCTTTCCCATCTCTGCCAATTCAGTTCAACAGAGGCAGGCACATCTGACTGGGAACAAATGTAGGAAGGGAGATGACTGATTTGGCAGCAGCTCTGCAAAAAGCGATCTGAGAATCACGAGAAGAGAACATGAATCAGCACCTTGCAAAAAAGGCAAACATCATACGGAGACATATAAATAGGAGTCTTAAATATAGGCCAGTTAAAATAGTTGCCCTGCCCCACTTGGCACTTAAGAGGACTTAGAATCATAGAATCATAGAATTGTCTGGGTTGGAAGGGACCTTTAAGATCATCAAGTTCAACCATCAACCTAACACTGCCAAGACCACCACTAAAACATATCCCTCAGCACCACATCTACCCATCTTTTAAATACCTCCAGGGATGGTGACTCCACTACTTCCCTGGGCAGCCTGTTCCAATGCTTAACAACCCTTTCTGTGAAGAACTTTTTCCTAATAACCATCCTCAACCTACCCTGGTGTAACTTGAGGCCATTTGCTCTTGTCCTATTGTTTGTTAATAGTGAGAAGACGTTGACCACCACCTCTCTACAACCTCCTTTCAGGTGTAGAGAGCGATAAGGTCTTCCCTGAGCCTCCTTTTCTTCAGGCTAAACAACCCCAGTTCCCTCAGTCACTCCTCACAAGACTTGTTCTCCAGACCTTCAGACCCCTCGCCAGCTTTGTTGCCCTTCTCTGGACTTAGCTGGCATAAAATAGTTTCTGACTTTGAAATAATAATAATAAAAAAAATTCAATGATTTTTTTTTTTAATCAAGAGAGGAGAAAACTGAAAGGATAATACAAAATTAATGGAATTAATCTGAATCAAAAGAGTTCAATGCATTAGGTTTCGATGCATGTCCTAATGATAAGGATAATGAGCACTGGTAGGTAGCATTGGCTGGGAGGTTGTGGTATCTCTATTATTGGATGTTCTTAAAAATAGGCCAGAAAAAATGATGTTAGGAGTTGAGCTTGTAGAAAAGGTGATCCTACCTTTTGGCAAGAGATGGACTTCAACGAGTACACATGCCTTCAAGAGCCTTCCCAGCTCTGCCTCAACCTTTCTTTGACTTGGCACCGGATCATAGAATCATAGAATCATTTAGGTTGGATCATCAAGTCATTAACCTAGGACTGCCAAGTCCAGCACCACATCCATACGTCCTTTAAATACATCCAGGATGGTGACTCAACCACTTCCTAGACAGCCTGTTCCAGCACTTTACAACCATTTTGGTGAAGAATTTTTTTGTAATATCCAATCTAAATGACATGACATGATACTGAGAACTGAGACGTGGCTGGGAAACAACAGCCAGAGACCTGTGTTGTTGAACGGAGAATACGAACAGTGTCAGCACCTCTGTACCGGCCAGAAGGTGACCAGGAGATGAGGAAAACATGAAAATGATTGCATATCCATGCAACATTGTGGCCCCATTTTCTTATAAATAAGAAAAACAATAATATGCCAGATTGAAAACAAATTGCATGACATACATTGTCTTTTCTATTGCATCAGTAGTGCTGTAAAAGATGGACGCATGCTAATACTGAGATATTTTCTTCTGGGGCTTGACCTTAAATAGCTTGAGGAGAATTTATACAACAACAGATTGGCAAGATAAAAATTTAGCAACTCTCCAAATGCCACTTGCATTTCATAGTATGCAGAAAACAGTCTGACTCTTCCGAAACCTCAATGTTTTCATATGCAGATTCACTTTTGTGCAAGGCCAGCAAGAAAATCACAAGCTCTCTTTATCTAGCCTGCGTGAAAGAAAAATGAATTTGACAGCTGGCCTTAAACACTTTCTCCTTGATGATTCGAAGAAAATGGAATCCATCTAAAGCTGTTGATTAATTCTTCAAATACAGATGGAGAGCAATACCTTGAAAATCTACCCCTCACAAGTATAATAAATGAATGCACGGGAGGGGGAGGGCTTTCTTTTACAAGGTTTTCAAACAGCTCTTTTCAAGGGATATAATACCTGTTTTGTATTACAGGATGACTTTATCTCTACAGTTCATGAAATGTAAGAAAAAAGCTTTATAGATTCTCATAAACGTGATATGTACTACACAGACAGAGTCTAGACTTTGAGGAGTTACCATGGATCCAAGCTAAACAATCTCTTCCTTTTCATACAGTCCAAATAATTATCGGAGACAAGAGGCTAGTCAACAGTGCAGGTAAAATATCTCCTAAAATGTATTTTAGTAGCATTTTGAAAGAATAGCAATAGCCATGGATTACAAGGCACTTTTCTAGAAAGTACTAGAATATTTTATCAAATAATTCAAATGTTTTTCAACATATCTGGGGCTAATTAATCATTATATTATCTCTTTAGGGTGTCCTCAAACCAGGACATAGGGCTAGTTCCAGCACCCAAGAATTTTTTACTGTTGTTATCAATAATATGGGTTGTAGAGTTAACCAAACAAAAAGTTTAAGAAATCCTCTAAATTATTACAACTGTATCAGCGTTTTCCACATAGTTATGTGGAAGCAAAACCGAGCTTTTTATCCTGACTGAACTAAAATCTGTCCCTTCTTTAAAAATATTACAATGGATCTGGTGAAATGTAATATGTGTTTCTGTGTTTATATGTACCTTTAAGAGAGAGGACAGTAATAAGAATTTTATTGAACACTCGTATGTACACATTCAGTATGCTATAAAATATCTGATTAAATCTAATTAAAGGAGAACACTACAATTAAAAACCCCTCTTTCACTTTTGAAACTGACACATTTTCATTAAAATGAATGCAGTAGAAATGTACAATTTGCAGGAACTAATTTATCTTCACTCTTTTATTTCTTGCAAAATCATAGGAGGCTTTTAAAAGTAATTTCCTCTGCAGAAAATAGGAAATAAAATACAGTAACTTTTATTGCATCTGGAGAATATAGTTTCCCCGACTGTGCCATTCAGTGGTAGTTACATGACTCTTCCAGACATGCTGACGTAAAAAAAAACCTAAACAATTTTTGAAGGATGAAAAGAGAAATTTCAGGAATATATTTCTCAGGATGTCCACATTGAAGTCTGCAGTACAAAAAACCCAATCTTTTTTTGAGCCATCATTTCTAATATCATGCAAGTAAAACACATTAGCAAAAGAAAGAAGCAAGTCAAATATATTCTTACAAGGCAGGACACAATGTGCATGCAAATGAGATCATATATAAGCCCAACTCTTCCCATTCGGTGAAATATTGCTTTGGAGCTCTTTCAGAATATAAAGTAGAGAGAAACATATATAGCATTCAGATGCCCTATAAGCAGAGGAAATCTTATTTTCCTTTGAAAATAAGGACTTTAATCAGCAGTGATTAATCGCCAGATAGAAATGAATACGATACCCACATTCCACTAATTAAAGCAGTTCATATATGCTTACATTACTGTTGCAGTTGTTGTTCAGTAGAGGACCAGAAGTGTGTCAGAGGAAGATGGTAGATGCGCCCTGGTAGATGCGCCCACTCCCCAGTGTTTCTCTGTGCTAGAGATGAACCATCTCCCATGCCATTACACTGAGCAGGACATTGGGGGCCACCTATACAGGACAGGTGGGTGAGCTGAGCTCCAGGTTGGTTCCAGTTCATCCCATCTGGCAAATGACACTGGAGATGAAATCTGGATTTGAACTGGCTGGTCACCTAAAAGGCTACCTGCACCCTACAGACAGAAGATAAGGCAAAACACAAGTGGTTTTGAAAAACACCACCAGCTCCCTGTGCTCCAGCCTCAGTAGCTAAAAAGCAACTGGCTTCACCTAATATTGGGGATGCTCAGACTGGAGAAGAGACAACTCCGGGGAGATCTTACAGCAGCCTTCCAGTGTCTGAAGGGTGCCTACAAGAAAGCTGGAGAGGGACTTTTTAGAAGGGTATGTAGTGATAAGAGGAGGGATAATGGCTTTAAACTAGAAGATGGAAGATTTAGACTAGATATTAGGAAGAAATTTTTTACAATGAGGGTAGTGAAACACTGGCACAGGTTGCCCAGAGAAGTGGATGCCGCATCCCTGGAGGTGTTCAAGGCCAGGTTGGATGGGGCTTTGAGCAACTTGACTAGTGGGAGTTTGGAACTAATCTTTAAGGTCCTTTCCAACCTAAACCATTCTATGATTCTAATATGATCTCCTGCCACTCTTTCTGTAATTAGCTGTTGAGTTTACATTAGTGATGAAGACCCTGGGGTGAAGTACATTTCTGGACCAAAGCTCAGGACAAGATTTGTGTATCATTTAACTCCTTCCTTTAAATAGTATACACGTGAGAATTAAAGAATCCATAATCTGTGTTTTACCTAGGTGGAGGAATGCATTTCATTCAGTCAGAATTCAGAATTCAGAAAGAAGATGCACCAGTTAAAAAACAAACAAAAAACTGATGTCTGTTTGATGAAAGGAGATGATAAAGAATAGAAAAATGTTATTCTTAACACTGAGTCTAAGAGGCTTAGTGTAAGGAATAAAAATAAATTTATAAGAGGCTAGGTAATGATTAATGAATATTATAAACATGTTACATGGCTACAGAAAATCAGTATATTGTATTTTGGAAGGCAGCAAACAATGTTTTCAAAGCAAGCTATCAGTCCCCATGGTAAGTGATTGACTCTAAAGTAATAATTTTAATCTACTTAAAGCCATTTGTAATTGGATTTTTAATACAAAATATGACCAGAAAAAAAGATTAACAGCATTATCTATGACTATATCTGGTACAAACAACACAGTATGCCTTAGAACAACTTTCATGTGTATGAAAATGAAAGCTGGATAGGAAATATTTGAAATGTGTTCTTGCTTTGCTTCAGAATGAACCTTGGACCTTCTACCTTGATCAGACAGAAACCAAGCAGACAAAAGGATTTTAAGTGTTGCAGTAGGGAAGGACTTTCAGCTAGCATCAGTATGAACACATTATTGTGAAGGTCAGGTGTTCCCACAATACAAGGTACAAAAATCACATCTGTCATGATAGTTTGTAATGAGGAACAGCGCATAAACTTAGCAAATGTTCATTTATGGCAGTACAATTGCAAAAGATATTTTTGCACTATTGAAAGAAAGCATGGGTGACCCTTCTCCACCAGGTATGAGACTTCATTTTTTGTAATAAACTTTTCTTGACAAATTTCATATTTAATTTCTGACTGGCTATATGTATTTTTCAAGGGGGGTGGTTACATTGCAAACGGATATATGATAATTCAAAGAGTGTGACTTACAGCTTGTTATACCCTTTGCGTAAGGCACATTAATACTTGGATTATGCTGTCTACTCTTGTGCCTGGTCATACGAGATAACACAGTTGTTAAGCAAGTCACATTTATTATCTTGTTACAGCATGTTCTTTTATTGCAACGATGTGCTTACTTCGCAATTTTGAATACCTGGAGAAAATCTGAAATGGCTGCACTCCTGTCAAGAGATAAAATATGTGGAGGCCAAAGCCTCATATTCTTACAGTTTACACAGCGTTTCTCTAGAATGCATCTGTGCTTTCACGGTCAGTCACTCCCTTGGAAAGATGAAATACTTTTTCCTTCTTGAGTCCCTTCTCCATTCATAGTCCTTTATATATTTGGAATACTGTATTCTGATGGCATCTGCTGCCAAGTGTTTTCTTCCATCCACCCTGTGGCTGGTTGCAGTCACAAGATGCACTCAGCTATCAAATGGGATAGATCAAAGACAGATCAGTGTTTGAATCTGCCCCACCGTATTCCAACCAGAGACATGAACTTTGGCTTCTTTTCTTGTATGTTGGTGCTCTCATCACATTGCATCACTTTGGCAATGGCACTGCATGTGCAAGTTATGACCATTGGGGCTGCAGGGCAAGCTGCATTTTCTCTCTGTCTTGTTTATAGGTGAAAACCAATTCATCCCAGCACAGTTGGGTGAAAGGAGTACTTTCCTTGCAGGTAGAAAACAGATCTTCAAGTCTTCAGTCAGTCATGCACCTCCAGAAATCTCAGTCTTCATTTCCCACAGCCAGATAAATGAGCCAAGCCAGAAGGCTATTATGACTTAGGCTTCTCTAGCTCTTTGATTTTTTGATAAGAAAATTCCATCTGTATCAAAGCTGGTATGTACATTTCCATAAAAAAGCTGAGGTTTTGATAAAGCTGCATTTTCTGACCAAAAATACTTTATGTTTGAAAATTCCCAACCTAGCCTATAAAATACCATTTGGATGACACACTCACTGAGATAAAATCACTGTAATAATAGCTTGGGGTTTAATATACATCTACCAGCGAGAAAGGCTAATCTCCACAAATTTTCAGCAGTCATTTAGAGAAAGTTGTGCCTCATCCATCTGAACTTGTTTATAAAGTAATCTTCTGAACTTGGATATTTAATAATGTCTCTGGAGACAAACTTCTGTTGGAAGCTTCTGATAACCACCACAACAACTTGTATTATTGTAGTGCCTTTAATCTCTTTCCAAAGCTTCCCGTTCACAATGATGATATCTTCACTTTCTCTTCTTCCCACAGAGCACCAAAAAATCTTTCTAGGTAACATTCAAGATGATTATAGATTGGGGATTTTAAAGAAGCAATTAAATAGTATTAATAAGTACGGCAGACAGTATGCTAGCAAGCAAAGCACTGTCAAGTTTTGGGGGCTTAAAAACAAATTCTGTCTCGTGTGAGAGAATCTGTAGGTAAACTTTGCAAATCTAAGCATGGGAGGAAAAAAAGCCCTGCTCTGCTGTATAATGGTAATCTCAAGTTATCACCACTTAGCACCAGTTTTATCACCAGTGTTTAGAAATATGTCATGCATGTGTGTACACACTGAATTTCTTCCCTGTCTTGTTGATGGTCATGTAACTTTCTCAGAAGTGAGAGGATTAGCAATGTTTGTAAACTTGTCTGAGACATGGTAACCGCAGGGGTTTCTACACTGTTCCTTTAGACCATGCATATAATATACATTGACTACTATAATTTTTTCTCCTTCTTTTAACATATGTGAAACACAGCTTTTATTTACACTCCCGAGCCCACTAGCAAACATTTTTAGTGCATCATCAATGTGCTGTTCCCCAGCTGGCCTGACAAGAACTTTTCTTTCACTGTCCTTCCCTCTCAGCTCCAGGGACCATGAATGTCCTGGGCCTCACGTGGACCAGTCCTGTCCCTCCTGTCAACAAGCACCTGGGATTTTCATCCTTGATGTTTCTGACACCGAGAAATAGGGAGCTGGGAAGTTTGGTTGCTGTCTGTAGGTCGGCATCACACAAAGTGTCTTGGAGGTGACCAGAGATCAGTAAAGGGGTTCACATCACAGCAGTAACTGTGGTAGGTCTGTGTGTGCGGTGTTACCCCTCAGGAGGCAGCATGATCATAGAATCATTAGGTTGGAAAAGACCCTTAAGATTATTGGGTCCAACCATAAACCTAACACTGCCAAGTCCACTGCTAAACCATGTTCCCCAGCACCACATCTACACGTCTTTTAAATACTTTCAGGGATGGTGACTCAACCACTTCCCTGGGCAGCCCTTTCCAATGCTTGATAACCCCTTTGGTGAAGAAATTTTTCCTAATATCCAATCTAAACCTCCCCTGGTGCAACTTGAAGCCATTTCACCTCCTGATACAAAGGTTAAAAGCTGGAAAGAAAAGTTTGTAAGGACTTCCATATATATTTATACCCATTTTCAGAAATCTTCCCAGCATTTTGAGCATGGGCAGATATTTTCTTTGAATAGGAGCTGGTGGAGTAACACCTTATCAAACACCATTTGGGAAGGCTAGATGAGTTACGGAGATGCTTTACTGGTTATTAGTACATGTGTAGATCTAAAAAAGATAATCCTGGTACCAAGCAGAAAGGGCTAACTGCGCTTTTAGCCACTTCCATGCTGCTGAAGAAAAGAGAAGAAAATGAAAGAGACTGATTCCTGTGCCTAGTGCTAAGTAGCACCATTTGGCTTAGGTCCATTGTGGTTATGGCTGCTCCCCTTTGTAGCAGATTTGTCTTGCAGAGAGTTGTCCAAAAGCAGAGCCAGAGAATGGCAATTAAACAGTGGGGTGATGAGGGAACGAGTGTGCAAGCACATCACATCTCTCTTTTATTTACCAGTACAGTTGGACCTGTACGTTAGTTTAGGATAGAGTAACTCTGGCAGGACCATCCTTGTTTCATTCCCTATAAGGCTGCTGGATCACTTTACCTGAACAGTGGTCCTGCAGGTTACCAATGCATTTCCCAGCTTCAAAAAGGAACAGCAACTAAAATCCTTTGCAAAAAATGATAACGTTTTAATGTTTCTGTCTCAGAAAATAGAATTCCTTCTCTTCTACCAATTTCATAAATCATGTTTATTTTAACTTGTTCTTCTCCACAAATTTCTCTCCTGCCCCCACCCCCCACATGCATCTGGAGAGGGGTTACTGGAAAAAGAAGGTGTATGTGAGAAAGGTCCCTGGACTAACTCTGGTACTGAGAGACTACTGGGGTCAAGAAGCTGTCCTCGGAGCCGGTGGTATGTGAGGAGGGGAGGCCTTTCATTTGAAGGGTAACAACAGTCGCCAGGTATCAAAAATAACTGGATGAGAGGTTGTTGAGGCCCCATCCCTGGAGGTGTTCAAGGCCAGGCTGGACGTGGCCTTGGGCAACCTGGTCTAGTGGGAGGTGCCCCTGCCTATGGCAGGGGGGTTGGAACTCGATGATCTTCAAGGTCCTTTCCAGCCTAAACCATTCTATGATTCTATGATTCTGTGATCTGTCACTGTGGATCAGCTGGCACTTGCTGCCGGCCGCAGACCTTCTCGTGGACCCAAGCCCCAGTTAAAGGAGAGTAAAAGTGTTTCTGCTGGTGAAGATTATTCCCATTTTGGAAGAGTTATAAGCTAAGCCACAATTATGTAGTTTTATACCTACGCCCATACTAGAGCTTTTACCTATATTAGTATTCCATAGTGTGTTGAACAGGCTTTGTTAAAAGTCTTCACTTGTTTTACCCCACTAAGCTACAGAATTCAGGGAGAATAGTGCCATATCAGCCTTTTGTGACCATAAATTGCCCAATTGAACACCTGCTCTGACAGCATGACCCAAAATGTGTAGCTCACTCAATAGCTGCTACACTTTGGTACCTAACAGAGAAACTGGTGTGCTGAATATCCTTTCTCCCCCACTGGTGTAGGTGAAGCTGAGAAAAGACACTCCTTTCAGGTCGCATGTGTTTCACAGTAAAGAACCTTCCTATCTTTTCTTTAAGGAATGGGAACCTGCCCATAGGTGTTTAGCTGATGTTTGTTATTTAAAGAGGCTACTCCACAGCACCATTCAGTACTGCTCATATAGGGGTCCAATAAAACACTGACCAACGCAAGCCTGGGCCGTGAATTGAGAATAAAATGGAAATGCTTGACATAAGCTAAAGCAGTAAAGTAAAAGCATGTGCAAGATGCTGCTGTGGGTGTGATGTTCTTTCATGAGATGGGTGGAAGAAGTGTTTGTGTTAAATATGGTATAGCCTGGGACTTGGGTGAGGAAGAGGAGCAGGGCAGGATGCAGCGGAGCAATGATGCATGTGAAATGAGATACCTGATCTGTGTTGGTTGCTGCAAAAGAGGAGTTAGAAATCAAAACATTTTGTGTTAGCCCCGGGGAGGCTACAGAGGGTCGTGTCAACACTTTGTTACAGGCAAACATGCAATGCCTTGCCAGTTAGGTCATGAGTGTGTAAGGGGCATGGCTTGAAGACAGTAAACCAGGTGGAGCCTTTGCCACCAAGCAAAGACTGTCAGCACTTTTAAGAGACAAGAGCAGTGCTGCAGTCTCTGGAGACGATTCACTGACCTGGAGGTCTTACAGTGCTGACTACACCGACAGCTGTGAGACGGGTCTGGAGGATACCCTTAGCCTTGGGAAGCACATTTTCTCTGCAGCATGAAATTTTGCTTTTTTTTGGAGATACCTGCCACACTTTGAGAAATCACCGGTTTCCTGCTTTCAGTTGTGATCCTCTGGAAACTGCTGCTGGCCTGCTGAAATAATAATAGCAAACATGCTAAGACAAGTCTCGCACACTGCAGGCATTGATACTTTGCCCTTATAGCACATCCACTGTAAGGGAACATCAAGAAAACCCATCACATACAGGAAGGAGACTCTCAGGAGGCAATGAAAAAAAGGCATGTAAAATAGGTGGATGTATTTAGTAGATCATCTTCCTCAAATTTTTCAGCTTTTTTAGTTAAAATCTGATTTGAACTGAAGATAGAAATAATAAAGAGAAATGGACACAGATGCCTTCCTTTCAATGAACCTCTATTTGGCCACTGAAAGTCAGGCCCACAGGAATTTAAATGCTAACTTAATAAAAGAAATGACAAAATTAACTTTTCTTGGTATTTATGACTAAGCTACAGAATTCAGGCAGAATAGTGCCATATCAGCTTTTGTGACCATAAATTGCCCAATTGAACACCTGCTCTGACAGCATGACCCAAAATGTGTAGCTCACTCAATAGCTGCTACACTTTGGTACCTAACAGAGAAACTGGTGTGCTGAATATCCTTTCTCCCCCACTTCCCATGCAAACAGTCCTTTCCCTGTTTCAGCCCAAAGTAGGAATTGCTTGATGATGCCTAACTGTAGAACTTTTTTTTTTATCTAATAGATTTAAAACTCATTTAATGCTGTCTCCTATGAAGCATGTTTCACAATGCCAGGGGTCTGCTTTTCTCTCTGTGGGTGGAACTGCCTCACTGTGTATATGTGAAAGATTTTTTTGCTACAAAGAAAGTTTTTTACAATTTAAAAACATTTAGGTTTAGATGAAGAATACATGCACCATGCTGGTAAGGGGGCACATTCTTCCAGCAATGAATGCATTTGAACATAGTTACATGGTCTCCAAAGAATTTTTTCAAGCTGATTTTTTGCATGGCTTACATTCTGGGCCCATATAAAATAGAACTGTAAATCAAAGATTTACACTTGGAAAATGCTTACTTTAGATGCTTGTACCAAACAGTAGATAACCTTCCTACAGGCCTGACAATTTTAGAGAATTAGTCTGCTCAGCTTTCTTAGATATAGCTCAAATACACATATCCCAACGCTTAACCTATACCTCCTTCAAGCACGATTTGTAACTTTCCTCATAACCATTAAGCAGACATACAAAACACTTTTTCTTAGAATCTCAAAGTATTAATATTTTCTGAAATTACCTGCTGGATGAAGAGAAGTAAAACATTGATGTGCCAGCATGTGTTGCTTAATCACTGTGGCATTTTTGTTACTGCTGCATTCAGCTACCTGCATTATAATTGCTGTGTAGCTCCTCCTTCGTTATTATATTGCTCATCCTTCTTTGATTTGCAGCAGATACAACCCTTAGGGATGAAATGGAATGGCTGGTGGAAATCTAATCACTGACCTTGAGAAAATTCAAAGCACATATGGCTTCCTGATTCCTGGTTGTAAGTCCACCACTTAAAGAGGACAATAAACCTAAAACATGCAACAGTCTGGCTCCCAATCAGGAAGAAGTATGAAGAACCTGACACTGTTAACAAATTTTATCCTGTCTCTAATTTCACCCTAAAGAAGAGATGGGCTTCTTATTGCTCAAAAGATTAAACCTCCTGTGAATTCAGCTGTGGGTAAAGCAAGGTCTTACATTAATTATGGTAGTAGATGTATGATGTGTAAAAATGTTATTAATAGTGTTAAGATACAAATTTCTAGGAGAGTACTAGTAGAGATTCAGTTTGAGATTCAGGCATCTGAATGCCTTCAACAAGAGCTGGATGATGCAGGACCCACAGAGGTCCGACTATAACAGACTCTGTAACTGGAGAGGTGAACAGCCACTATGGTCAGGACTCCCATTCTTACACGTGGCATTGGGTACCATTCTGGAGGTATGAGGGTATCCTGTTTGACTTCCAACTGCCATTATAGGAAGATGTAGATCTCCCACATTCAGTTGCCCACAGGAAGGTAGATGGTGTTATTTGACCACCATTGTGTCAGGCCTTAGAGTCACCATATTGTCTACCCAAAGCTGACAGATATAACACATGATCTATGGGAAACCTGTGTTGTTTCGGAATATTAAGTGGAAGACAGGTTGGGTACTGAGCCAAAAGTCATGTCAGCTACATGTGGGCAGCTGAAATGAGCCCTCTGTGCAATGTTTGCAACTGCCATGCAGACGTGCCAGACACCATGGGCTGCTGGAGATGGAACCATACATACCTGTTTGGGCAGGTGAATCTCTCCTTGGTGCTTACCTTAGGGTGAGTTGAATCACCCTCTGGGCTGCATGTATTACATTGGTTAGATCTCCTTGAACTGTCAGGGGTTCAATTCAGTTACCTAAACATAGGCATCTTCTCAGATGCCCTGGGGCCCCTAAGACATTGACGTGGAATTGTCAGGTAGGATGCACGACCAGTGACTTCTGCAGTGGGAGCCAGAGGTCTGACAGGGTACACCACAGCACCTACAATGCCAAAGGAGGCCTATGTTTAAGCTACTGAATTCATTTCTCAGCTTATATACAGAAACCTGTAAGTAGATAACTACAGTCAGGTGCCGTAATCCAAAGCTTAGTCCCAGTCTTAGTTCATCAGTTTGTTAACTGTGAAAGTGTTGTAGTAAAATTGATATTAGCTAGAAAAAAACATAAAATGTGAAATGCAATTGAAGCAACCAATGAAACCTGCTGCTGCTAAAAGTCCTCTATGCAGCCCCAATGCTATTTAATTATTTACGTAATATTAAAATAGAGAAATAGTAACTAAACTAAGGAACTAACCACTAGACAACGTAGCTTTGTTGATAAGTAGGATATTCTTGTCAAGAGGGTGATGAACTGTAGGCCTGGTCAGCAAACCAAGAAAACCACCTGCAACTGACAAGATTAGAGGAGAAGTAGGTAAAAGGTAATTTCATCAGGGGGAGACCACAACCACTGACTCATTGACCACCTACCCAAATGATACCACTTACTCAAAAGAGAACAATGGAAGAAGAAGACAGAGTCTGCACACCAATTTACATAGGAAATGAAGAAATCTTGACCAATCATTAAAGAGAGTAACAATGAATATGTATTAATTGTTTGAATATGTAACAATCAATGTATAAAGGTGGAGATTTTTGAAACTAAGGTGTGCTCCCATTTTGGGATGAGCACCCCATTTCTGTGCATTAATGGGATAAACTTGGAAATACCTCTGCTCTGTGCATCGTTGGGTAAAGAACACAGATTTGGGACAACAGAAGGCTACAAGCCAGATGATTTTTGCAGAGATCTGCCTCTTGCTCTCATAACTCTTAATATTTGAGGGATTACTGATGCTAAGTACTGTACGAACCAACTACTGCTCTCCCAAGGTGTTCCTGACATCCCTCAGCCCAGCTCCAGAGCCTGTTTCAATGGCGCAGCTTGCTTAGTCTTCGCCAGCCCCACAGCTCAACTGAGCATGAGAATTCTCACAAAGGTTTCTTTGCTCAGAAATGGTAGACATATATGCTAGACACAGGACAACACTGCATTGTGAAAACATAGCAGTGATTTCAGCAATCTGAATCCACAGAATCCAAGTCCTCTTTACACACATTTGATGAGTCCTTCATAGGTTATATCAAGCATTCTTTTATTACCCACTATATAGGGAATGAAACAAGCTCCAGTCATTACCAGCAACATGTGTTTACTTTAGGTTATATACCTTTATGTGCCATATTTGGATGTTTTTTGGACTGCACATCATTCTGCCTACGTGACAGGTACCCTGTGTAGGCTTCTTAGTTCTTTGGTAGACTATAGAAATCCCATGTGCTAATCTAGTATCTTACTGTCTATCAGACAGTCTCAAGCTTCTCATTATTTAGCTGCCCAGCTACAAGCTTTAAATTTCATAACTGCAAGCCTTCATAGAAATGCTTTAGTCTGTGCTGCTGCCCCACAAACAGGACTGAGCAAGAACTTGCAGATATTCCTCCAGGCTTTCTATGGAGACAGATCACTTGAATAGCTGTTGCTTTTAGAAACCTACTGGCTGGTGACTGTCACTTTGCAGTGTGATAGGTAAAAAGCTATTTCTTCACACAGTGTTCAAAAATCGCAGGAAAAGTACAGAAAAAAACACCGCAAAACACACTAGAAAAGAACCCAAAAACGTACTATGGAAATTACCTGACTTTCAGTTTTTGAAGTAATGCACCAATTCTTCTGGAGAGCAGCTGTGAAGAAATACTTGATGCAAAAGGCTACTGGCTGTGCATCTATGCTTTCACGTCTCAGGGGTGCAGTTCATTGCAATAATCCTCAAGGGTTTTTTTCTTTTATTAGAAAGATCTGCTTTTCAAGACTGGACTGTTGCAGCATACTCTATCTTGGCCTAATCTGGTTCACCTCCTCAACCACATTTGAAGAGGTAGACCCTAAGCTGTCCATACTTACTGTTTTAGTAATAAATGTCTTGACTTCCCAATGTTTTTGAGCCAGTCTTGGAAACATGGGAGTAAAGCCTTGCTAGACTATCTGGGAACAGCTCCCAAGTACATTTATGTGAGTATGAAGCAGCACTAAAAGACTAAATGGCTTCTCAGTTGACTATAAATCACATTTCAGTACTACACACTTGACACAGTACAGAGACCGAGTTTTTGCTATGCAGTCAAAATTGATTTTGTATAATAAAACAGTTGTGTTTATTAAAGAGCATCATGTGCCTGTAGCCCTGAAAAATGTTTATGTATTTGCAGCCAGTGTTGCGTGTACATTTAGTAATGCAGAAGCATAGTGCAATATAGTTCAAACAGCTAGTTTATAAAAGTTTCAGCTCTGTTCAGTTTAACATTATATAATTCTTAACTGCAGAAGAGTCATTTAGGCAGAAAAACTTAAAAAGAATTAACACACTACAATAGTTCTTAAAGCCACTCCTATTTCTTGCTGAGCCAGTCTTTGGAGACCAATATTGGCATGAGCTGAAACCAACAAGAAATACGTATCTGAACTGAGGTGTCATTCAACTGCTTTTTGAAATACAGATTTAGCAAGCACTAACTTGTCCTGCTGTACGATTTTAGCAGGTGTAATTCTTATAAATTTGCCTATGGAAAGTGATATAAAGATATGGTGATAGAAGTAATTTTGCAGGATATTCTTCCCTGACAGAATTTAATGCATAAAATATTCAACTTTCACATACATAAAACTCAGCATTGCATTTTCATTTTTTAATAGTAGTGCTTTTTATTTCTTCATTTAAGCCCCTGTGGATCTTTCTTTTCATAGAAGATGTGGCATTTTGCCAGAGGTTTTAAAATAGTACGAATTTGAAGAGTGAAGGGAGACGCTTCAGCTGTGCCTGAACTGAAGAGATAGGATGACTGTATATGAAAAGTCACCATACGTGTCTCTAGAGGGCTGTCAGCTCTAGACTGAGCCACGGGATTCAAGCTTTGAGCCATCCTGTGGAGACTGAATGAAATTGGTTTCAAAACGATAACAGTGTATCACAAACAGAAATTAAAATAGAAGTGTGAGCGGAGAAATTACTTTTCTGCTCCTTTTTATACTGCACCAGAGACCACAAACTGGGATTTTCGCAGGTATGCACTTCTTTGGGATGAAATCTGGTCTATCCAGATCCCATCTAAATTGTTAAATCTATTTCACCTCTGAGTGATCCAGTCCCTCTGTTTTCCAGAAATTTCTACCCTAAAAGTGCCAAAACTCATCAGGCAACTCCCTGTTTGTCTGGTAACTTTCTTGGACACCCACCTTCACTTACTCACACAGGCTCAGCAGACCCTGGGGAGACAGGCCTATTTCTTCAACCACTGCAACCAGGGTTCCTGCCTAAAATAGAGTCGAAGACTGTGACTCATGAGCTGCATGGCTGGAGTTGGCAAGGAGCAATCTTCTGTCCTCTCTCCAACACCCCTGACTCTTCTCCCTCAGCTCTGGACCCTTCTTGCCAGCCAAGCCCACGTCCCCTGCACAGGACAGGAAGACCAAGGCTGTATCCACCTCTTCGCTATCTCCCTTCTCAGAAGAGAGGCAATTTCTTTGCCCATCCCTTCTTCCACCAATTCAGAAGGCACTTTTGAAGACAAGGAGATCATCTACAAACAATTGTCTTATCGTTTAGATAATGGGGAGGGGTTTGTGACCTCCCAGAAGTAAGAAACAGCATTTCCAAGATGTCATTTCCAATGAAATAGCATCCCAAGATACCATCTTGATTTCACCTTTCTTCCCATCCCCATCACCTTCTGTGATTCAGCGTTTGAAACTGGTTCCCCTGAAGGAGGGTTTGCAAGACTGGGAAGGCTTTGCAGGCCCTGCCATCCAGGTACGAGGAAGCATCCAGACACCACATGTCCCCTCCTAGGTTACAATGGGATTGTCATCCCTACCCCATGCAAATAAAATATAAATTTCTAGGCTTGCATCAAAGTTACTCCCCATCATGCTCCAAAGTAAGAAGGGCCAAAGGATTTGGAATTCCACTTTTCCTACAAGAGGATGTTCAGGATTTGCCCACTTCTTGGAAACACGGTTACAAAAGGGTAAAGGGAAAACGACTGGAGTTTAGGTTTCTAATTTCCCACCTCACATTAGATCCTACAACAGAATAGAGGAGAACAATTAGGAGTCCTTTATGGGATAAAAAGAATTTGTCACACTTGAACAGGAGATGACCAGAGTCTCCAGAATTAAAAAAAAAAAAAAAAAGGCATTTCAGGTTCTCTAGCACCCTTTCCATCTACAAAAAAAAAGTGGAGATGAGAATGACTTGGTATTTAGAGCTAGAAGAGAGGAGGGCTTGATATCTTCCCAAGCATTCTTCAGCTCTATACTAATTCATCACACCAGCAGGCATATTTTGGACCTGACAAAAACATGTTTCTAATTTCAATAGTCAGTTACTAGCTGTCTTTAAAGTCATTCTGAATGTACAGTGAAAGGATTTAACTAGTGTGATCAAGAGAGAAAGAAGGAATGGCTACGGAAGCCCTCATTTTTTCAAGAAAATTGGTCTTGCAACTTCTTCTCTGAGAAAATTGAGGAAGACCTTATTTGCCTCATAGGCTGTGGTGTTCTGGCGGGGATGAAGAAGGTAAATCTAGAATGCTGTTGTACAGCTTTCCACTGGGAACAGCTATTCATCACCAAGTGGAAGTAAAATTTGACAGCTTAGCAGTTTGGATTTAACAGACAGAATAAAGAAGTAGTGTTGTTATGCAGTGATGGAAGCAGTAGAGAAGACTCTGGAGTCTAATTCAGGTGGTGATTTTTTTAAGCAGTGTCCCCAACTGGAAGCTAGTACTTTTCTGTCTTGAGATGAAATGCTGAGAGTATAAGTCTGTTACACTAGGCTATTTTCAACTGACTGTATGCTTGTATGTGTTTGGAAGTATGCTTGTGAACAGAGAAGGGGCATTAAAACCGAAGATGGATGTTGTAGGCGCTGAAACTGCTTGCTCTTCAACAGTGAGGAGCACAGATGCTACCAGTGTAAGGCTGCTAGCTCTTCTGCGGAGATTTTAAAATGAGGAAGGGGTTTGCTGCATTGAAGTCAACACATGATGTGACCTCGGGGAAAGCTGCTAAATTAATCTAAAGCAGTAATAGAATTACTTTACCTAAAATAAGGTATCCCAAAAGATTCAGCCTCTTTGGGGTAGAAACAGAAATGTTCAGTTGAATTTGATTGCATGCACTGACTGCATAGCTAGCAAAGAAAATCTCAGCACAGCTTAATGAAAATTATACCGACACTGACAGTATCCATTATATGTATTATCAAAAGTTGAACATTCAGTAATCACCAATACAAAGAGGCTGAAAAGTAAATCCTGATCTGCTGACCTGGGGCAGAGTTGGAAGTGTCCTTGCTCAGCAACACAGATGTGGGTGGAGCCATGCTTTGAACTCAAGGAGCAGTGAGGGACACCTAGATGTCTGCAAGTGTTCGGCTGACCTTTCTGCATGGTTAATATTGCACAGAGTTTGTTAGACTGTCTGTTAGGAAAAAAATAAAATAAATTGGCTCAGAGCAGTGGGTGATTGTGTTGTCCTAAAACATGAAAACAAGCTTTCTCTGTAAGAAAAAAACAAGCAACTGGAGGCCACAGTGCACATTTTCTGACACTTATACTAAAAAAAAGAAAATTAAAAAAAAGTTTTCATTTGACAGATATACAGGTGAAGTGACAGCTCTGTGCCAGCAACTTATGGCTAGATTTCATCCCTCAACATCCCTCAAAAATGGGCTGCTTACTTTAGGAACACAGTCACCGTAGGCTTCCTGGGTAGTTTTTGGAGAAGCTATCCACCTCCAGAAGTTGCCAAAGATCTTAGCTAGGCTGACTTACATCAACAACATGAGGGTCTTTCTTTACTTTGACTGTTGAGAGGCTCTGGAAGAAACAGGTTCTTAATGAAGGAATTTCAGTTAAGTGCCTACTTATAGGTGCTGCATAAGCGTAAATAGGATTGACCTAGGTTTTCATTAATAATAAGCAAATGAAAAGAAAATGTATTAAAATATATTTTTAAATCTCTTGTGTCCCCAGATACTGAATGAAGGTGGTGGGTTTTTTTTTCCTTAAATGTCAGCAACGGACTCAGCATCACTAACACGCTGGTTTAGGCTAAGGTATTTCTGAGGCGTATCTCTACATCCTGGTTTTCAAAATACTTAGGCAGTGACCTCCAGTGAAGGCATTACACTCCCAGTGAAATCAGGTCAGTGCTGAACAGCAGCCTGGCTCTTCACTCCTTGCACAGGCATAACTGCAGCAATGCCACTGTGCGCTTAATAACTAAACTTCAGCTTCTCCCTTCCAGGGAGGTGATTCTGTCCCTCTCCTCTTCTCTAGTGAGAGGCCACTTGAAGTACTGCGTTCAGCAGAGAAGGAGCAGAGAAGGCTCCGGGGAGACCTTATAGCGGACTCCCAGTACCTAAAGGGGGCCTACAGGAGAGCTGGGGAAGGACTTTTTATAAGGACATGTAGTGATAGGATGAGGGCGAATGGCTTCAAACTGGAAGAGGGCAGATTTAGATTAGCTATTAGGAAGAAATTTTTCACTGTGAGGGTGGTGAGGCACTGGAACAGGTTGCCCAGAGAAGTTGTGGATGCCCCATCCCTGGAGATATTTAAGGCCAGGCTGGATGGGGCTTTGAGCAACCTTGTCTAGTGGGAGGTGTCACTGCCCATGGCAGGGGGGTTGGAGCTAGATGATATTTAAGGTCCCTTCCAACCTAAACCATTCTATGATTCTGCAAGTAACTACCAGGTGATGCTAACACCTAGCTCTGTTGCTGCAAATCAAGTTGTCATTTACTTAGACCGTAGTCAAATTTCAGCAGCTTGTCAGACTGTATAGCAAACTCCTGGCAGCTGATGACCAGCCCTGGTGCTGTGCCTGCCATCTAGCTCCGACCCCACAAGCTTCCTCCCTTAGGGAAGGGGTGTCAGTGGTCCCCTGGGCTGTTCAGGGCTTCATCTCTCTAACACGGGAATAAATTCATCACCACTAATCGAAGACTAACTGCAATCCTGTACTCTACATCTTTGGTCTTTTCTGTAAAAACACCACAAAACAATGCCCCAAACTGAACCTAATCAGTGAAGTAAAGGTGGAAGTCGGAAGTTCTAGAAACAGGCAAAGCAAATGCCCTGCCTGCACCTCAGAGATGAGAGCCCATCCTGAGTGCTAGAGGAAACCTTCAGCAGCTCGAAGTTAGCACTTAAATCCATCAACTCATTATTAGCAATTACCCCTGAGGACGTTTATTTTCTAAAGATAAAATGAAGTTATCTAAATGCCTCCATACTGTAGTTAAACAACAACTTTATCTCCTGGGAACATCTCCCTGCCCTTAACAGTGTGTCTAGGAGGTGTGTTTTATTCTTAGATGTCCCAACTCGTGTTAGAGTCTGCACAACTGAATACCAGGTTTTTGCAACGTGTTGTTGAGCTAGTTCTCGCTTTGCAGCCCTGGTCAAACTGCCGTCTCTGTCTGTCACAGAACAGCAGCCTGAGATCTGTGTTTCAGGAGAGGTCCATGCATCACACCCACACAATCGATTAAAAAGTGTAACTCAATAATCAAACTTAGCTCCTTTTATTTCCTCCCCATAAAGATCTGTGAGGCATTTCTAATTGGAACTTGTTTTGCATGTGGTAAACAACCAAATACTCCAACCTCCTACTCCAGAAAAGTGTTATTACTGGGAGGTGACAGTCCAGGAATTACTCGAGGGGGTGAGGGGGTGAGTGTATGATGTCGTTGGACGAGTTTCTCTTTAATTACTGTTTCATGAGAAATTGGAGATGCGACCTCTTTTGCCAAGGTACCACGAAGGAAAAATGATTTTTATTTCCTCGTCTTCCTCCCCCCCTCCGGGTTCCCTCCCTCGACCCCACAGCAGGGCCTGCTGCCCCCCGGGCTCCCCGACAGCGGCAGGGCTGCAGTGGGAAGGGGGCTCCGCGCAGCTCCTCAGAGGAGATGGATCC
>NW_009649167.1:552491-552699 GCF_000708025.1 Charadrius vociferus
AGAGAACCCCCCGCCCCGCGGCCGCCATCCCCCCCCCGCCCGCCCCGTCTCACCCCAGGGATCCCGCCCTCGCCAGCAGCTCTCCCCGAGGGAGCCGGGCGGGAAGGATGCAGACGGCAGCTCCGAGGTAATTATTAATGGCCGTGCCCACCGGGGCGGGGGGGTAGAAGGAAGGGAAATAAAAGGGGGCGGCGGGGTGCCGGGAGGA
>NW_009649167.1:553869-561740 GCF_000708025.1 Charadrius vociferus
GCCGTTCCGTGGTCGGCCGCTGGAGCGGAGACCGAATCTACGTGCCCGATGGAGTTCGGGATGAGGATTTATGGGGTAAAGGCAGCAAGGCTCGTAGGCAGGAACTTTGTATCTGAGGTTACTTCAAGTTAGTGGAAACACGCCGAGTTAAAGCGTGCTCTGTATCCTGCAGAAATGTTCAATCCTACACCCAACTCTTGCAAATGCCATTCTGGGTGGGTGAGTGGATGCATTCGGCTGTGCCAGTCCAGCGCTGGCTTACTCAGGTTACTGTGGAAATGCTTAATATAACTGTAAAGAGAATTTCATGCATTTGATAAAAAAAAACCTTACTGAGTTAATGGAGATGGTAGAGGTGGCAGAAATGTCATACTGAGAGATTTTCTTGACACAGGACAGGTTTTTTTTGGCAATGTGAATGCTTTTTGGGAAAAAAAACCCCATCACCGCTGCTGCCAAGCTAGTCTAGTAAGTGGCATAAGTACTTTGCTATACATCATTTTCATGCAGTATACTTATATATGGTGTGATTGTAATGGATTTTCAGGGAGAATTAAGCAAAAGTGTGTACAAGTCCTTTCGGTAACAGGGGAGAGGATCCAGCCCGTATAACTTCAGTTGTGTGGCCATTAAGGTGAGATCTGTTGTAATAGATAACACATGTTCACAGACTCTGCTAATGTCTGTCTGCTCCGTGTACACTTACCGGCAGGAGTTATATCCTAATGAGTATCATATATGAAATTTGAACACAGAAAACATCCAACGCATGTCTTACTCAACTTTTTGCCACTTTCCTGTATTACCTTTGCATTGTTTAGTGCTACAGTTAAGTCAAGAGAAAATATAGGTGGGGAAGATAGGGGTAAAAATTCAGATAAATTCCTGGTCCTGATACCTTTGAACTCTTCATTTAGTACCTTGGGGTGCACTTGACTGTGTTTCACGCTGTGATTGTACGGTTCGCTGAACTAAGTGTGTCTGCTCATGGGTGAGGTTATTCCTAAATTTCAGCACTTGCAGGATTAGCCCCAGATTTTGCAGCAAAGCTTCATCTCCTGTCAATGGCTGTTAGGCTTTTCATACAGTTACTGAAGAGTTGGCGGTGAGTTAGTTGCTATACTTTGCATAGTTATTCCGAAGGCAGCGGGGCTGTGCACAAGGGGATGGGGTTGCAGGCTCGGTGCCCAGGGCGCAGGACCTGGGAGAGCAGGAGCTCTGTTTCTCTCTCTTCCTACGGATACCATGCAAAGGAATTCATTAAAGCTGCGAATTTGAGCACTCAGATTGTCAGACCTTGGAATCCTTCAATTCCAAGGGTTGTAGGCTCACTGAGGTGGAATTTTAATGTTGTCTGTCACTTGTTTTTTAAAGCCTCTCCTTTGCTGTGCAAGACAGGCAGTTAGTGAGTCAGTTCATACTCTGTGTGGTTCTCCCCTCTGCCCTCTGTTGAATTTGTAGCTTCACATCTGAATTAATACAGGGCTCTGAGAGCAGGGAAGTAAAGATGAGCACCTCTTTTGTCCTTGGCTTTTACATAGTGCTGTCTGTCTGGAGTATTTATATCCCACATCACCAGAGTATCTGAGTCCCTCATAATGTCAAGCATATGCTTGTTCTCATTAAAGCCCTACGGAGAAGGAAGGTGCTTTTCTATTTAACAAATGAGAAACTGAGGCACAGACTTGCCTACGCCATGTAAAAAGTATAATTAAACCAGGAAAGTCTACTAATACTTGGTTTAGTAACAATCTCGGGATTAGTTTTGTCCTGATTCTCATTCAGGGTTTTCACAACTAGTGGATGTTTCTTTTTACACAACAGTGCAAGGCAGCAAGGTGTCATTTTTTCCACATTTCATGAATGAAGAACTGAAACACAGATGCAATTAAGGCCCAAAGTGTCCACTGATTGTTAGTGCCCTTTTCCTGGCATGTGATCTTTTTAGAATATTGGTTGGTTATATTATACTTCCAGCTCTTCTACAAGTCAGATCCCAAAACCTCAAATCACCCACAGAGAAAATAACGGACGTGCAGTTTATGCAGAAGAGCTCCCATCCCTGACTCCTCCAGGTAGGAGTCTTCAGTAGAGGCAGAGGTAGAGCCTAACTCTTCAGGACAGAGAAGTGGGCAGCTTTAACACTGAGATCCTCCTTTTCCTTCTTACATCTCCGTAGCTTATTGATACTAAACCTTTCAACTTGTGCAAGCATTGAAGTAGGAAGCTACAGAATATGGCTTCTTTGACTACACAGCTTGATAATCATAGAGAAACTGTATGTAATGGCGTAATGAAAGATTAAGTTATACTGCATATGGTAAGGAGTGAATTACGTTTCCACATGCAAATTAAATTCTCCTCCTACGTAATTCTTGAGTGATTGACTTTGCAACTTGAATGATGTTCATTAATGCATGTCTGCGGGTTGTGTATAATTTTGTAGGTGAGTTTGGTCAGTTGATCTCAGGAGCACATGCAGCCTTGATTTGGATCAGAAGGCTGTACAGTAGTACTGCCTCGTCCCATAGCCTGGTGGATGTGTGCAGCACCAGACAGTGCTGCCAGGAGATATGGTCCTCATAGCCCCACCGGAAAAGATGTGGGAGTGTCATCCCACACAAAAAAACCCCTTCCAGCTGCCTAACCTTTTGCTGCTTATGTCTTACATTGCCCAAAAGGTCTGGTCACAAGTTTCTTCCTAATCCTTTTTCTTTCTCTGTGGCGTTATTTTCTCTCAGCGAAATTGAGCTTGCAGAACATGTTTGTTTTTTGAAAGGTAAAAGGTGTTGTGATAAATGGTTCTTAGCAAATAAGCAGTGTAACTTGTACTATGCGTGTTTTCTGACTTTTTTCCTTATTTACAAGATGCAGTTTTAAGCGTCATCTTTCTGCGTTTATTCAAACCAAAGACCTTCACAAGTGGAAAGCTTAATAGATAGTGAAAGCTGATGTCTGCTAATTTATTTTACTGGATGCTAATTACATTAAAAGACTAAATCATTTCCTTTAAGTTCTTTCAAATTCAACAGTTATGAATGTGGATTTTGGGCTCTGTCTTTTCTGAGTGAGTTATTTATTATCTGAATAAATAATCAAATAAGAGTTTGATTCAATTCAGGTTGTTCAGTTCAGGGCTGGTGAAGACAGGGCAATGAAGTTTGATCTGAATAACAATGTTTAAATTTAGCTTGAATGGATGTCATCCTGTTGTACTGATTTTTTTAATTACCTTTTATTTTTTTTGAACTTCCACAAGTGAGTCCTAACAGATGCTAAATGCACAGAGTAAGAGACATTTTCTATAAAGAGCAAATAAGAATAGTATAAAACCACTTGTAAGAAAAAACATTTTATGGATGCATCCTTGGTTTGTTATTGGGGGATGTTGATCAGTATTTGGTGAAAACGTCACCCTTTTATAGTATTTCCACTGACACTAGTCGCTGGTGCTATGTCCAAGCCCTTCAAACATAGTAAGAAATGGAGGAAGTTGTACACATTTATTCTCAAAATAAATTGGATGGATCAAATATAGTTCATAAAAGTTGGCATTGTCTCGAGTCAACAGGCAGAAAAGGTAATGCCAGCAATCTGTCACGTATATGAGGCATCTTTTTCTCCAGATAGGGGTTGAGAGGGGTCATTGTATTATGTTCTGGTTTTTGCAAATGCATTTTTTCATTACTGGTTCACAGTATATTGTCTGAGTTGACCATACTTGGATTTACTCAATACAAACAGCATTTGCAGAAACAGAAGAACGCGTTGTTTCCCCGAAGAAGTGAGTGGAATTGCTGCCTGGAAACCAGTCACGTAGCAACAGACTGATTTCCCTTCCAAAACTTTCCAAAACAAAAGGTAAGTACTCTTTTGTTGACCTTCAGTGATAAACCTAATAAAGTATCAGTAATTGCAGCATAGGAGAATGGCCTTTTCTCGGTGCGTGTTGTTTCCTTCAAAATTCAGACAGCCTTCAAACTTCCACTCAGTCCAAATGGAGCGATTTTGGATTTTCCTGAAAGCAACAAGGCTTATTGTTGTTGTGAAGACACACAGAATTTTTAGAAGAATGAGGGAATAATTCTAAGTAATAGTATTTTAATGTTTTTTTTTTTTTCCTATTCTTGCTTTCTTAAGACTTAATTCAAAGATAAACAAAGGAGAAATTCCTTCTCTTTCTGGTTTTGAATATCAGTTGGGTGGTATATATTTGCAAAAAATTTATTGCAGTAGTGATTATTCTAATCACTAGTCATTTGAATTGGGTATCTTTCAAATGTCAGAGATGACAAGTCCAGTCAAACCACAGAGCAAATTCAGATCTGATGCTGCAGTTTTCTTATGCCAGTAGCTAGGAATAGTTATACTATGTTCACAAATTACATTAACAGCTGTAGTGTATCTTTCTCAAGCTTTAGTCATCAAAAGAAAAAAAAATAATTGACTCTCATTTTAAAATGTGATAAACAGAGAAGTTTGGACTTCCAAGGATGCTCATTTTATTAAAATTAGCTCCAAAGATAGAATATGTAACTTTCTCCTTACCATTTTTACCTGATCATGTACACATTTGAAGAATGAAATGTTGTTTTCAAATATTTCACTGTAACAAAAAACCAGTATGTTATCTGTACAGAGTATTTTGATCTTTAATTGTAGAAATATCAGGACTACATGGAGAATGAAGTGTTATCATGGAAAAGTAAGAGTGGGCCTTCCCCAAGTGTAGGGGTTCTAGAACTTGAAAAGCTTTTCAGAGATTATAGGAAATCTTACTAAAACTCAACAGGCAGGACCTGGAAAAGCTGCACTGGTGACTGAAGTGGGATGGAAGCAGAATGTGCGTGTTCTCTGTGTGGAAAAGCACCAGGTCAAGCCCATAAATATGTTAAGTCCCACCTCAACTCTTTTGCTGTTCATTATGAGGATGAGAATTTGTTGAGGGTGCCTGTTCATTATGAGAATTTTAATGCTTAGTAGCTGTGGTTTTTATAGCTTTGAATCTCTGTTTTAATTTTATAGGCAGCCCCAAATCTGTGTTTTCATATCTCATTTTAAGTGCCACGTGCCTGATTTTTAATTGTTGCAGTAGCTGTTGCTGGAGGTACCTAGGTGATATTTCTGGTTCCTATCCAAGGTAATCTAGCATGCTTCCTTTTTAAATAGCATGCTTTTAATTTAAGATCAAAGTTTTTATTTAACATGTTGGGCAGGGCTCTGCGCAGTGCCAAAAAGATAATGACTACTGATTAACAGTAGTTTGATATAGATGAGGGCAACAAAAAATTCACATCTCATGAAGTCTCACTGGGTACATGAGTGTAAAGCTGTCTGCTCCTTGATACTCTTTCATTTAACATTAATAAAGCCTAATAAAGTATGAGACATTCTAGGTTCTTCCTCATCTACCCCTTCCCTCGAGCAGAAGAGATCCTGCATTTATTGTAGTTTCAGGGAATCCGAAGTGAAGTGTGTGGAAGGACTTGTGTTATTGTGCATTCCTTCTGTATGACAAACTTTTCCAGTTCCCATTTCATCTTGCTTCTATGGAAGGTTTCCAGTACTTAAGGTAGTTGATGGGCATAATTCCTACCTGTACTTAAGGATATTGTTTAGACCTGAAAAATAAAGCTTAGCTTCAATTTTTGCAGGGTGAAATGTGTATTTTAATTTGAGATGGTTCACCAATTTTTAGTCCCTGCCCTTCCCTTTTGACTGAAGGCAAGGAGCTCTTGGAGCTTTTCCTATGATAGGTCAAGTAGAAACATCTATTCAGCAACCATCGGGAGGTAAAAGTGCAGAGACAATCTTTTCTGTTGAAAGGATCACCTTCTGCAAGGGAGAAATGCTCTGTGATGTAAGGGAGAGTTGCTTCACTCCTCACATGCGCACCTTCTGGAAGGTCAAATTTTGATCTCTTTTGCTTTGGTAGAAATTAAATCAGAATGGGACTCCAGGAGTTTCTTGGACAATTACCTTAGCTTCGTTCCTCACATCTATTAACTCTTTCTTTGAGTAACAGCACCTCCTTCCCAGTCTACTCTGGGGAATGAAAGATTTTTTCCCTATCTTTCAATATTCAACTAGACAGAAGCAGTGAGTATGTCTATACAGCTGGTAGTACCGTTGTCAAGCAGTGACCATTAGGACAGTGAATAGGGGGCAGTGCAGGGTGCGGACGTTTGGAGACGTTGCATTGTAACTATTTTTGGTGACTATTATGCATGTCCTTCTTATATTGGGAGAAGCAGGAAAGAACAAACGGACACGTTCATGTAGATGCTCTGTAGTTTGCTTAGCTCCGGTTTGTGGTGTCTTGTGGTTTACAGTTTGTAGTTGGCAGAGTTGGAGAGCTGTTTGCTAATGCTCACAACTGAGTGTGTGATTTGTGTGTTTTGTTGTTGCTGGTGAACAGTTAAACTGCTGTACTTAATCTGAAGGTGCAAGGCAAAGTTTTGAAGAAGCCAAACAATAGAAGGATCCTGCTTGTAGAGACTTGTAAAGAAATGCACACAAGGAGATTTTCTTCTTCCTTTCCATGATGAAAAAAATAAAGAAGAAGAAATGATGAAGTGCTTCTGAAGAAGTAGGGGAGGTGACCTCCATATGCAATAGTGACAGGTTGTAGAAATTATATGGGATGTGTGGTATTTATTTTAAGTGCTAAATAAAAACTAGTCATGCTTGAATATTTGCCTGCCAAAGCTTATAGAAGAGTGTCTCAGGTGAAACTGTGAAAGCTGATTTTAGATTGAGAATATAATGGAACAGAAGAAAAAGTTTATAGAAAACATGTTTAGGAAATATATGAAAGAAGAGACTGGGTTCTGAAAGAAGATCTGAATTACAGCACTTGAGAGGAAATGTGCCAGCAGAAAAAGAAGATGGGTTGTCTAGAAGGAAGACTAATTAACTAAGTGCAAGAGGAAAAAGATAGTGGCCATCGCAGGGGACTGGAGGGTTCAGTAAAATGGGTTGGGTAGGAGACAAATGATACCAAGGAAGAAGAAGAATTAGATTCACACCAGTGCTCTCTGTAAGTGCTCATGGGTGTAAATGTCAATGACAGGAAGAAAATTTTAAGGACAATACGCACACACACCAAAAAGGATAAAAGTTCAATGCCAATAAAATTAGATTGGCTATTAGCAGTCATCGATAGCCCTTGGTGGAATGAGTTTCTGGCGTGGCCTTTCAGGGTTAATGGTGGGAACAAAAATCTGACATTAAGACAGCTAGAACAGTTTGAGAAAAGAGACTGGATGCATTTGGTGGCAGTGGAGGTGACAGTACTTGTAAACCTGTGTTCTTCCTCTTTACTTGCAAATTCATAGCAGAATGACACATGGCCTGATTTAAACTCTGAGATTGTAGGTCAATGAAAAAAAAAAAAGAAATACAAGCTATATTAACAGTAAACAGCTTGTTGCCTTCTTGTGAGAGCTTCAACACTACTCTGAGTACAAAACACTCGTAAGAACCCTGGCCTGTTAAGTTGGTAGTATATCTCTCTGGACATTTGGCAGGGAGATGCACACTGCAGTAAGACAAAACAATTTAAGAATCTCTGAATTTGGCCACATTGAACCACATTGGTGTTGCTATATTTTTTTATGTGCATAGTTTGAGAAAATATAGCATTCTGTGTTATGGAGAACTGCAAAAGTGTAAAGTTTAGCTTTGTTTTGATTCTTAAAAAAACCCATATTCTAAATTCTCCCAGTTTCTGAAACCATTACAGATGCAGTTTACAACAGCTGGTGTAGGAACCAAGGAACCCTGGGTGGTCCCAGTACCACCGGGCAGCTGGGGCTCTGTGCCTTCTGCATGATGGGAAGCACAGGGGCTTTTGTGTGTCTCAGGATGCT
>NW_009649167.1:561771-579920 GCF_000708025.1 Charadrius vociferus
GTGGGCTGTCACTTTGGTCTGCACATGACGGCTTGCACATACTTGCACTTCAGGTCTCATGATAACGGTTGAGCTTTGACTTCTGTTGTAGTCAGCTTAGCACAGCTCTAAAGACAGCTGAATGGTTTAAAATTGGCCAGGAGAGATTATACTATGGAAATGCCTTGTTATTTTGTGAGTCCAAAAGTCAACCTAGGAATCCTTTTGTAGGTTAATCAGTTTAATGCCCTTGCTAAAGGCTAGAAAATGTTGGCACCACTAGGATTATGTTTTATAAGCTATTTACTTTACAGTTGGGAAGATAGTAGCATCTGTTTGTTTTGATCCTGCTTCTAGAAAAGACATCAAATGGTCGGGTGGGGAGAAGGGACAGATTTGTACCTGATCACACGTTCTGGTAAGAGTTCACTGTGATTTTCCAATGCCTTTTCTCAGTCAGCTTTTTTCTTGTTCTTTTTAATATGTAGGAGCTCCACTGGTTCAGTTGTTTTTCAAAGCTGAGGGCAAAGTTTACTCAATTTGTTTGTTTAACTTTACGAGTTTTAAGGAATAATCTCATTTTTGCTGCAGGCATGGAACTGTTGAACATAGTTATTGATTAATTACTCTAATTATGGTTCCTTAACTTGTATATGGAAATGGTAGAATTATGCAGCATTTATTTTCTTTTGAGAAAGTAGGTTGGGAATATTTGCATTGTCAGGCTGAGTGATTATTTTTTGTTTTGTATTTTGCTTCACAATCAATCCAATGATGCTGACCTCAGGTTTGCAATGAGAGTTCTACTGGGTCCTGACTATATAGTGATGACATGGTTTTTGTAATACACTTATTTCATTCTTCATTTCTTTTCCTGTTGTAAGTACAATGCTAACTTGGGTACAAGCAGTGTTTGCCGAAAGAAGGGCCACCACAACAGAATGGCCATCACCAGTTACATATTCTGTCAGGAGGCAAAACCCAGGCCAGAAAGAGTTGTAACAAAACATGAGGTGATAGGAACGAGGAGTATTAGGAAAACAGACAATGCATGAGGAGCTGGTGAGATGTGGGGATGATGGGCTGTAGGTGGGAATGCAGGAGCTGCGTTTATGAGACCATACTGCATTTTTGTATGTATATTTAGCATTGAAACTTGATGTGAAATGATGTGGCCTGGAGTCCCTCAAAGATGACTTGTTCTCTGGTTCACTTTTATTTATAAATGTCATATACAATTTTTTTTAAGGAAGCTGACTGGTGATTTAATGAAAACACAAACCACGCTTCACAGTGATGGAGCCTAATTCCTAGAGTCTGTCTTGGCTTATTGGCATCCACTTGCTGTCCCCACGTTGCCACCAGCACTAGGAACGGGGCACACAGTGAGCAGCCTGCAAAATAAAGGAGGGATGCTACATTAAGGCTGGGTTTCTTCAAAGGAGCTTAAGGAAAATAAAATGAGAACTGAATTTTCTTTAAGCTTTTTTGAGAATCCTGTCACTTTCAAGCAGTTAAGAAATTAGCAAGTTGAACAGATGTATTCCTCTTAATTTGAAGAAAATGTGCATTCCCATACTCAAGTAGAACCTCTGTTGTGTGAAATGTAAGACCTTGGAAATGCACTGAAGGAGCTCTTGAACTCAGCTTGTCATCCTACTTCCCTTCCTGGCCATGAACATGCCTCTTGTTTCGAATGAGAAGGGAATATTGGGGTATACCAAGCAGAGCAAGAAACAGAGCTGCGGAAATATGATTCAGCTGCAGTTTTGCATCTTAATATGCTTGGTAGTACGAAAACAAAGGCCTGTTTTTCATAGTCAGCTCTGATTCCTACCCCCCTGTCATATCAGCTAGCTTTTTCTCAGGGTCCTAATACCTCCTGTTTTCACAAAATAATATAGTGTAATTAGAGCAAGTCAGAAGGATCTAAAACCTGTGAAAGTGGAATTTGCTGATTCATTGAAATTAAAATATTTGAGAGAGGGACTTCAGTTTCCCATAAAAAGCTGAGAACTAGGGGAAATCGAAATCAGTCATTTTATTTTCACTTTGCAGTGGAAATTCTTGGGTTTCCATTTAGAAGTTATAGTGAAAAATTTCATTTTGATATAGTGAGTCAGTCAGTCATTTCACACACTGCCTTCTGTTTTCTTTCATTGGATGAGTGCCCACTGCTTCAAATTGGGTCAGTTTACCAGTGTGAAATTGCTGTATAATCTACTGCAATATGATTGGCTTGTTGAAGCTGTAGATTGATGCCTTTTATTCTTTGATGAAAGAAATAAAACAATCTGTCAGGACAGAATTCTTGCACTGTAGTGGTTACTCTGTGTCTCATATTTGTAGCTGGGCTGCTTGTGCCACTTTTGTGAGAAAATGTAATGATTCAGTCATTTATCCCGCTCCTCTTTCCTATTTCTGGTAAAAAGAAAAGTGGTACTTGAAGGAGGTGGTTGCTTAAAAGGGGGAAAAATTCTAATAAAAGCAGCATCAAATTGGCACAGTTATCCTGAGTCTGGATGTTAGAACCAGCAAACTGTAGCACAGAGCAGCTCAGAAGCAGCATTTTTCCATAGCCCAGCTTAGGGTAATTAATAGAGACCACTTCAAAATTGGTTGGTGGTGAAATGGTTATAGAAACAGCATCGTAACTGTGTAAGCCATGAAAGGTGAGAACCCTTCTTTAGTCAGATTCCACTTCACCAAAGTTGGACTCTTCTGGAAAGGTATATTTCCTCTGTGTTTCGGAATAGGTTTGTAAAAACCAGAGGGGGTGAGTGTAGGTGTGGATGAGATACTGGTGCTGGCCTGTGGGTTATGGTTTTGGGGGCTCTAAACTGGTGGTCAGGAGGGAATTTATATTGTCAAGGAACAGTGATGTTTCGTGTTGTGCCTCTTTTTTCCCCTCTCCTGGCCATGGAAGGTGGCCAGGTTCCCAGGATCATTAAGGCATTTTACCTAAATAATTTGCCTTCTGTTGCAAGGGGTTAGGATTCTAATAATAATCTTAATTCTTTCCTGTTTTATTCCTATGGCCTATTCTTGATGTTTGGAGCATTTGGTGTTTTTTCTTGTGTTAAAGGTCTCGGGATTTGTTTTGTGGCTCATAACGCCATGAACATGGGAAAAAGGGGACATATAGTGGATATAATTGTGTAGTCTTTGGAGCTAAAAGCTTCCTACTCTATTGCAGGCAACTAAACTTGATGATCTATATATCTCCTTTACATTTTGTAGCAGTGCTTCTAGGGAGATTTTTTTAGGAATGAAGCAAGTGTGGAAGAATGAACTGCAAAGAGAGAGAGGAATTGGAAAGGGTCAAACATACATTGCAGCAGCACGTTCCCAGTGTGGGAAAGGACCTGGAGGGTCTAGAAACAGACTTGTGGGGCACTAGCATTTCGTGTTCATAAGGAATGGTAGACCTAAGACCACACAAAAATGCTGGGCTGAACTATTTAAGCATCTAGGGGAAAAAGTTATACTGGGAAGTATACAGAGACAAAGAAGTCAATTGGTATGTCAAATCCGTAGAGTAATTTACCAAAATAAACCGTTAACTGTCAGAGAATGAGGCTTCCTGCGACACTGACATTGACACTGGACATAAGACAGAAACAGTAGCAATGACAACTGCCCAAAAAGCTGCCAGGCAGACTCAGTTTTTTTGTTGCGTTGCTGGTTGTGTAATAAAGCAGTTTCAGTTTTCTGAGGGGCTGGTGCAAGCAGCTGAAGATTTTTCTCTGAAGCACCTTTTTCTGGAACTGCTTCAATGGATATGAGATGGGTTGGACAGCCAGACCCATTGCAGTGGTTCTTATATTCTACTATTATTACAAAAGTGTAAGAAAATATTACTTTCTCGTACCCACATTATGTTTCTCATAAGACTAATTATTAACTCCACCACTGAATAATTCACTATTGTTTTGTGCAATAACTATGCATAGGTTTGGGAAGCACTAGCCCAAAGCCTCAGTTTTGTATCTCAAAATCTTTAAAGGCCTCAGAAGACACATAGACTGTAGGTGTCATTCTGGAGTGTCCAATGAAACCACTGCAGTTCTGCTCTGGTGGGACGACACTGCCAATGTAAATCCTGAAATACAATGTAAATTATTGGAATTGTAGCATAATGGGGTAGTTTGGATACAGATAAATACCTTTTAGAAGGCCAATAGCATCCTGGCTTTTATTAGAAACAGTGTGGCCAGCAGGATTAGGGAAGTGATTGTACCTCTGTACTGGGCACTGGTGAGGCCACACTCTCTGTACTGGGCACTGGTGAGGCCACACCTCGAGTGCTGTGTTCGTTTTTGGGTCCCTCAGTAGAGGAGGGACATAGAGGTGCTGGAGTGTGTTCAGAGAAGGGCACTGAAACTGATGGGGTGTCTAGAGCGCAAGACTTACGAGGAGGCGTTGAGGGAACTGGGGTTGTTTTAGGCAACTGGGGTTGTTTAGCCTGGAGAAAAGGAGGCCGAGGGGAGACCTTATCGCTCTCTACAGCTACCTGAAAGGAGGTTGTAGCGAGGTGGGGGTTGGTCTCTTCTCCCAAGTAACAGACCATAGGACAAGAGGAAATGGCCCCAAGTTGCACCAGGGGAGGTTTAGATTGGGTATTAGAAAAAATTTCTTCACCAAAAGGGTTGTTAAACATGGGAACAGGCTGCCCAGGGGAGTGGTTGTGTCGCGATCCCTGGAGGCATTTAAAAGACATGTAGATGTAGTGCTGAGGGACATGGTTTAGTGGTAACTTGGCAGTGCTAAGTTAATAGTTGGACTTAGTGATCTTAAAGGTCTCTTCCAACCAAAATGACTCTGTAATTCTTTTCTAGCTAAAAAAAATGGTCGTTGTTTTGCTGACTGAAATGGATGGCTTAACTGAAGAGCAGTCTGTGAGATATGCAAGTAATTTTTTTTTCAGCCTGTATCTTATAGAGCGAGGACAAAGAAAAGCACACAAGGAAAACCAGTATGCCTAATCAAGGGCGGACACCATCGATACAGAAATGGCCTGTTTCAGTGTCAGTTGGCCACCAGCTCTTGAGCTCCACTTCATGGTGCTAATAGGAGAGCTGGATGGGGATTAGAGCCTGCAGAGTCCCCACATTCACCTTTGTGCATAACGTGAAAATAATTCGTTGGTGTTGGCACTGGGTAAAACTGGGACAGTCTTCAACCTGCAAAGATTATCAATAGCAAATTATACTTATCCAGCAGCTGAAAAACCAAATTTAAACTACGCCGGGTTCATGTCCACCCCGAGTTACAGCTGTCAGCGGCAGGGCACTTTGCTAGTTTGAGTGAAGCTATAGCATGGAAAATTGCTCCTGCCCCACAGTTTAGCAGCGTCATCATGTTTTCTTCCAGGCAGTGTTTGCATCAGCTCTGAGACAGTTTGGCATCTGCTTGGCTTTTCAATAATCATTATAAAATGTGGTGTAGTGTAAAGATATTTCTCTTAAAATGGTTTGGCAGCATTCCCAGTGATCCCAGAGGGAAGTGCAGCTAGGACTTGTTCTCTAGCTCTGAGCCAGCTGTTCACTGGGCTGACCAGGGGTGTAGCTGTGTATACTTTGGCTCTGCGTCACTACTAGCGAGTGAAGACATGGACTAAGCTGTCCTTGGCTGCCTGCAAGCCTTTGCTGTAGAGCCGCATAATTTGAAGTGGTGGACCAGGAGCTCAAGAGTCATACAACAGTGCTGTATCAGGGCTGGTGGTGTCTGGATGAAGATGAAGGAATGCAATGCATCACAGGCTTCATTGCAGTACAGCCATCTCCCTTCCAGATTGTGGAAGTAAACACAGGGGAGAGCAATCGCACTTGAGCTAATTTTAGGCATGTTCAGCAGAGACATCTACATTTGAGCTCACCATGCTAGGGTCCTTTTACAGGTAATGGAGAGAAGTAAGCATGGCGTCTCTCATCCTCTGACCAAAAAAAAGTAGATGTTCCATTTCTGTCTGGGGGGTACAGACAAAACCTGTGGTGACAAACTCAAACCCAGACTTTTTGTAGGCAGACTTTTACACCTAGTCCAGTGAGGCTGGGGAGAGGTGAGGTAGATGACAGAGGAAGGGAGTACTGAAGGGCTAGCTCAAAAACTGGCTTGAGATACTTTGTGTTCCTTTGACTTCTCAGATGGTAGACACTGACATACGATTTGTATCATATGCAAATTTTGCCTGAGCCTCACCTATTTCAGGCATATGATACCTGTGGGGAAATCTGGTATCTCATGCACTCCCCTGGTTTTCCTGAGCACTGAGCTGAGTCTTCTGACAGTGACCCACTGCAAGGGCGGTCAGCAGCACCTGCTTGGTCCTGTAAAGCTGGACCAAGCAAATGGCCATGGTGTCCCATGTAAGATGTCATGGGCATTGAGTAGCCCCATCCTGTGGCTCCTCACTCACTTTTGCCAGTCAGGTGCCACTGACCCACTGTGACTGTTGAAGTATGATGAAAGCATTTCATGCCTTTTCCAAAAACGTTAAGAGAGCAGTCCTTGGAAAATGCAGTTTAAAACATAAAAAAAAAGTTTAAAAATTTAAAATTAACAGTCTTTTTCCCCCTAGTTAGAACTGATATGCAAATGGAACCCATATACTAGTTGTCACAGTCCTCCCTCTGTCTGAAAACAAAAGATGTCTCTTTCCTTTAGGGCCCCATTATTTTCTCCAAGGAAGTTATTGGAACCTCATTTTAATTTAAGTAATACAATAGGTATTTACTGATTATGATAAGCAGAAAATTCAAAATGTGCATTAAGTCTTAAAAGTAAAAAACCTTATTGTTTTAAAACAAATCACAAGATATCCTTCAATCAGCCAAGGAGAAGTAGCATAAGGAAGACATACAGCTGTCAGGTAGTGGGGAAGAAGATAGGATTAAGAAAATGTACTTCCAAAACCAGTTAATGCTTTTTGTCTGATCTATCAAGAAAGTTTATCATGTTGAGCACTGGGAGTCATAGACAGGAAAGGTTAATGAGGATGAAGGTTAGATGAATGTAAATAACTACAGGTGAAATGGACACCAAACATTATGAATTTACAGTATTGGAGTCAAGCCAGACCCATGTGATAGCATTCTGTGATAACCGATGATCTAGAAAAAAAGAAAATACGATAAACCTAATCAATCTGCATTTTCAGTAGGCCACTTGGAATGGTGGCACGTGGAGAATTACTGTTTAAGTTCAGGAGGAAGGGAATTTTCAGCAGTAGCTAGGAAATTGCTAAAGCAAGTATCAGTTGTACTGAAAATAGAAGCATCAGGCTCAAGGGCAGTTCCTAGCTGAACTTTTTAATGTATTTTAACTCCCATGCTTTGGCATAGTTCAGGATTGCACTGATTAGAGCATGAGCTAAACTTCAGGAAACATTGCCAGTGCAAAGGATAATCAGGATAACAAACAGATGAACAGAAAGCCTCATATTTTTTTTTCCCTAAGATGAGAACTTGCTGATCGCAGCATGACCATCGTATGCCAATATAATCCAGCTGTGACAAAGACATATTTGTTTCTATTCTGTATCAGGCCATGTTTCCAGCAGAGATGAGGAATTGCCTTACTAGAACATGGCTTATTTACCTGAGCGAGGACACTGGAAGAGGATATACTATAAATAGATCAGTGGTAGAAACAAGTGAAGGAAAATAACTGCCTAAGCCCAGGGAAAGTTTTGATGCAAGAACCAAAGTGTTCTGAACATGAATAAATATGAAACGTAATGAAAACTTAATGACTGAATATGAATAAATTTAACCCGAAAATCAGAAAAAAAAAAAGGAAACTATTTGTGAAGGGTGATTCTGTAGTAGTCTTCCAGAGAGAACAGTATGGACAAAATCCCTAGCCAATGTTAAAGTGACTCTAGATCAAGTTATAAATAGGATTGTGTCATATATATGGCCACAGCTGCAGGGGGTTGAACCTCATGCCCTTGAGGCTCTTAATTTTATAACCCATTTTACCTAATCCCCGGCAGACAGTAAGCACAGGATCATAAAGATGGTAATGACTTTTCAGTAAAGTGTTTTTTGTATTTCTGTGAAAATTCTCTGAAGTCAGAATTCTTCTTTCACAGCAATGTGACTCATCACAGTCTTCTGGAATATTGTATCATTTAACAAAGCATTTCCAGTGCCTTGCTCAGAATGTTTCATACTTTTATATGAAATCCTTTGTTGGGTCCACAGTGAAAACAGTTGATTAGTCATCATCCTGCAGGAACTTAGGTAGATTCACAATTAGCAGGACTAACTCCTGCTCTACAGTAGATCAGGCTGGTGGAAGGACTCTGTTTTCATTCCCATTTTTCTCCTGCAGCACAGTCATCCCTGAAAGGAGGGATTATGGAGGCAGCACTCTCAGAATACCAAAAAACTTCTCTTACTTTATATGTATCTATTAAGTATATTTAATTAAACTGTGCTAAACTATGTAGTTTAAATTGGAAAGGACCAATTAAAGACTTAAAGGGGGTGGTTCATCTCACTTTAGATGCTTGCATTGTACACCCTTCCATCCAAACTAGTTAGGTTATGCTCCCTATGTGCTCAGTGGAAGGACTTTTAAAGCATGATAATTCTGACCAATTTTACCCATCTACATTAGGGTAAGGTAAATTGCATGCAGAATTTCCCGTTTCTCTCTATGAAGTACAAAAGAAACCTGGTGCAAACAGTTCAATCCTTTTTACACAGGGGGTCATGAACTTTGGGAATTTATTGCCATAGCAGGTTCTGGAAGCAGGGTGTACCAGCAGACTCAAAAAGGGAGCAGGCAAAGATGCGAACAGTGGGTCCATAAGCAGATACTAACCAAAACAGGCAGGGATGTACCCCCTAATATCCCCAGCAGAACAGTGTGGATGTCCAGGAAATAGGAGGCTAGATCTCAGAACTGGGCTCATTTGCGCTCTTAAAATAGCACCATGTCCTGTTGTTGCTATCAGAGATGGTACTGGGCTGGATGAACTGTTGATCTGACCCAGCAGAACATCCCTTTTGTTGTTATCTTCTGTCCCTGTATTACCAAACGTGCCCAGGGGCTCATTTAGTAATAAACATCTAATGCACTCGATTATAAATCGTGTCCTAATACTCCTGAATTATTTTATGTTTCAAAATATGTACATTTAATCCCTACTGTTTTTTCACTGTTTCCTTCCAACATCTTTGCTTTCTTGCATCTCACTAGCATGAGGAAAGTGGGTTTTGATTGCTATAGATGGAGTCTCACTTTTTTTCCAAGTCCTCATTTCTAAAGAGAATTTTTTTTTCCCAGTAAGACAGTAAGAACTTGCATACGTGTCTCATGCAGAGTATCTTAGCTCTTATATAAAAGCATTCAGTATAAAAGAGCTTCCAGTGAAAAAATTGAGTTAATGCGATGCAATCTCTTGTACTTCCTTCCCTCCTGCCTTCCTGCCTTTCTTCCTCTCTCCCTGCCTTCCTTCTTCTTGGCAAAATGCCTGGCTCTTCAAGCCTTTCACACCCCAATTCAGGCCAACAATTGGCTTTTCATTGGTGTTTGGGCAACTAGTTAATTATTGAACTGCCAGCTGCTCTGCTTCCTGTAGCATCATTGATTGTACCATGATTTCATGTAAGCTGTGTAATCTGTGAATTTCTTAATATCTAAAGCATTATCCTGATTTAATGTATCCTGTCTTAAATCCATTTTTTCAATGTCCTTTGTACTACGTAGTGGATGAAGGTTGTGTTAGCGTAGCTGTGGCTAAGAAAAACCTTTTTCTCTAGGACGAAATGGCTGGACAGCTCTCACTACCTTATGCACCCTATGGGATCTCTCAAAATTAAAGATTATTTTCCTGTTTGATTTTGATAAAAAATGCAAAGCTTCTCCTGCTTGTGTAGTGTTAGGATGTTTAAGGGTGCAGATACAATAGCATTACAGTACAAATCAGGAGTGTGTTTGCAACGTGAATCTCCTAATGGCCTCCATTTGCTGTACTATGGTTTGTAGCCTGAAGTGGTTTTGGAGCACCCAGCTGGATGGTTTTTGGATGAAGGTAACCTGGAAACTGCTCTGCAGGAGCACACCCACTGTAGTCCAGCTGCTAATCGGCTTCTGGTCCATGGGTCATTGTAGATGTTGGGTCCTCAGCTCTCCTGTTTACTGAAGTAGATGTAGGCACTATGGCTGGAAATTAACTAGCTACATATTGCAATTATATTAGGCACAGAGGTACACTTAATCTCCTTTTCCATCTAACAAGCCCAGAATATATATAAGCCATCTGGCTGCTTACATGAGCTTGTACTGGTCTAAAAATTCAAGACCGTATTTTTAAAACAAAACATGTCACTGGATTTATTGCTCTTCCTGTCCTCCTGTGTTTAAGCCTGAGACATCTCTGATCAGTCTGTTGCTTTGGAGTGGGGCTGTAACAAATACTGAGCTAGTTTACAAAAACCTCTATGGCTCTGGAAGCGTTTCGATGGATGTCTTCATGGAAATCTGTTGAAAGTTTTTGCTATAGCTCTATAGCTCCTTGGTCAATTACTTAGAAATGAGGCATCTCTCCAAACTCTTTACTTGGAACTGCCCTCCTTTAAAACAGGCAATATTTAAATGGTAGGCATCTGTCTCAATGTTAGATATTGACCTAATTACCATAATTGTACGTGGTCTCCTGACAACTGCTAATGTACCTACCCCAATAGTAATTGCGAAGCAGAGCAGCGTTACTTACTGGCACATATACAGCTGGACATAGGAGGATGAAATGATGCCATATGTGAACTTGCATTTCTGTTGTTCTAGTACATTTTGATCTTAAACCTGGGATTTCTCCCAGAATAAGTTTTCTTTAAATTATTGGAAACATTATTGTGCTTTGATACTGGATATTTACATATTAAAGTGTACTGGCAGAATTTCCAAATACATGGTTATACAGAAACAAATGCCAATCCCAGACAAATTGCTTAAAAAGTATATCTGAAGCTGGGAGTTAACTGCTTTGTTAAGATTTGAATTTGTCCTTATTTTTCTTTATGTATATTTAAAATGGCCATGGAAAAAAATAAAGTTTTCAGCCATATCTAAAAGCAGTAGGAAAAAGAAAAAGGTGGTTATACAGGCATTTGATTTTTTATATTCATAGTCCAATGATGACTCTCATTTGTGTATACAAATGTCTTGACATCACTGGCTTTATATTTTGTTCTAGAGCAATTTCAAGTTTCGTATTGTACTTTGAAATTGGAGACAAAAGATAGACAAATTCTGTTTCCCCAGTTCCTTCAACTCGGACAGTATTTGTTTAAAGACTTAGTTCTGCAGCAGTGTTAGCCAAAGTGAAAATAATCTTTTGTAGGTTTCTTATGTAAAGAAAGCCGAATATCAAAGTTACTGTCTCTTCTTCTAGAGAAAATATTTTGTCTCCAAACCAGAATATGAGCAGAGAACTGGCAAAGAGCTGGTTAAGGAAACCTGAAACGTGCTAAGTTGTTTTAAAGAATCACATGCTGGGTCTCCAGAAGTGCTCATTACACTGCCAGAGTAAAGTCTAAACCTAACTGTGCTAAGTATGTTTAAAATTGTCCAATTGACACAATATTTATGAATAGCTCAGTGTGTTAATATGATGTTAATTCTAGTCAGAAAAAGTCTAGTACTATGGTGGTGAGAGCACAGAAGCTGAAACAAGGATTGCTGAAAGAAGAGTAGTTAATTAGCATTTACAACTGTATGTATTAACCAACACATGCCCTTTTCTTTGTGGCTTAGACTAAACAATTACCCTGACAACACTCTTCCTTTACTTTTGCTGTTTTATATTTTTCTAAAATTTTCTTTTTATTTCTCTAAGGATTGGATAAAAGCTGCTTTAGGTCTTTTACTCTGATTTCTTCTCTTGATTGCTAAGGCTGAGATTGCAGTACATTAATGTAGTAAACCCCCCTTTTCTATATTGCATCATATAAAAATATAGGATGTACTTTCAAAAAGGAAACAACTGTAGCTGGTGTTTTTATATCAACTTCATTAACATTTAGCTTCTTAGCAACAATGTTAAAACATTTATTCAATATTATGTCAGCCAAACTAGTTGGATTCCTTGTATACAAAGAGGTGAAACTCATTAATTTCCAGAGTTGATCAACAATATGAAGATTGTGTTTATAAAGTAAGAATTAGATATTTCATTTTAAATGCTTTTTGTTTGTTGCAGTTTTCTGTTCTACAAGATTCCAGCTTTTAGCTCAAATGGTGCTTTTTACTATGTTTGCAGGCTACAAGAATAAAGCAGGAAAACTTTTATTTGTATGCTTTTGAGTTAACACTCATCTCTGTAGTAGAGCAATTTTATATCTATCATTAAACATGCATTTAGAAACAGACGTAAAGGGACTTACTCATACCTCTAAAGCGTATTTTCGTGGTTTCAGTACGCTTTGGATGAGGTTCTAAATGTCTTTCCCAAATCAAAGGAGATATAAATTTATCCAGTTTAATCTGTGACTGCAGTATAGCCAAAAGCTTGTAGAAAAGACTGGATAAATACACATAAATCATCCTTGCCCTTGAAGAAATGCAAAGATTCAAAATTTTTTTCCATGATAAAATTGGATGCCCCATTTTGTCCCTCCGTCTCTTGACTGAAGTCATCATTCTATTATCTCAGTGTTTAAAAATGTGGTACCCCAACAGTTTCTCTTCCCCCAGTGAATCTCATTTCCCCCATCTTTCCCTGTGCTGGAATTTCTCTCTCTTCTTCTGGGTTCTGATTTGAACATCTGCACTGTATTTTCTTGGTGGCTGTTGAGGAGCCACCAAGATTGTTGTTGATTCCTCAAAATCAAGGTGTCTGACCAAAGTCTACCTCCTGCAGTGACTGCATCCCCACTGATGAGATGTGCCTTTGCTGAGTAACTGGTTTTAATTCCTCCTACAGTTTCCTAGATTTTTCTTTCATAGCCTAACATCATGGAAGCAATAACATTAAGGAAGAATTACGGCTAGTAATAACCATTGCATTAATTAAAACTTGTCAGTTTGCCTTATGGTTCCCTGTGCTGTTGCAAAGATGGGCAGACAACTGAGGCATCAAGACCTTGGCTGAGTCATTATGAGTTATGAGTCATTCAGTAGTACTTGCTTTGTCCATCTTCATGGTCCTATGATCCACTGTCTCAGCCTTTTAGGGGTTGTTGCTGATGTAGGGCTTCCGGAGTGAAAAAGTCTAGCTTAGGTCCTCTTGGTTTCCCTGAATCTTTCCAGAAGTTTGATAAAGTCTTATATACTCTTCCACAGTATGTGTCCTTCTCACAGTCATAACTTCATGCAATCACAAGGCTACCTCTTTAGAAGCCACTAGGGCAAAAAGAGTTGCACACATAGACAAGCGTGTACCATTTGAGAAGCCTGGAGTATCCTGCCTTCCCTCCAGCTGCCAGTCCAGAAAAGACAGGTTTCTCACAGGTCTTGTGTTGTGTTTGCCGATGCAGATATCTCAGTAGTCTAGAGCTTTCCAAATGGTACTAAATGCCTCTGTTTAAGCAACTGAATCTTAGGTCACTAGTGGACGTTAACACTTCTGACATCCAATGCTATGTGTCAGGATCTGGAGCTACTTTCTTCTCCTTAGGGATGGAATTCAGTTGCTTGAGCATAGGTATCTGCTGCCTTTCATGTTGTGGAATGCCCATGACATTTGCACTGGCTCACAGATTTGGCACAAGATTCATAGATCATAGAATCATAGAATGGTTTAGGTTGGAAAGGATCTTAAAGATCATCGAGTTCCAACCTCCTTGCCATCGGCAGGGACACCTCTGACTAGACCAGGTTGCCCAAGGCCACGTCCAGCCTGGCCTTGAACACCTCTCAGGGATGGGGCCTCAACAACCTCTCTGGGCAACCTGTTCCAGTGCCTTACAACCCTCAAAGCAAAAAAATTCTTCCTAATGTTTAATCTAAACCTGCCCTCTTCCAGTTTATAGCCATTCCCCCTCATCCTGTCACTACACGTCCTAGTAAAAAGTCCTTCCCCAGCTCTTCTGTAGGCCCCCTTTAGGTACTGGAAGGCGGCAATAAGATCTCCCCGGAGCCTTCTCTTCTCCAGGCTGAACAGCACCAACTCTCTCAGCCTCTCCTCATAGGAGAGGTGCTCCAGCCCATACTCTTGATGACCCATACTCTTCTGTAGTAGCAGGTCTAGGTTAGGCAGGATCTCTCAGACCTAAGTTGGCATTAATGTTGGCATTCATTTGCCTTGAAGTGGGCCTGTAATACCATTTGGATTGAACCATACCACCACAGAGCTGGCTTTAAGCAACAGGGGAGAAGAAAACAAGTCAGGCAATAGTTCCCTCCTCCCCTGGTCGGTGAGCAGTTTTGCAGCTAGAACAGACCCAATGATCACCCAAAGTAGATCCCAATAAGTGATGACTGTTGAGTCAAGATAAAGTTCCTATGCATCCTGTAGCTTGGTACTAGCAATAGCAATACTGTATTTACTGCGCTATAATCCCCTTTTTCAGTAGTGTGCAAACTATAAGCTATTACTCCTGAATCTAGCAATGGTATTGTAAATACTCCTATGGTTTTTATGGATCAGGACCAAGCAGTGATTCTTCTTGGGGCTGTTAGCTCCTTCTTGCCTGGTACAGCCTCATGATAAGCTGTATAGGTCTGAGGGTAGTCCACAGGTCTTTCTTCTAGGGTATAGCTGTTCCCCAACTTGCTCAGCACTTAATACTCTTCTATTTGGTACAAATTATGAAGTATAAAAGTATAAGTAGGATTACAGCTACAGGACATGGAGCCAAGTTCAAAATTCCTGCAGCTGAACAGGACCACACAAGAGGGGCTCCCATCAAGAATGACACCCTGCCTTCTCTGTTGCAGTAGTTTGTGACTAATTTGTTTGCTGTTGCAGCACACCGTAATCATTGCTTTTGTGGCTTGTTTTACAACCAACTAGACTTCAAATGTTATGGTTGAATGCTTTATTATTTGCAACAATCACACAAAAGCTACTCCAAAAGTTAACGGGTTAAAGTTAATTTAGTGTACAGTTTCAGTGATTTTTACAACTTGAATATTACTTGTAAAGGTGTATAATTGAAATCACATCCTTCAGTCATTTCTATTGTATGCGCACAAAACAGAACATTTCAGGCAGGTTATACACAATGAGATAGTTTGTAGTGATTGCTTTATATTGGGTGTGCATGCAGACACAGCTGGGTCTCACATAAACAGTTGCAGACTGATTAGGAAAAGAAGGAAGAATTCCGTATACACATCTGGTCAATTTGTAATCTAAACAGTTGTCTGAAGATTGAAAATTGGTACCTTCACATATGTATTGCTTATCCTGATCAGATGTTTTTTGCATTCATCTAGAGGGCTGACTGGAACTTTCCATCATATTCCGTAGCCCATTGTCACTGATGCACAGCTCTAATCTCAGAATGATTAATAGTGAAGATTGTAGCAGAATAAACTCGGGTTATCATGTTGTGAGTGACTGAGCTAGATTTGGGCATGAACAACCCAAATGTTTGTTTTTTTAAAAAAATCTTTGTAGAGATCGCCTAAGTAAGTCGCCTTCATTCTGGGTTGCATTTGTCTATATTATAGCACAGAGCTCTGTTACAATAATTTTGATTTGACCTTGCTTAATGATGCTCAGCTTTGCCCTGTGTGCACACGAGTCTTGTTATGTGCCGTTGTCTGTCTGACAGCCTGAAGTTTTTGCAGTCATTAAAATTGTTGGTTACTTCGTCTCATTATTTGTGTTTGATCCCGATTCATTTGGGGCTGCTGTGGTGTCTGATCTCTGACAGCTTGTAATATATTGGTTGCATATGTATTAACTAAATTTATAATTCCTGTGCCAACTATGTAGGACCAAACACCTCCATTGGTACCCTCCACTGGTGGAGATTTCTTCAAATTCCTTCTTTGCTATTGCTGCCCAGTGGCTCTTGTTTCTCACGTAGGAACTCATGATGCAAAAAGTTATCCACCAGTGCATTCACCTAGAAATACCTTCTGAAGCCATTTTGTGGGTAGCACCCAGTCAAACCACCACTGCTCTTGTGTTATCATACCCCTGATTGTCATTACCTGGTAGTGATGTACCTGGGCACTGCAGCAGTTACTGTTTTGTTGTGAGATTGATAAAGAACCATGGAGCTGGTGTCTTTGGGTGCTGAAAAACTAGTTTATGTAGTAGAAACATTTACTGTAGTACACATTAAATAATTCTATCCCCATTGTTTAATGTCTTCTCCCAGAGGGTGCTCCTTTATGCTGTTCTAGCCTCTTCAAAGTGACTTTTCTTGTGAACAAATTGGATGAGATCTCCATGGTGTGCTCTGGGGACCACCTATTGTTGTGGTTGATTCTATGCCCACACTATCAGTACTCTTAAATATGCTGAGCTTGGTAATTATGCCTTTCACCCACTCTGTAATTTCTGGGTCACCATGTTAGGTCTCCCAGGAGCATCACATGCTCCTTTTCATACACAGTGAACTGACTGACATTCCTTGTTTTTATGATAATGTGGCCTCTACTGCTCCTGGAGGGGTAACAAGGTTCAAATAAAGTGGCCATGCTGGAACAGCATCCCCAGTGTGGCTACCTATGCCAGCCTTTTTTGAATGTTGAAGAGGTCAGGTTTTGTCCTGATCTCCGCTCCCATTGCTGCACCTTCTTTAACAGTTTGGTTAAAGGCTTAATCATATCTGCAAACATGGATATAAAATCCCAGGGAAAAATAAACAAAACCAGAAAAGATCTGAGCTCATGCAGACTTATAGAGCAAGGAGCTTCCTATTAATTTTGCTTGCTGTTGTTAAGGTGATTAGTCTACTGCTAAGTACTTTATTCTTTCCCGTATCACTTGACCTGTTCATCACTTCATTTAGAATTGTAGTCCCAAAGTTATTGCTTACTTATTTAACTCTTTCAGCCCTTTTTGAGTCTGGCTGTGGGTTAATACCTCATCAGTTCATGAAATTACATGGATTTGATCAGCCTCTGATAATTTTGTGCATGTTTGGATACTAAGAATATTGCATAACGCTGAAGCACAGTGAAATCCTTGGGTGATGGGTACATATAATGGGGCACTGCTGCCCTGTAAATGTAGGGAGAAATTCTTCCCAGCGTTGTCCTGATAACAAGATCACAAAGACAGCATATGCTAAATCTGTTATGCCAGACTGGCATTTTTGCTACAACAGGTGTGGTTTATGGTGTAACAGAATTCATTGCTCAAAAATCAACCCTTAGCTATTAAATTCTGCTGTCTGCTTTTATGATAAGCCAGATTGGAGCATCTGAAATGCCTGATCTTCACTCAATTATTTGTTGCTCCAATAAGCTTTTCTCTGTTGTCTGGGGATATTTTTACTGCTTCTGTGGCTGATGGTCAGGACTCATAAACACTTTGGCATGAATACTCCTGCAGTCTAATTTCTTTTGGGACTGTAGTTGGGGAAAAACCTCTACCCATTCATCTCTAGGTGAACTTCTGGGGCTTTTAGCGCAGCACATTAATGTACCTCAGGAATAATTTCAGACTGCCAGTCTGTCAGCCTTTCCCAACTCTACAAACATGGATTTGACACTGTCTCCCATAACATCCTCATTAGGAAGCCAAGAAAGTGTGGGTTAGATGAGGTGACAGTGAGGTGGATCAAGAGCTGGCTGTGTGACAGGACTCAGAGGGTTGTGATCAGTGGCACGGAGTCTAGTTGGAGGCCTGTAACCAGTGGTGTCCCCCAGGGGTCGATACTTGGTCCAATTTTGTTCAATATATTCATTAATGACCTGGATGAGGGGACAGAGTGTATCTTCAGCAAGTTTGCTGATGATACCAAACTGGGAGGGGTGGCTGACTCTACAGAGGGCCGCGCTGCCATCCAGCGTGACCTGGACAGGCTGGAGAGCTGGGCAGAGAAAAACCTAATGAGGTTCAACAAAAGCAAGTGCAAGGTCCTGCACCTGGGGAGGAAGAATGCTAAGTACCAGTATAGGTTAGGGGTCGACCTGCTGGGAAGTAGTTCTGAGGAGACGGATCTGGGGGTCCTGGTAGACAGTAAATTGTCCATTAGCCAGCAATGTGCCCTTGTCGCCAAAAAGGCCAATGGAATCCTGGGCTGCATAGG